>NC_057802.1:418008370-418357772 GCF_018294505.1 Triticum aestivum | reverse complement strand
GGGGGGGGGCGAATAGGATTAGGTCCCCAAGTAGGATTCCTTCTACTTGGGCGCCCCCTTGGCTGCCCCCTCCCCCTCCCACCTATATATATGAGGGGGGAGGCGCCTAGAATACACAACAACATCTGTTAGCCGTGTGCGGCGCCTCCCTCCACAGTTTACGCCTCCGGTCATATTCACGTAGTGCTTAGGCAAAGCCCTGCGCGGATCACTTCACCATCACCGTCACCATGCCGTCGTGCTGACGGAACTCTCCCTCGACACTTTGCTGGATCAAGAGTTCGAGGGACGTCATCGAGCTGAACGTGTGCAGAACTCGGAGGTGCCGTACGTTCGGTGCTTGATCGGTCGAAACGAGAAGAAGATCGACTACATCAACCGCGTTGTCAAACGCTTCCGCTTTCGGTCTACGAGGGTACGTGGACACACTCTCCCCCTCTCGTTGCTATGCATCTCCTAGATAGATCTTGCGTGAGCGTAGGATTTTTTTTGAAATTGCATGCTACGTTTCCCAACACTTTGTGCCATTTTGAACAATCAGCATATCATCAACTTATCTTCCTCGATAATAAGAATACGCTCCTTCACCCTCGTCTCCCTCTCCCAGCAGTTGCCACCATCATCAACATATCCTCAACCATTTGCATGTGCTTATTGTCTCTCTTTCGTACGATCGCCAACATCTCTCTGCCACCTGTTCCGCCCCTAGTTCCATTGAGAAGTTAAGGTCTTCAATGTCAAATTTGATCTTCATTCAACCTTTGCATGGACTCTTCCCACCTTTAGGTCATGGTGCACATAATGTCCAAGTCCTCAAACTACACCTCAACCACTATTTCTTATACTCCCTCTGTTCCACTTTATAATGCGCCTTTGTGTGTAGCGTTTATACCAATGCGTGAGTGGCGCTCTCATTTGGACAGGAATTGCCCTCCGCCTGCTTGCTCTGTCACATCACGTGGGTGTGTGGTGTTGCATTCCTGTGAACCGGTCGAGGGCTACTTTTGTGCAAAGCAACTTATGCGAGCTACATTTTGGAATCTAGGTCAAAACACTATACACATTGGAATATGGAATGGAGGGAGTACCTTGGAGTTATTTTCTCAAACACTCGGTGTGCGCCCTTAGACGGTGTTAGAGGTTGGGATATTGGAAGCGGGTGGAGGCTTTGCGAGGGTGGAAGAGCTGTCGACGGCTCCACCAATTTCCTCTTCTTGAGTGGTGGCGTCGGCGACCCGTCCTTGAGCTAAAGGTTTTATGGGTGTCGGACAACCCAAACGTTTGACTGGCTTCGGGTTTGATTAAGATACGTTTTCCGATCCAGATTGTGCGTCCAATGTTTTGGGAAAGCGAAAATCCGACTAAAGATGCTCTTAAGGCCTCCTTTGATTTGTAGGAATTTCATAGGATATGATTTGTATAGAAAAAATTCTTTTAGAGCCCTTTGGTTTGTAGGAATAGAATTCTATTTCTATGAAAGAATTCTTCCTATCCTCCGCATTTCACAGGAAAAAAATCTTAGCGTAAACTCAATGAAAAAAATCCTACGATGTGAACCAAATGACATTTCCTTTTCTATTTCCATTCATAGAATTTTAAATACATTCATCTCGTTTTCTATGACTTTCCTGTCCCGTGGATAAATTATTTTCCGGGAGTGCGTGCTTTCATTTCCTCCGTCCACTTTTTCAGCTTGGAGAGGCATCCTAGTCAAAAGAGTCCAATTGCCAAGCAGCCGTCAGAATCGGAGCTCACCGTACCTTCGGCGCGACGCGACTGGCGCCCGCGCGTAGGCGGGCCCTCAGCAGCCTCGGATGCGGCTTCGGGTGGCGCCACTCCCGAGCCGAGCTCATCTCTTCATCCAGATACTCATCATATCCGGTCCACCGGACGGCCAGGCGGGCGGGCAGCCTAGCACGGCGCCGCACCGGCCAATTTCTTGGGCCCTCCCTCCCCACTTCCCACAGCTCAAACGCGCTGGGCGCCACCCCGAAATCCCAGACCTCCCACCCACCAGCTCCCAACAAGCGCCCATGTCACTGCTCCCCCGGCCCGCGCAACCCGTGGCCCGCATGTCGGCGGGACGGCCTCAGGCTGGCTGGCAGATTGCAGGGCGAAAGCGTCCGTGGAGGGAAACGTCGGTCGCTGTTTTTGAAAGCGGCAGCGCTGCGCTGCCTTTTTCGGAGCTAGCCGCCGGGAACGATGCCGAAAGTCCACACTGACGTGTGGGCCATGGTGAGTACTTGACCCCACGTGTCATGGCTATCCAAAACACCTGCCAATGAGCTGGTTTACTGGTCTTTTTAATTCGCAGCCGAAAAGACCCCTTTCCTCGGACGCTTCCGTGGACCAAGCCTATGGTTTGGATATGTTCCATGGTCACGGGCTACCAGCCAAACCCTACTTTTGGGCAAAGTTGCTATAGCCAAATGTGTACTTGTACTGACTTCCTTCGTTTTGAAATACAGTGTGTATTAGTAGATTTTATAGTGTCCTCTTTTGCGAGTAGATTCTATAATATCAAACCTCTTAAAAATTGATCAGGTTTATAGAATAATCAACCAATATCTACAGTATCAAATCAATACTGCTGGATTCACGTTCAACATTGTAGATATAAATAATTTTTTCTATAAACAATCAAAGTTTACGAAGCTTGACTTTTGAAAAAAAAAATGCCAACTATAATATGAAACCAATGGAGTAGTAAACTTATCTCTGCCTCCAATATTGTTACTTTCTCGACTCCTAGGTAAACGAATGCCAGACTACGGTCCTCATCTCAAATGTATATTTTTATATCTATTAGATGTTTACAATTTTTGTCCAATAAACTGTTTATATCAATACAATTTTTTGTTCAATTGTGCAATGCATGTAACACTTAAAGGAGCGCACACCAAACATAGCTTGCCGAGTGGTTTGGTTCAAGAAGCGGAGGCTGATGGCACTTATTTTCGGATGTTCGAGTCAATCACAGGCACGAGTGTAATAGAGCACCACGCGAACTTGCATTTTTTTTGCTAAAATGAACTTGCACAATGTATATGTGGTTAATACTTGTACTGACACGAGTGTTGAAGTTACTCTCTCATACACTTTTTTAACTCATCAACAAAGCTCTCTTGTTTGCTCTTCGCAAAAAAGCTCTCTTTCTAGCTGTATACTCATATTAATTGAACTTTGCCCAAAAATGAAATCAACATTGTTACACAGAAAATTATTCGGTAAAAAGATGTAGAATATTCAAACCAAGTCAAAACGGTATAACAAGGGTACGTGTGGCTAGCAACTTAACTCATGAATTTACTACTCTGCTTCAGTGTTACAAAAAAAGTTATTGTGCGTTGAAACTTAAAAGTGAAATTTTTTGATGAAATTTTCAGGAATTGTCAAAATTAGTTCTGGATCACAACAGAAGGTGTGTTGTATGCGATACTCTCTCTGTCCCATATTTTTTTAGGAACAATGTGAGAAAAATTATCCATAAATAATGGAAAGTATAATAGAAAAAAATGTATATCCATTATTGAAGCATCACAACACATCATCATCCCTACAAAGGGTAGACATGTTCAAGGCAACATAGCTGGCAAAATATGATCAAAGAAACATGCCCGATTATTATAAAAAATATAAAGGATAAAGTCTGAAAGTAAACAAAGCAAAGAAATAAGGAAAGAATCCGCTGCCAGTAATCAAAATCCCCATCCAGCTAACGGACGGCCAGGCCAGTCTCTCCGTGCACCGGGTCCATCCAGCCCCCCTCGCTCGATCGTCTCCCCTCCCCTGTCTCTCCTCCACCCATCAAACCAAACCCTCCCTCCGCCCACGCACCTAGGACAGGTAAAAACCCCGGACACGCCCATCCCGCCGTGAGCACCCCACGAGACCGAGTTGGAAAAGCCAGAGAGGAAAAGGAGACAGAGACGAGGAGGAGGGAGACAGAGAGAGGGACGGCGGCGGCCTCCACTTGCCCGGAAAGCGCCGCAGCGCCCCCGGGGATCGCGTGGCCCGCCGCCGCCGAGATCTAGGGTTGCGGCCGGCATGGCCAGCCCGCGGTCGCCCGCTGCCGGCGCCCTCGCCGGGGACGAGGCGATCTGGAGGAAGCTCCGCGAGGCGGGCTTCGACGAGGAGTCCATCAGGCGGCGCGACAAGGCGGCGCTCATCGCCTACATCTCGCGGCTCGAGACCGAGGTACCTCGCTCCCTCCCCTCCTCTCCCCCCGCCGCGTCGCGTTTCATGGGCCGGGCTCTGGTTCTGCCGTTCTTGGCATGCCGGGGCAGTCTTTCTGGGGCTTCTTTCGGAGCGGAGAGAAGGAGCGTTAGTTGGAAAGGATTAGCGAAGGCGCTGCCCTGCGTGGTTTCTTGGCCTCGTCAGGCCAACGGTGGCGGCGTTCTGTGCGCAGATTGGTGGGAAGACGGCTTCTTGGTTTCTGCTCGCAAGCCTCGTTTCTTGGTTCCTTTGGTACCGTGGTGCGTGAATGGGTTGCCTAGCGATGAAATGCGTCGTTTTGGCTCATTGCCCAGTATCTGTAGGGAGGAGTTGACTGTCGTAGGCATGTATTTTGCAGATTAGGTTTCTTTGTTGTTGACTTGGGATTGCGTAAATTTTACACTTCGTGGTTCTTCTTCCTTGGCACAACGCGTTTCAACTGCTGCAACTATTGTGTCCTTCGTATTGTTAAGTGCATTGTAATAGTATTTCCATAACGAGTTCGTTTGCAGTGAATGGTTCAACAGTGGTCCGCCTGTAGCTCGGTAATAGAATTAGATTCAACAGAAAGGCTGGAGGGCATTACGCTGATCACAATAGAACTGGCATTTGCATAAATCTTTTGTATTTTATTGGTCTCAGCATCGACCCGTGCAGATTTGGTGCAACTTTTCGGCAAACATTTTCTTAGTCTTACTCTTATAGAGAATCAAATCAGGTTATTTGGATTAATCAAAGGATGTACATTATACTTAGGTCTACCTTTGTCTCATAGACCTAACTGCAGCAACATTGTACCAAAGTTTCCTACGAACAGGATACTTTCATCCCCTGCATCTGTGTGGAGGCTGATGTTTTTTCAACTGTACAGGTTGCTAATCTGGTTGCTCAATATGTTCTAGGAAGTAGGAACCATTAAGTTAGATAATTTTATAATACACAAACCCCCCTCCTGATCCATGTCAAAAGGCTAATGTTCACTATATGCAGTAAGCTATCCTGTTTGGCAACCGTCACATACCTCTGACTCTCTCTCTTATCTCTTTATTTTGTGCACTTATTTGGCTGTAGGTTTATGATTACCAGCACAACCTCGGGCTAATGTTATTGGAGCGAAAGGAATTGGTATCCAAGCATGAACAACTCAAAGCTTCTATGGAGTCTGCTGAGATCATGCACAAGCGTGAACGAGCTTCCCAGCAATCTGCTCTAGCTGAAACAAGGAAGAGGGAAGAAAACCTGAAAAAGAATGTAGGCATTCAGAAGGAGTGTGTTGCTAATGTAAGATTGCTTTTCAATTAAGCTTGTAGAAGCCCAATTCTTTTTGTTCTGTAATAACCTGTCACAACTAAATGCTTGCACTGTCCATGGATTCGTCAAAGATGGACATTAAATTGAACATGGAAAAAACGAAGAATGTGAAACCTTGAGTTATCATCAACATCATGGTCTCCATTGATGATTATTTTACAACTATTCTTATGCCAACATTACACTTCTATGTTAAGTTTATGTTCCACTTCATATATCTGCTTAACCTGCCTCTGATTCCATGTTTTTCATGTAGCTTGAAAAAGCACTGCATGATATGCGTGCGGAAACAGCCGAAATAAAGGTTTCCTATGAAACCAAATCAGCTGAAGCACTTGAAATGATGGATACTGCTCAAAAGAAATTTGATGAGGCAGAAGAGAAGCTTCTTGCAGCAAAATCTTTGGAAGCAGAGTGCACTCGTGCTCGTAATGCTGCATTGAGAAGTTTACAAGACATGGAAGAACGTGAAGATCAGCTTAGAAGATACCGCCTTTCTAGTGATCATGAGTGAGTATTCAATATCTTGTGGAATTAAGCTGGCCTTTCTAACCAATATCAATGTAGTCTCTCAGTATATAAATTGGGGTGTATTATGTTCTAGTAAATTGTGATGTATGCTGTATGTCCATTTCTTGAATATGGTGGTCCTGTGGGCATCTCTCTTCTTTGCTATCTTAATCGAGTATGTCATTGCAGATACGAGGCCAAAGAAAAGGATATTAGCTTACAAAGGAAATCGTTGAATGATATGAAGAAAATGTTGCATGAAAAGGAGCAGGTGCTACTGAAAGAACAATCGCTTCTTAATCAGAGGGATGAAAATATCGTTGAGAGGTTAGCACGTGTAACTCAGTCGGAGAAAAAGTTAGAAGAGGACAAGGTGATTCTCGAAGCTGAACGGATGGCTCTAATGGAAGAGAAAAACAAGCTGGATCTTAAAATGGAGGCAGTAGCATCAAGGGAGGAAGTATGTGTTGTTTTTACTGATCGTTTTGTTAGCTGCTTTATTTATTGCTAAAATGGCGGAATTTTATATCACAACTGCTTTGCTCACAGGCTATAATTCAGAAGGAATCCTTGCTTGACAAACGGGAGAGTGAGCTGTTGATTTTGCAAGAAACAATTGCAAATAAAGAACGGGTAGGTTTCTCTAGTTTACATTATAGATGATGTATGCAAATGAGTTTATACCTCTTCTAAATCATCCTGACTCCCATTGCAGGTTGAGATTGAAAGGCTGAATCATGAACAAGAAATGGCCCTGGAGAGGAGAAAGCTTGAGTTTGAAACTGAGATGGAGAATAAGCGCTTGTCTTTTGAGGCAGAAACGGAGACGAAGAGGACATTGCTGGATCAAAGAGAAAGAGCTCTCAGTGAGCAAGAATTGGCATTTGCTCAAAGGGACCAAAATGTTGACCTTCGGCTTGCTGAACTAGCAAGCAAGGAAGAGGCCATAGCAAGGAGAACAGATGAGTTGAAAGACGAGGAAGGAAAGCTCCTCTCTCAAAGAGAAGTGTCATACATTGAGCTGCAAAAAGAAAGAGAGGAAGTACAGAAGATGAAATTATATTTGGAGAAGGAAAAGGTTTTCTTTGAAGAGGAGAAACGGGAAGCAATCCAAGCCCAGCAAAATCTTGCAATAACCCAAGCAGATAGAGATGATTTGCTTACTTTGCAGATCAAACTTAAAGAAGAAATTGACAATCTTAGAGCCCAAAGAACGGAGCTCGTGGCTGATGCTGATAGGCTGCAAGCAGAAAAAGAAAGGTTCGAGATTGAATGGGAGCTGTTTGATGAAAAGAAAGAGGAACTACAAAAGGAAGCTGCCAGAATTACTGAAGAGAGAAGAGTAATGACAGAGTATCTCAATAATCAGTCAGACATCATCAAACAAGAGAAGGAAAATTTGCGTGCTGAGTTCAAGAAGAACTCAGAAACCCTCTCCTGTGAACATGAAGAGTTTATGAGTAAGATGCAGCAAGAACATGCAAGTTGGCTGAGTAAGATTCAACATGAGAGGGAAGATCTTACAAGAGACATTGATAACCAGAGAATGGAATTACTGAACTTGGCCAAGGCAAGGCAGATGGAAATCGATGCTGATTTAAGGGAAAGAGAAAAGGAGTTTGAGCAGAAAAAATCCATGGAGCTTGAGCACATAAATTCTCAAAAGGTGATGATCATGTCAAAACTAGATCATGTTGCGCTTGAATTGCAGAAACTTGAGGATGAGAGGAAAGAGGCTAATTTGGAGCGTGAAAAGAGAGAGCAAGAGCTGTCTGAGATAAAGAACACCATTGAAGCCCTTAATAATCAACGAGAGAAGCTGCAAGAGCAAAGAAAGCTCCTACATTCAGACCGAGAATCAATAACAGAACAAATTCAGCAACTTGATGTGTTGAAAGAACTGAAAAGCGATTCTGAGAACAAGCAACTGTCTTTGATAGAGTCTGAAAAGTCAAAGATGAATTATACTGTCCTCCTTCCTTGTGGCGAAGTTCATAATTCAACTCCTAAGAATTGTTCTCCACCAAAGCTTCTTGAAAGGAAACTAGAAGTGTCACCTTCAGTCTCAACACCAGTATCTTGGGTTCGAAAATGCGCTCAGGTGATATTCAAACGCTCTCCTGAGAAGAGTTCTGGTCATGATAATGGTAGACTTATTCAGAATGGTGTACCAAAAAACCGTCGGAAAACTGCTGACATCAATGGATCACTTGCTGATGAGCTAGGTGACCAAGCTGGAGAAATACCTCAAGTTGTTGATGGTGCAAAAGTTAGTAAGAAAAGGAATTATTCGTTCTCATATGATCCAAGTGAAGTTTTTGTAGAGCCAAGGCGGAAGTACCAAAGGAGCACTATTCAGACAGTAATTGGAGGGGAAGTTACTTTGAACAACTGGTATGCTTTATTCTAATCAACTATAGTATCTTTATGCTAATCCTGTGAATATTTTTTTTACTGCATTAACACGTCCTATGTTGCCAGCCCATCAGTTCTAGAGGAGAAGTGCTCCAAAAATGAACATGATGCCGCCCCACTTGGTGTATTATCTGGCATCAGCAAGGATGGCAATAAAGGGCCACAGAACCTGAGAATACCAGTAGACTCAGCTTCATCTGATGATCTGGCCTTTGCAAATGGGAAAGCGGATAATTCAGATTTTGCTGATGAGGATGAACCTTCAGAAGAGATCACAGTGGTAACTGCTCTTTCCTGATGTGTTTGCTCCTCTTCAGTTAATAAATATTGTTGAGTGTTGTAATAAACTTTGCTTACTCCCTCCGTTCCAAAATATAAGTCCTTTTAGAGATTCCAGTATGGACTACATACAGAGCAAAATGAGTGAATCTACACTCTAAAATATATCTATACATCCGTATGTAGTCCCTAGGGAAATCTCTAAAAAGACTTATATTTAGAAACAGAGGGAGTATGTTATTCTAGCTCTTACGTCTTGAATGTTATGTATTTAGATTTCTGTTTATTTACCTAATTTTCTGCTGAACAAGATTAACTCTAAACTCCAAGTCTATCCTGCCAGCTTGTTTAACTTGCTGATTGTTTAGCTTACATTTTTGGATCTTATATATCACACTGCTCTTGTTGTTAATTGCTTTAGCTTACAGTTTTGAATCTTATATAATGTTGCTGCTAATTGTTTAGCTTATCAACTGTCCGGTGCCCTTGTATTTTGGATCTTAAATGTCACTGCCAGCGTGCCCTTGTGCCTTACTGTTTTTGATGCTTTATCCTTTGCAGTCCGCAACCGAACCAACCACTGGAGCACTTGAAGGCAGGGATGAGCATGATGAAGATACTGATGACGAAGATGAAGAGGAAGAGGAAGAAGAGAAAAGTTCGTCAGCGAAGAAATTGTGGCGTTTTCTCATCACATGAGTAGCAGCTTCCCCGGTAGTATAGACATGCAGAGCTGACTGTAGGCTGACAGTTACCTGGCTCTTATGAAGTTGCTTTGCTCTTAGCTCCATTTGTGTGTCCGCCTTTCGGGTTGAAAGGTTGGGTGCTTGTTGGTTTTGTGTGCCTGTGAGCAGCGGAGGTTTTGGAAGCCGCTGTGATGAATCACGCCATGCATGTGTTCTTTATTTTCACATCCTGAAGGCTTCAACGTGTAAAGTGGTTGATAGCTTGTGGTTCGTGTGCAAATTGATTGGGGGTGTAGGAACAGCCCATATGATGAGTATTAGTGCCGTTATGGGTGGTGATAGTCGCCTGTTCAGTGCTCGTTTCAGTAGGTGATTTTTATTCTCTTGATGTGAGGACTCGTATGGTTGTCTTGCAAGAAATTTGTGGCTCGTCTGATTGATGCTGCTGCTGTGGTCTCGTTTCTTCGAGCACCCGGTTGCTGCTCGGTGTTGTTTTGACTGTTGCAGCATTGCATTGCATCGCAATAGATTTGCTTGTTGGAGATAAGCAGCATGCTGACTGACAATTAGGGCCACGTCAGGTTAGATGTTAGAGATAGAGTTTAGTTTTACAGAAATTTATAGTACTCCGTGATCTAAATGCTCTTATATTTCTTTACAGAGAAAGTAATATTTTTGGGACATGTACACATAAGTTTATAATATGATATGCATAAATTTACATTATGCAAATTATCAAAGGTTTCGCGATTTGATATCTTTATAGGAGCATTTTTCTACTACTTTCTTCGATCCATGTCACTTGTCGCTGCTTTAATACAAGTTTGTTGCATTTTGAGCTAAAAAGCAGTTAGATGCAAGGCTGGCTAAAAAGCAGCTAGATGTACGGCCGACAATTTGTTTTTCTCCGTGAAAAAAAGTAGAAAGATGACAATGAGACACATGACCTTTTTTTTATGGGTATTAGACACATGAATCAGGAGGGGCCGGTGGGCGGCACCACACATGACCGTCACGGCGCAAGAGCCCACCGGCATCTCCTGTCATTGTTTAAATCTTTCCTAACTCCTTTTTATTTGCTCTCCAACATGTTCGTTTCAGACTTTGGGGTAACGTTATGGCAAACTCCGTTGGGGTCAGCCCGCCGCTCGTCTTCATGAGACCATGAGAGGTTCCACCTGCATTCCCCTATGCGTGCATCCTTCTTCTTCTGCCACTCATCTTGCCCTCGGACCAAGAAAAATGGAACATGTTGGCATGTTGCCATCAAACCTAGACATGTTGTGGGCTACGATAATTACTCTGCTACCTCCACACTCTCGTTGTTGCCTCAAAAAAAAACTAATATTCCCTTTGTATGTATCGTAATATAAGATGTTTCTTTATACTCTTTGTATCAAAAAACGTCTTATATTTTGATACAGAGAGAGTATTGTATTTCTTTTCTTTTTTGTTGATTTTTTATTAGCTAGAAATGGGGAATGGGTATGGATTCCCAACTCTCAAGCCACATGACAGTTCTATCTTGCACTCTGTCTAGCTTGGATAGGCAACGACTTACCATGTTGCATCACGACCAACTCTTCGAATTATTTGCATCTTACAGAATTCATTCAAGCATGATAACTCACTCGCGATGCATAACGGAAAGAATTTGGCGTCTTGGCGTTCGCCAGCTTGATGGCTTCAATACAATCAATCTCTAGCTCCATTTGTGGCTCAACATATCTCTACCACGTATCACCTTTTATTTCGAATTATAAGACATTTTGGATATTTAATGCAGACTATATACGGACTAAAATAAGTGAACAAAAATTAAAACGCGTCTATATACATCCGATTCAGAAAAATAAAGTTAGAACATCTCATGAATTATTTTTGTGTTCATAAATTTCATGATTCTCGTGTAAGACCTTGGCCAATCTTCTAAGCATTTGGATTAACATCCACCATCCTTTTCTCAGGCATATACAAGATAAAATTGCACCTATGTTTTGCTGAAGTTTTACATCTTCAAATAATGTAATTTTAGGCGACTCTGAATTTAAAATTTTCCAACCAACTGAAAATTAGCAAAAGTACACAATCAACATACGGAGCAAAATAATAAGTACCTAAGTAATGCGTCATATTCCTTGATTTGCTTTTCTTACTTCTCGGATCCATATTACTTGTCGCTGGTTTAGTATAAAAGTTGGTTTAGTACAAAGTAACTTTATACTAAGTAGCGACAAGTAAATATGGATCAGAAGGAGTACTCCAAGTTAAGTGTGAGAAAATTTAAGATGGCCTTTCTTACCTTCTATGATGTAAGATATCCTAGCCCTTGATATTTTAGCCATCGATTCATCGAGGGCAATTTGGACTATAATATGGTAAGTATACAAAAAAAATAAAAATAGAAAACATATTTGATAGATTGATTTCTCTTTCCAATAAGATATTTCTTTCTGCTAAAAATAAAGACTTTATACTACTCCTTCGTCCCATAAAGTAAGACGTTTTTTGACAATAGTGTAGTGTTAAAGAAAATCTTAGATTATGGGATGAAGGGAGTATGTTCTTTCTTTTTTTTTATAAAGAGAGTTTTCTCTCCGATTTTCATTATTGGAAAGGACAAGTCTTACACACGCCAGACTATATCAAAAGCTACTACCAACACCAACCTGGCCAGCATATCACACGATGCACACTTCTGCAGGGGCGATGGGGAATCAGATTACGGAGGGAGTATGTACCATGTCCGTTCAAATTAAAGTACTATTTTCTGTAGTGTCAAAAACGCTCTTATATTATGGACGGAGGGACCATTAGTGTAAAAAATATTCTTATATTAGAACGGAGGGAGTATATAACATGTATGTGTACTTTTTTTGAGATACTTGTGTATATTACATCCTGAAGTGTAACTTTTCTTAATTTTTGAAAATCCCACGGTTTTACGGTACAAACCATGTGATAGCATATTTGAATTTCGTAACCGGATCATGAAGAGTTAACGGCTCATATTAATTCAGGATCATCTTAAAAAAAAAACTGCGCATGCTCCAGTTCATTTTCCTTGCTCCGAGCTGAGTGGGCAGCTAGTCGGTCTGATTTCCTACCTAACATCGCGTGTCACGACTTCAGGCGTCTCCTCCTCTCCACCCTCCCACCGGCTCGCCCTCCAGGCATCCACCGTGCTCCTTCCAAGCTCCATCTCGCCGCCGCCCGCCTTTCCCAACACGCCGCCGCCCGCCTTTCCCAACACGCCCAGCGGCCCCCTCTTGCATCTCCCCTGAGCCGCCTTCCCCCGACGACGACACCATTGGCGGCACGGCCGCGAGACGATGATTCAGCGCGGGCGACGGCGGTGACATGGTCGAGTAGCGGCGCCGAGGACCATGCCAGCGGCCGTATCCGCGGTACGTACCACGCACTTCCTGTTTTGTGCCTGTAGGCTGTAGCGAATCGTGCAGCGAAATCAGGGGAGCGAATTCGAACCTCGATCTGGATCGATCGAGCGGGATTGGGGGTACTTCGACGGACCGCCTGAACAATCCCTGTTGCTCCGTAACTGCGGTTCAGTGGTAGTTGTCACTTTTTTTGCCTTTGGGGACTACCAGCAGCAGCAGCAGTACGACTACCGTCCAGCTGCATTGACTGAAAGCATAGTTGGGTAACTTCGGTTGGCCAATTTGAGGGTGTAGCTCTGAATTGTGCGCTGAAGCATCTGCGAGGAATTGCTTAGTTCAGTTTGTAATTGAACAGTAAAAAACGTTCAACGGGAACAGATCGGTTAGTTCTGAATCTTTTATTGCATCAGTCAGAACATTCGTTGCAGATAACCATATAACGAAATTACAGGAAATAATGGGTTGCTTAATGCTTAATACTATAGGTTCATGATTTCAACGTCTTTATGTTAATTTCTTTCATTTTATATCACTGAGTATGCAGCGCCGACGAATTTGCATATGTTTGTCTGTTCATGACTTTACAGTGCATTAAATCCTGAACCTAAGTTGCGTGGTGCTTAAAGAATCTAACAATTAGTTGCCTCTGAACAATGCTGATACCTGTGCATGCTGTTCTCTTCTCTTGCTTCCATTTCTACAGGTTTGAAGTGTAATTTTTTTTTTGAGAGAGTAAACGTGATAGTTAGGAACTCTGCCTATGTTGTCTCAACATAGCCGGTCCCAAGCCCGGGTAAAGGAGGAGGGTTGTGATAGGCTTGGCGAGCCAACGTAAAAACTCAGCCACTTTTATGGAGATGAAACCCAAAAGATTTTCGTTGGGGCGTAACCCTCTCAGCAACGCGCCACATCGGAACCCGGGTGTGGTGGAAAATGGGCAAGGGCCGGGCCGTCACCCCCCAGGTGGCGCGCCGTATCTTGATCCGGATACGGTGGCAAGTGAGCGAGGATCGGGTCGTCACATCCTTAGTGGCGCGCTACATCGGCGCCCGGATGTAGTGGAAAATGAGCAAGGGTCTTCGCATTTGACTCGACGAGTGCAAAGGGTAAGGAAGCTAGCCGAGCCTAGGAGGATTCGCTTAGGTAGCTGGAACGTAGGGTCTCTGACAGGGAAGCTTCGGGAGCTAGTTGATGCAGCGGTGAGGAGAGGTGTTGATATCCTTTGCGTCCAAGAAACCAAATGGAGAGGACAGAAGGCGAAGGAGGTGGAGGATACCAGCTTCAAGCTATGGTACACGGGGACGGCTGCAAACAGAAATGGCGTAGGCATCTTGATCAACAAGAGCCTCAAGTATGGAGTGGTAGACGTCAAGAGACGTGGGGACCGGATTATCCTGGTCAAGCTGGTAGTTGAGGACTTGGTTCTCAATGTTATCAACGCGTATGGCCCGCAAGTAGGCCACAATGAGAACACCAAGAGGGAGTTCTAGGAAGGCCTGGAAGACATGGTTAGGAGTGTACCGATTGGTGAGAAGCTCTTCATATGAGACCTCAATGGCCATGTGGGTACATCTAACACAGGTTTTGAAGGGGCGCATGGGGGCTTTGGCTATGGCATCAGGAATCAAGAAGGAGAAGATTTCTTAAGCTTTGCTCTAGCCTACAACATGATTGTAGCCAACACCCTCTTTAGAAAGAGAGAATCACATCTGGTGACTTTTAGTAGTGGCAACACTCTAGCCAGATTGATTTCATCCTCTCGAGAAGAGAAGATAGGCGTGCGTGCCTAGACTCTAAGGTGATACCTGGAGAGAGTGTTGTACCCCAGCATAAGCTGGTGGTTGCTGACTTCCGCTTTCGGATTCGTGTCCAGCGGGATAAGCGGGCCAAAGTCGCTAGAACGAAGTGGTGGAAGCTCAAGGGGGAGGTAGCTCAGGCGTTCAAGGAGAGGGTCATTAAGGAGGGCCCTTGGGAGGAAGGAGGGGATGCGGACAATGTGTGGATGAAGATGGCGACTTGCATTCGTAAGGTGGCCTCAGAGGAGTTTGGAGTGTCCAGGGGAAGGAGAAGCGGAGATAAGGATACCTGGTGGTGGAATGATGATGTCCAGAAGGCGATTAAAGAGAAGAAAGATTGCTTCAGACGCCTATACCTGGATAGGAGTGCACACAACGTAGAGAAGTACAAGATGGCGAAGAAGGCCGCAAAGCGAGCTGTTGGTGAAGCAAGGGGTCGGGCGTATGAGGACCTCTACCAACGGTTAGGCACGAAGGAAGGCGAAAGGGACATCTATAAGATGGCCAAGATCTGAGAAAGGAAGACGAGGGATATTGGCCAAGTCAAATGCATCAAGGACGGAGCAGGCCAACTCTTGGTGAAGGACGAGGAGATTAAGCATAGATGGCGGGAGTACTTCGACAAGCTGTTCAATGGGGAGAATGAAAGTTCTACCGTTGAACTGGACGACTCCTTTGATGAGACCAGCATGCGTTTTGTGCGTCGAATCCAGGAGTCTGAGGTCAAGAAGGCTTTAAAAAGGATGAAGGGAGGCAAGGCGATGGGCCCGGATTGTATCCCCATTGAGGTGTGGAAAGGTCTTGGGGACATAGCGATAGTATGGCTAACCAAGCTTTTCAACCTCATTTTTCGGGCAAACAAGATGCCAGAAGAATGGAGACGGAGTATATTAGTACCAATCTTCAAGAACAAGGGGGGTGTTCAGAGTTGTACTACCGTGGAATTAAGCTGATGAGCCATACAATGAAGCTATGGGAGAGAGTCATTGAGCACCGCTTAAGAAGAATGACAAGCGTGACCAAAAACCAGTTTGGTTTCATGCCTGGGAGGTCGACCATGGAAGCCATTTTCTTGGTACGACAGCTTATGGAGAGATATAGGGAGCAAAAGAAGGACTTGCATATGGTGTTCATTGTCTTGGAGAAGGCCTATGATAAGATACCGCGGAATGTCATGTGGTGGGCCTTGGAGAAACACAAAGTCCCAGCAAAGTACATTACCCTCATCAAGGACATGTACGATAATGTTGTGACAAGTGTTCGAACAAGTGATGTCGACACTGATGACTTCCCGATTAAGATAGGGCTGCATGAGGGGTCAGCTTTGAGCCCTTATCTTTTTGCATTGGTGATGGATGAGGTCACAAGGGATATACAAGGAGATATCCCATGGTGTATGCTCTTTGCGGATGATGTGGTGCTAGTTGACGATAGTCGGGCAGGGGTAAATAGGAAGTTAGAATTATGGAGACAAACCTTGGAATCGAAAGGGTTTAGGCTTAGTAGGACTAAAACCGAGTACATGATGTGCGGTTTCAGTACTACTAGGTGTGAGGAGGAGGAGGTTAGCCTTGATGGTCAGGTGGTACCTCAGAAGGACACCTTTCGGTATTTGGGGTCAATGCTGCAGGAGGATGGGGGTATTGATGAAGATGTGAACCATCGGATCAAAGCCGGATGGATGAAGTGGCGCCAAGATTCTGGCATTCTCTGTGACAAGAGAGTGCCACAAAAGGCGACATGTTCAACAGTTAGGTGTGGCGGAGATGCGTACGTTGAGATGGATGTGTGGCCACACGAGGAAGGATCGAGTCCGGAATGATGATATACGAGATAGAGTTGGGGTAGCACCAATTGAAGAGAAGCTTGTCCAACATCGTCTGAGATGGTTTGGGCATATTCAGCGCAGGCCTCCAGAAGCTCCAGTGCATAGCGGACGGCTAAAGCGTGCGGAGAATGTCAAGAGAGGGCGGGGTAGACCGAATTTGACATGGGAGGAGTCCGTTAAGAGAGACCTGAAGGATTGGAGTATCACCAAAGAGCTAGCTATGGACAGGGGTGCGTGGAAGCTTGCTATCCATGTGCCAGAGCCATGAGTTGGTTGCGGGATCTTATGGGTTTCACCTCTAGCCTACCCCAACTTGCTTGGGACTAAAGGCTTTGTTGTTGTTGTTGTTGTTGTTGTAGTAAACGTGATAGTTAGGCCCATGACAATATGCGAGTGAGAAATGCTACTATCGTGTCAAAACAAACCTACCAAGACCATCTTTCTATTTGAAGGCATAATTGAGTGCTAATGACTAGGTGCATTGAATCAATTCGGCACTTCGGCAGTTTAAAAAAATTCTACGATTTTATTAATTTATTTCAAGCTAATCATTTTCTGACATTTGGGGTCACACTTCAAATAAGGTAGCAATTAGCTATGCCCATTGCTGCATGTCTGCGCCCCAGCATAGTTCTCTATTAGAACCTTACACGTTACTAATGTGATCATTCTTTCCTTTAATCTGTGCTAGATAAAATTGGTTGATCAGATTCTTGCTTGCTCAATTTTTTCTTGATTTTTAAAGTTTGGCTAATATTTCATCATGAATATCTTGCCGAATAAGGGTATCTATATGATTAAGTTGGACCTTCTTCGCTCATTTGATCCGCATTGATCCATGATTATTCTGTCCGATACATAGGATATTAGTTGTTTTACTTATTTATTTCTTTGCTCTCCATGGTTAAATCTGTTTCAACATTTTACATGGATGTAAAGCATGGTGGATTTATTACTGCAACTTTCTTATGAAGGTTAGTAGAGGGAGATCGAAGATGAGGAATACGCAGCGGAAACCATCTATTCTCAACTTCGATGCTGGATGCGGATCTTCCTTGTCTTTTATTGTAATAGGCTTGGTGGGATGCACCCTCATTGTCTGCCTATTTTTCATCAGCCATCAAGTAAAAACTGGGCATGCCCATAGCTATTCCAGCCATCTGCCTGCCACCAGAGAATTGGAAGAGGTTGAGGAAGAGCACTTTCGGTTGCCACCTCCTCATAAGGTGAATCCTCGTGCAGTGAAACGTGCAGTCAAACGTCGGGGATCTACCAAGGCTTCAAAGATCATCGATGAATATCTGGATGGGTCCTCAGCATTACACGACATGTTCTTTCCTGGTGAAACAACTGCTGTGAACCCAACAAAAGGCAGAAATGATAGCATGTACTTTTATCCCGGTAGGGTGTGGCTGGACACCGATGGAAATGCCATTCAAGCCCATGGTGGTGGGATTCTGTATGATCAGAATACCGCGACATATTATTGGTACGGAGAGAACAAAGATGGGCCAACCTATCAAATTCACCCTGAAGGGGCACAACGGGTCAGTACAAATTTCTAATAAAACATCTGCCTTAAGCGGTCTCTTTTTTCCAACAACCTGTTCTGATGTGACTCTGGTTTTTATTACCTGTTGTTTGTTCGTGATTGGTTGCTGCTTAGTTGGTTGTGCACTGACACTTGCTTTTGTTTTCAATTTTTCAGATAGACATTATAGGGGTAAGCTGCTACTCCTCGAAGGACCTATGGTCATGGACTCACGAAGGAATCGTGCTTCCTGGAGAGCGTACTAATATCACACACGACCTTCATATATCAAAGGTTCTTGAGAGGCCTAAGGTGATATATAACGACCGTACTCGGCAGTATGTCATGTGGATGCACGTCGACGACGGCAACTACACTAAAGCATCCGTCGGCGTGGCCGTCAGCAGATCTCCCACAGGGCCTTTCAGCTACCTCTACAGTTTCCGGCCACATGGATTTGATAGCAGGGACATGACGATCTTCAAAGACGACGACGGCATGGCCTACCTCTTCTACGCTTCTCGCGGCAACACCGTGCTTCATGTCAGTCCATTGACAAATGATTATCTTAACGTCACATCGGCGATGAGGAGGATATTGGTGAGACGGTTCAGGGAGGCTCCTGCCGTGTTCAAGCTCAGAGGAACCTACTACATGATCACCTCACGGTGCTCGGGTTGGGCTCCGAATCCAGCACTGGCACACGCCACACACAAGATCATGGGGCCATGGGAGACGCTAGGGAACCCGTGCGTCGGAGGCAACCACTTCCTCCGGCTGACAACGTTCCTGTCTCAGAGCACATTCGTGCTCCCCCTCCCTGGCTTGCCCGGCACGTTCATCTTCATGGCAGACAGGTGGAACCCGTCGGATTTGCGCGACTCCCGGTATGTCTGGCTGCCCTTGTCCATCGGAGGTTTGGCGGACGAGGCGTTGGACTACAGTTTCGGGTTCCCGTCGTGGTCGAGGGTGTCGATTTACTGGCACAGGAAATGGCGGCTCCCTGAAGGTTGGAGGAAGAGTTATGCCTGAATCCTACCATGGGCATGGCGACGGTTATATATGACACAGCATCAGTAGGTGGAAGCAATCTGGGTGCAGATACAGTGGTGATTGTTCAGGATCTTGCTTGATGTATCCAAGGAATGCACTCTGAGACTAGATGCTCTTTTTTTACGGTCAATCTGAAAGTAGATACAATATAGGATAGAATCAGCTCATGAAATTTCAGAAATGCGTGGAATTTTGCTGCGACGTAACATCGAAACACAGCCCGGCTAGCTCATATTGGAAAGCGATTTGAGCAAGGAAGCCTCAACTAATAATGCTACACAGATGGTTGGGTCTGAATCCTGTGGCTGTGGGGCAAAATGAATGAATCTATACTTTAAAATGCACCTATATACATTCGTATGTGGTTCATAGCGGAATCTTAGGAACGGAGATAGTAGATAGGTAAAGCAACAAACCAAGCACCGACACACTCCGGTTTTAAGCCGCTGCGCGTGCGCATCAGCACACGCGCCAAACTGGGAGCCGTGGGCCGTGCGCGCACAAGACGGGAGGCGTCAGTGCGCCCCCAGGACCAAGATTGGGACGTGATCACCTGCGTCTTGAGAAACGCCGGTCAAACGGCAAGAGTAATAAGAGCAACGTAAACACTGACGTGGGCGTCTGCGCCCAATCAATTCTATACGAATCTTGGCGCGTTCTAACAGTTTTTGTGTGCCACATAGGATTAAGCTGGTGTGTGGGCATTCATCCGGTCGCCCAAACGTTCTTTTTCATCACACGGGGGGCTGGTGTGTGGCCGTTTTCACGCACGCAGAGGGGGCTGATGTGTGGGCGTTTATCACTTTGCCCACACGCCCGTCTACTTGCCCACACCCAAAGCTGGCAGTTGCCATGTGTTTCTGCAGGGTACATGGCAACTGCCCTAGCTTTGCTTGTAAGCAGATGGCAACTCTTTTACCCGAGTTGCCATGTGTTTTTGCATGGTACATGGCAACTGCCCTAGCGTGCACGTAAGCAGATGACGACTCTTTCTTTTACATGGCAACTGCCCTAGTGTGCTTGTGAGCACATGACAACTCTCTCTTTTTACCCGAACATGTTTTTTCGCCATGCCTTTTTTAGTGCTACATGGCAACTGCCTAGTGTTAGTGGGCGGTAACTCCTAAAGTTTTGAAATCATGGCAACTGCAGTAGACCAGAGCATATATGGCAACTGCAGTTGAGCAATCATGGCAACTGTAGTTGTCCGACATGGCAACCGAAGTTCAGCGACATGGCAACTGCAGTTAAACGAATATGGACGAGGGTCTGGACCATGGCAACTGCGGGATGCGCGGTGACTGTCACGCGGGGCGTGCGGGACCACGAGGTACGAGGCTTGACTTACGGGGCGTGTGAGAGGGATCGGGAGGAAAAAAAGGTGTGTGGGCACTACTTGTCTTGCCCACACGTAGGTGTGTGGGCTGTTCCTCTTATACACCACACAAAATGTATGGGCAGACCCCTAACACCTACACGTGTGGCATTTATCGGCGTCCTAAGAGCAAAAGCCCAATCTGTGCAAACTTATTTTTGTACTACTCAACAAGATGCGGGTCCCGAGCTTGAGGAGCGACCACAACGGCTGCTTCTCTTGCGGGGCATGCTTCTCTTTTTCCTTGCCAAAATTGTTAGGCGCTGGTTTTCTGCGCTTCTCTGTGCCACTGGGCCTTGAGCGGTAGTAATACAGAGTACTGGTATGTATACGGCGCTAGTGGCACTGCAACTGGGCCTTGGGAAACTACCAGCGCAACGTGATTCCTCCGCGTTTCGCGGTGCCGAGAGCCACAGCCGCCACACACATGACATGCGTCAGAGCCAGAGCCTAGAATAGCACGGCCGCTGCATCCCGCATATTTGCACTGCAGAAAGTGCAGCAGCAAGATGGTTCTCCCTGCCTCCTTCCTATTGCGTGCAGAGATCTGCTCCTGCAGTGCAATGCAATGCCAATGGAGGAGAGGACCCGCCGATTTACAGGGAGGGACGAGATGGATGCGGATGGGATTGATTCCTTCCGTCCTCCCTTCGTTCCATGTGGGCATGTGGCCTGTGGGCTGTGGGCCTGAGGCGCCACCATTCCCTTCCCAAAAATAAAAATAAAAATAAAAATGTGGCGCCACACACCATAGCTTATACTCGGATCAGTTGATGCTCCTACGTGCCACTATAGCATTTTTAGGAGTTAGCTATAGATAGGTGGCAATGGCACTAGGGCAAAGCAAGGTGTTGGAAACGAGAGTTTTGACAACGCTTCACGATGTATTGATCGGTGCATAGTGCACGTATATATGAAGTACAAAATGGGCCGCAACCTCAACTATACAAAGACTAGGAGGTGGGTCGGGCTATACAATATACATGCACAAACCATATGTTCAACACCCCCCGCAGTCGAAGCGTCGCCGGAGACGCAAAGACTGGACCTGAACTCCTCGAAAACAGAAGTAGGCAGTCCTTTTGTCATGACATCGGCGAACTGCTGTGCCGTCGGGACGTGGAGGACCCGGATGCGCCCAAGAGCCACCTGCTCACGAACAAAGTGTATGTCGAGCTCAATATGCTTTGTTCGACGATGGTGGACCGGGTTGGCGGAGAGGTACATGGGGAGACGTTGTTGCAGTAGACGAGCGTGGCCTTGTGAACATCACAAAGCAACTCCTGGAGCAGCTGACGAAGCCAAGAGCATTCAGCAACGGCGTTAGCCACTGCCTGATACTCTGCCTCGGCACTCGAGCGGGAGATGATGGGCTGTCGCTTGGAGGACCAAGAGATCAGAGACGGCCCAAGGTAGACACAGTACCCCGAGGTGGAGCGCCGTGTGTCCGGGCAGCCAGCCCAATCCGCATCAGAGTAGGCGACGAGGTCGGTGGAGGCGGAGGCCATCAGCGTAAGTCCCATGGACTGGGTGCCGCGTATGTAACGGAGGATACGCTTCACCAGGGTCCAGTGAGAGTCGCGCGGAGCATGCATGTGAAGACAGACCTGCTGAACAGCATACTGCAAGTCGGGGCGCGTCAGGGTCAGGTACTGCAAGGCACCCACAATGGAGCGATAGAAGGCCGCATCGGATGCGGGAGAACCCTCCAGAGCGGAAACCTTGGCCTTGGTGTCGACAGGCGTGGGAGCAGGCTTGCAGTTAAGCATGCCGGCTCGATCAAGAAGCTCATGGGCATAGCGCTGCTGGTGCAGGAAGAACCTATCTGGCCGTCGAACCACCTCAATGCCAAGGAAGTAGTGCACGGGCCCCAAGTCCTTCAGGGCAAACTCATCGCAAAGACGAGCAGTAAGCCGCTGGAGGAGCGCGGCAGTGGATGACGTCAGGATGATGTCGTCGACATATAGCAGCAAGTAGGCCGTGTCAACTCCGTGATGGTACACAAAGAGGGACGCATCGGAGCGGGTCGATGTAAATCCGAGCGTCTGCAGGAATGCAGCGATGCACTGGTACCAGGCCCGAGGCGCCTGCTTCAACCCGTAAAGGGAACGGGAGAGCAAGCACACATGGTCTGGATGCGTGGCGACGACGAAGCCGGTGGGCTGCTCACAGAACACCTGCTCAGCGAGGTGGCCGTGCAAGAAGGCGTTGGAAACTTCCAACTGATGCACATGCCAAGCTCGGGAGACGGCTAGCTGAAGCACGGTGCGGATCGTGACCGATTTAACAACCGGGGCAAAGGTGTCGGTGAAGTCCACGCCCGCACGTTGCTGAAAGCCCCGAACCACCCAGCGAGCTTTATAGCGCTCGAGAGTGCCATCCGGACGAGTCTTGTGCCGAAAGACCCACTTGCCCGTGATGATGTTGGCACGAGTCGGCCGAGGGACAAGTGTTGGGAATCGTAGCATAATTTTAAAATTTTCCTACGCTCACCAAGATGCATCTATGGAGTCTACTAGCAACGAGGGGAAAGGAGTGCATCTACATACCCTTGTAGATCGCGAGCGGAAGTGTTCCAATGAACGTGGATGACGGAGTCGTACTCGCCGTGATCCAAATCACCGATGACCGAGTGCCGAACGGACGGCACCTCCGCGTTCAACACACGTACGGTGCAACAACGTCTCCTCCTTCTTGATCCAGCAAGGGGGAAGGAGAGGTTGATGGAGATCCAGCAGCACGACGGCGTGGTGGTGGATGTAGCGGGTCTCGGCAGGGCTTCGCTAAGCTTCTGCGAGAGAGAGAGAGAGGTGTTGTAGGGAAGGAGGGAGGCGCCCAAGGCTGTTGTGTCCTGCCCTCCCTCCCCCCTTTTATATAGGCCCCCTGGGGGGGCGCCGGCCCCAAGAGATGGGATCTCAAGGGGGGGCGGCGGCCACAAGGGGGGGAAGGGGTGCCTTGCCCCCCAAGGCAAGGGGGAACTCCCCCCTAGGGTTCCCAACCCTAGGCGCATGGGGGGAGGCCCAAGGGGGGCGCCCCAGCCCACTAAGGGCTGGTTCCCTTCCACTTTCAGCCCACGGGGCCCTCCGGGATAGGTGGCCCCACCCGGTGGACCCCCCGGGACCCTTCCGGTGGTCCCGGTACAATACCGGTAACCCCCAAAACTTTCCCGATGGCCGAAACTGGACTTCCTATATATAATTCTTCACCTCCGGACCATTCCGGAACCTCTCGTGACGTCCGGGATCTCATCCGGGACTCCGAACAACTTTCGGGTTTCCGCATACATATATCTCTACAACCCTAGCGTCACCGGACCTTAAGTGTGTAGACCCTACGGGTTCGGGAGACATGCAGACATGACCGAGACGCCTCTCCGGTCAATAACCAACAGCGGGATCTGGATACCCATGTTGTCTCCCACATGTTCCACGATGATCTCATCGGATGAACCACGGTGTCGAGGATTCAATCAATCCCGTATGCAATTCCCTTTGTCAATCGGTATGTTACTTGCCCGAGATTCGATCCTCGGTATCCCAATACCTTGTTCAATCTCGTTACCGGCAAGTCTCTTTACTCGTACCGCAATGCATGATCCCGTGACTAACGCCTTAGTCACATTGAGCTCATTATGATGATGCATCACCGAGTGGGCCCAGAGATACCTCTCCATCACACGGAGTGACAAATCCCAGTCTCGATCCGTGCCAACCCAACAGACACTTTCGGAGATACCCGTAGTGCACCTTTATAGTCACCCAGTTACGTTGTGACGTTTGGCACACCCAACGCACTCCTACGGTATCCGGGAGTTGCACGATCTCATGGTCTAAGGAAAAGATACTTGACATTGGAAAAGCTCTAGCAAACGAAACTACACGATCTTTTATGCTATGCTTAGGATTGGGTCTTGTCCATCACATCATTCTCCTAATGATGTGATCCCGTTATCAATGACATCCAATGTCCATAGTCAGGAAACCATGACTATCTGTTGATCAACGAGCTAGTCAATTAGAGGCTTACTAGGGACACTTTGTGGTCTATGTATTCACACATGTATTACGATTTCCGGACAATACAATTATAGCATGAATAATAGACAATTACCATGAACAAAGAAATATAATAATAACCATTTATTATTGCCTCTAGGGCATATTTCCAACAGTCTCCCACTTGCACTAGAGTCAATAATCTAGTTACATTGTGATGAATCGAACACCCATTGCGTCCTGGTGTTGATCATGTTTTGCCCTAGGGAGAGGTTTAGTCAACGGATCTGCTACATTCAGGTCCGTCTGTACTTTACAAATATCTATGTCTCCATTTTGAACACTTTCACGAATGGAGTTGAAGCGACGCTTGATATGCCTGGTCTTCCTGTGAAACCTGGGCTCCTTCGCAAGGGCAATAGCTCCAGTGTTGTCACAGAAGAGAGTCATTGGGCCCGACGCATTGGGAATCACCCCTAGGTCGGTAATGAACTCCTTCATCCAGACTGCTTCCTGTGCTGCCTCCGAGGCTGCCATGTATTCCGCTTCACATGTAGATCCCGCCACGACGCTTTGCTTGCAACTGCACCAGCTTACTGCTCCTCCATTCAAAATATACACGTATCCGGTCTGTGACTTCGAGTCATCCAGATCTGTGTCGAAGCTAGCGTCGACGTAACCCTTTACGACGAGCTCTTCGTCACCTCCATAAACGAGAAACATATCCTTAGTCCTCTTCAGGTACTTCAGGATATTCTTGACCGCTGTCCAGTGTTCCTTGCCGGGATTACTTTGGTACCTTCCTACCAAACTTACGGCAAGGTTTACATCAGGTCTGGTACACAGCATGGCATACATAATAAACCCTATGGCCGAGGCATAGGGGATGACACTCATATTTTCTCTATCTTCTGCCGTGGTCGGGCATTGAGCCGTGCTCAACTGCACACCTTGCAATACAGGCAAGAACCCCTTCTTGGACTGATCCATATTGAACTTCTTCAATATCTTGTCAAGGTATGTACTCTGTGAAAGACCAATGAGGCGTCTTGATCTATCTCTATAGATCTTGATGCCTAATATATAAGCAGCTTCTCCAAGGTCCTTCATTGAAAAACACTTATTCAAATAGGTCTTAATACTTTCCAAGAATTCTATATCATTTCCCATCAATAGTATGTCATCCACATATAATATGAGAAATGCTACAGAGCTCCCACTCACTTTCTTGTAAACATAGGCTTCTCCATAAGTCTGTGTGAACCCAAACGCTTTGATCATCTCATCAAAGCGAATGTTCCAACTCCGAGATGCTTGCACCAGCCCATAGATTGAGCGTTGGAGCTTGCATACTTTGTTAGCATCCTTAGGATCGACAAAACCTTCCGGCTGCATCATATACAACTCTTCCTTAAGGAAGCCGTTAAGGAATGCCGTTTTGACGTCCATCTGCCATATCTCATAATCATAGTATGCGGCAATTGCTAACATGATTCGGACGGACTTCAGCTTCGCTACGGGTGAGAAAGTCTCATCGTAGTCAACCCCTTGAACTTGTCGATAACCCTTAGCGACAAGTCGAGCTTTGTAGATGGTCACATTACCATATGCGTCCGTCTTCTTCTTAAAGATCCATTTGTTTTCTATGGCTCGCCGCTCATCGGGCAAGTCAGTCAAAGTCCATACTTTGTTTTCATACATGGATTCTATCTCGGATTTCATGGCTTCTAGCCATTTGTCGGAATCCGGGCCCGCCATCGCTTCTTCATAGTTCGAAGGTTCACCGTTGTCTAACAACATGATTTCCAGGACAGGGTTGCCGTACCACTCTGGTGCGGAACGTGTCCTTGTGGACCTACGAAGTTCAGTAACTTGATCCGAAGTTTCATGATCATCATCATTAACTTCTTCCCCAGTCGGTGTAGGCACCACAGGAACATTTTCCCGCGCTGCGCTACTTTCCGGTTCGGAAGGGGTGACTATCACCTCATCAAGTTCCACTTTCCTCCCACTCAATTCTTTCGAGAGAAACTCCTTCTCTAGAAAGGACCCGTTCTTGGCAACGAAGATCTTGCCTTCGGATCTGAGGTAGAAGGTGTACCCAATAGTTTCCTTAGGGTATCCTATGAAGACGCATTTTTCCGATTTGGGTTCGAGCTTTTCAGGTTGAAGTTTCTTGACATAAGCATCGCATCCCCAAACTTTTAGAAACGACAGCTTAGGTTTCTTCCCAAACCATAATTCATACGGTGTCGTCTCAACGGATTTCGACGGAGCCCTATTTAAAGTGAATGCGGCAGTCTCTAAAGCATAGCCCCAAAATGAGAGCGGTAAATCGGTAAGAGACATCATAGATCGCACCATATCCAATAGAGTGCGATTACGACGTTCGGACACACCATTTCTTTGAGGTGTTCCAGGCGGCGTGAGTTGTGAAACTATTCCAAATTTCCTTAAGTGTGTACCAAATTCGTGACTTAAATATTCTCCATCACGATCTGATCGTAAGAATTTTATTTTTCTGTCACGTTGATTCTCAACTTCACTATGAAATTCCTTGAACTTTTCAAAGGTTCCAGACTTGTGTTTCATTAGGTAGACATACCCATATCTACTCAAATCATCAGTGAGAGTGAGAACATAACGATATCCTCCGCGAGCCTCAACACTCATTGGACCGCACACATCGGTATGTATGATTTCCAATAAGTCGGTTGCTCGCTCCATTGTTCCGGAGAACGTAGTCTTGGTCATCTTACCCATGAGGCATGGTTCGCACGTGTCAAATGATTCGTAATCAAGAGACTCCAAAAGTCCATCTGCATGGAGCTTCTTCATGCGCTTGACACCAATGTGACCAAGGCGGCAGTGCCACAAGTATGTGGGACTATCGTTATCAACTTTACATCTTTTGGTATTCACACTATGAACATGTGTAACATCACGTTCGAGATTCATCAAAAATAAACCATTGACCAGCGGGGCATGACCATAAAACATATCTCTCAAATAAATAGAACAACCATTATTCTCGGATTTAAATGAGTAGCCATCTCGAATTAAACGAGATCCAGATACAATATTCATGCTCAAAGCTGGCACTAAATAACAATTATTGAGGTTTAAAACTAATCCCGTGGGTAGATGCAGAGGTAGCGTGCCGACGGCGATCACATCAACCTTGGAACCATTCCCGACACGCATCGTCACCTCGTCCTTCGCCAGTCTCCGTTTATTCCGTAGTTCCTGTTTTGAGTTACAAATATGAGCAACCGCACCGGTATCAAATACCCAGGAGCTACTACGAGTACTGGTAAGGTACACATCAATTACTTGTATATCACATATACCTTGGGTGTTGCCGGCCTTCTTCTTGTCCGCTAAGTATTTGGGGCAGTTCCGCTTCCAGTGACCACTTCCCTTGCAATAAAAGCACTCAGTCTCGGGCTTGGGTCCATTCTTTGACTTCTTCCCAGTAACTGGTTTACCGGGCGCGGCAACTCCCTTGCCGTCCTTCTTGAAGTTCTTCTTACCCTTGCCCTTCTTGAACTTAGTGGTTTTATTCACCATCAACACTTGATGTTCTTTTCTGATCTCCCCTTCCGCTGATTTCAGCATTGAATATACCTCGGGAATGGTCTTTTCCATCCCCTGCATATTGTAGTTCATCACAAAGCTCTTGTAGCTTGGTGGAAGAGACTGGAGGATTCTGTCAATGACCGCGTCATCCGGGAGATTAACTCCCAGCTGAGACAAGCGGTTGTGCAACCCAGACATTCTGAGTATGTGCTCACTAACAGAACTGTTCTCCTCCATTTTACAGCTGAAGAACTTGTCGGAGACTTCATATCTCTCGACCCGGGCATGAGCTTGAAAAACCAGTTTCAGCTCCTCGAACATCTCGTATGCTCCATGTTTCTCAAAACGCTTTTGGAGACCCGGTTCTAAGCTGTAAAGCATGCCGCACTGAACGAGGGAGTAATCATCAGCACGTTGCTGCCAAGCGTTCATAACGTCTTGGTTCTCTGGGATTGGTGCTTCACCTAGCGGTGCTTCTAAGACATAATCTTTCTTGGCTACTATGAGGATGAGCCTCAGATTCCGGACCCAGTCTGTATAGTTGCTGCCATCATCTTTCAGCTTGGTTTTCTCTAGGAACGCGTTGAAATTGAGGACAACGTTGGCCATTTGATCTACAATACATAGTGTAAAGATTTTAGACTAAGTTCATGATAATTAAGTTCATATAATCAAATTATTTAATGAACTCCCACTCAGATAGACATCCCTCTAGTCATCTAAGTGAAACATGATCCGAATTCAACTAGGCCGTGTCCGATCATCACGTGAGACGGACTAGTCAAGATCGGTGAACATCTCCATGTTGATCGTATCTTCTATACGAATCATGCTCGACCTTTCGGTCCTCCGTGTTCCGAGGCCATGTCTGTACATGCTAGGCTCGTCAAGTCAACCTAAGTGTATTGCGTGTGTTCCGAGGCCATGTCTGTACATGCTAGGCTCATCAACACCCGTTGTATTCGACGTTAGAATCTATCACACCCGATCATCACGTGGTGCTTCGAAACAACGAACCTTCGCAACGGTGCACAGTTAGGGTGAACATTTTCTTGAAATTATTATAAGGGATCATCTTACTTACTACCGTCGTTCTAAGCAAATAAGATGCAAAAACATGATAAACATCACATGCAATCAAATAGTGACATGATATGGCCAATATCATCATGCTCCTTTGATCTCCATCTTCGGGGCACCATGATCATCTTCGTCACCGGCATGACACCATGATCTCCATCATCATGATCTCCATCATTGTGTCTTCATGAAGTTGTCACGCCAACGATTACTTCTACTTGTATGGCTAACGCGTTTAGCAACAAAGTAAAGTAAATTACATGGCGTTATTCAATGACACGCAGGTCATGCAAAATAATAAAGACAACTCCTATGGCTCGTGCCGGTTGTCATACTCATCGACATGCAAGTCGTGATTCCTATTACAAGAATATGATCAATCTCA
Organism: Triticum aestivum; assembly: GCF_018294505.1. NCBI lineage: Eukaryota > Viridiplantae > Streptophyta > Magnoliopsida > Poales > Poaceae > Triticum > Triticum aestivum. The sequence continues at coordinate 418,328,336 of NC_057802.1, read as the reverse complement.
TACATCACATATATCATTCATCACATCTTCTGGCCATATCACATCTCATAGCACTTGCTGCAAAAACAAGTTAGACGTCCTCTAATTGTTGTTGCAAGTTTTTACGTGGTTTGTAGGTTTCTAGCAAGAACGTTTTCTTACCTACGTATGACCACAACGTGATTTGCCAATTTCTATTTACCCTTCATAAGGACCCTTTTCATCGAATCCGTTCCGACTAAAGTAGGAGAGACAGACACCCGCTAGCCACCTTATGCAACTAGTGCATGTCAGTCGGTGGAACCTGTCTCACGTAAGCGTACGTGTAAGGTCGGTCCGGGCCGCTTCATCCTACAATGCCACCGAAACAAGAAACGACTAGTAGCGGCAAGAAGAATTGGCAAACTCAACGCCCACAACTGCTTTGTGTTCTACTCGTGCATAGTAACTACGCATAGGCCTGGCTCATGATGCCACTGTTGGGAATCGTAGCATAATTTTAAAATTTTCCTACGCGCACCAAGATGCATCTATGGAGTCTACTAGCAACGAGGGGAAAGGAGTGCATCTACATACCCTTGTAGATCGCGAGCAGAAGCGTTCCAATGAACGTGGATGACGGAGTCGTACTCGCCGTGATCCAAATCACCGATGACCGAGTGCCGAACGGACGGCACCTCCGCGTTCAACACACGTACGGTGCAGCGACGTCTCCTCCTTCTTGATCCAGCAAGGGGGAAGGAGAGGTTGATGGAGATCCAGCAGCACGACGGCGTGGTGGTGGATGTAGCGGGTCTCGGCAGGGCTTCGCTAAGCTAGGGTTCCCAACCCTAGGCGCATGGGGGGAGGCCCAAGGGGGGCGCCCCAGCCCACTAAGGGCTGGTTCCCTTCCACTTTCAGCCCACGGGGCCCTCCGGGATATGTGGCCCCACCCGGTGGACCCCCGGGACCCTTCCGGTGGTCCCGGTACAATACCGGTAACCCCCGAAACTTTCCCGGTGGCCGAAACTGGACTTCCTATATATAATTCTTCACCTCCGGACCATTCCGGAACCTCTCGTGACGTCCGGGATCTCATCCGGGACTCCGAACAACTTTCGGGTTTCCGCATACATATATCTCTACAACCCTAGCGTCACCGGACCTTAAGTGTGTAGACCCTACGGGTTCGGGAGACATGCAGACATGACCGAGACGCCTCTCCGGTCAATAACCAACAGCGGGATCTGGATACCCATGTTGGCTCCCACATGTTCCACGATGATCTCATCGGATGAACCACGGTGTCGAGGATTCAATCAATCCCGTATGCAATTCCCTTTGTCAATCGGTATGTTACTTGCCCGAGATTCGATCGTCGGTATCCCAATACCTTGTTCAATCTCGTTACCGGCAAGTCTCTTTACTCGTACCGCAATGCATGATCCCGTGACTAACGCCTTAGTCACATTGAGCTCATTATGATGATGCATCACCGAGTGGGCCCAGAGATACCTCTCCGTCACACGGAGTGACAAATCCCAGTCTCGATCCGTGCCAACCCAACAGACACTTTCGGAGATACCCGTAGTGCACCTTTATAGTCACCCAGTTACATTGTGACGTTTGGCACACCCAAAGCACTCCTACGGTATCTGGGAGTTGCACGATCTCATGGTCTAAGGAAAAGATACTTGACATTGGAAAAGCTCTAGCAAACGAAACTACACGATCTTTTATGCTATGCTTAGGATTGGGTCTTGTCCACCACATCATTCTCCTAATGATGTGATCCCGTTATCAATGACATCCAATGTCCATAGTCAGGAAACCATGACTATCTGTTGATCAACGAGCTAGTCAATTAGAGGCTTACTAGGGACACTTTGTGGTCTATGTATTCACACATGTATTACGATTTACGGACAATACAATTATAGCATGAATAATAGACAATTACCATAAACAAAGAAATATAATAATAACCATTTATTATTGCCTCTAGGGCATATTTCCAACAACAAGCTACCAGGTGCGGTTCCGCTGGAGCGCGTTGAACTCTTCCTGCATAGCAGCGAGCCAATGAGGATCCCGAAGGGCGGCTCGAGCTGACGATGGGAGAGGGGACGGCTCATAGACGGAAGCAGCGAGAAGGTACTCATCACTGATGTACCGCGTGCTCGGGCGGAAAGTGCCAGCCCGAGAGCGAGTCATCGGGTAGGGCAGCGAGTCCAGGGTGGCGGCGGGCGATGACGAAGAAGAGCCCGCCACCTCCGAGGCCACGGGCGAGGCCGCGGGGGACACCGAGGAGGGCGCAGGGGACGCGGGAGGCGTCACGGCCGCCGGGGAGGCCGACGGCGTGGTCGGGGCGGGGGACGCCAAGGGCGTCGCGGGCGCCGGGAGGGAGGGGTGCAGCCCCTAAGGCAGCCAGCCGGGGAGAAACTCAACCCGTGGCGCGGGGGGCACCCTCAAAACCGGGAGGCGGCCCAAGAGAAGCACGCGAGCGGCCATCACCGGGAGCGGGCAAAGCCGCAACATCCGAAGGTACCTGCTGAAACGAAAAAACCACCTCATCAAAGTAAACGTGTCGGGAAGTGATCACCCGATGTGAGATAGGATCATAGCAGCGGTAGCCTTTGGTGTTGGGGGGATAGCCGAGAAAGATGCAGGCCACGGACCGAGGTGCGGGCTTATGAGGAGTAGTGGAAGCTATGCTAGGGTAGCACAGGCAACCGAAGATGCGGAGCTCAGCATAGGAGGGTGGCGTGCCGAACAAAAGGTGATGAGGTGCAAAATTCCCGCGAGTGCGACAGGGACGAATGTTGATGAGTAGTGATGCTGTGGCAAGCGCGTCGGGCCAAAAACGTGGTGGCATGTTGGCGTGAAAGAGGAGGGTGCGGACGCAGTCATTAAGAGTGCGAAGCACACGCTCAACGCGGCCATTTTGTTGCGAAGTGTACGGGCAAGTGAGATGAAAAATCGTGCCATGTGTGGCGAGAAGGTTGCGGATCGCAAGGTTATCAAACTCCTTCCCATTGTCTGTTTGCAACGCATGAACGGGACGTCCAAACTACGTGGAGACATAGGAGTAGAACGCGGTGAGAGTGGCAACAGAGTCCGACTTTCGCCGCAACGGGAAGGTCCACACATAGTGCGAAAAATCATCAAGTATGACAAGATAATAAAGATAGCTCGTGTTACTTGCAATAGGAGAGGTCCAAACATCACCATGAATTAACTCAAACGGGTATGATGCAACATGCGAGGAAGTGCTAAAAGGAAGACAAACATGTTTGCCGAGACGACAAGCATGACAAGTGTGATTGTCGATCTTATTACACGTGAATGAAAAACTCTGAAGAATATGACGAAGGATGGCGGTGTTGGGATGACTGAGACGAGCATGCCAAAGGTCCACTCCGGCGGAAAGCGCCATGGGTGCAGCGATGGAGGAGGTGGATGAGTGGACCGGGTAGAGCTCGTCGGGGCTGTCACATCGGTGGAGCACCATCCGGGTACGGGCATCCTTAACAGAAAAGCCAAACATGTCAAATTCAACGGTGACAGGATTTTCACGTGTAAGAGAACGAACAGAAACAAGGTTTTTAATGATGTGAGAAGAGACAAGTACGTTAGAAAGATATAATGGCATAGAGTTAGAAGGAAAAGCAGCATGACCGACATGAGTAATAGGCATGGAAGAACCGTCGCCCAGTGTAACACCCCCAGTGTCATGCTACAGTAACCCTATGTGATTAAGCCTAATCATTTGGCTAAAGAATGCTTAATCACCTTTGTTCAATATCTCTTTTCAACTCCCATCTGAATTCAAATTCAAATTATAAGTGAAATTTGAAGTTGCATAAAAGTTGCTGGAAAAATGTTCATTATTTAGCAAATATTCCAATACAATTTGATGTAAAGAAAAACAACATCACTCTTATGCTAAAATGGACACTAACATTTATAACAGTGCCATTCCAGCAATTTAAAATACAAATTCATTTATGAAAATTCCAAATGAATCTAAACCTCTCCCAAAAATAATTGAGGCAGTGCCTAAAAATGCACCGGACTTTTATGATCCAGTCCCACATTTTACAAAAATCCTTTTGGCAGCCCAAATATTACCATGCTTTTTTTTCTCTGTAAAAAGAATAGAGCAAAAGTAAAAGAAAAAGAAAACCCCCTTGACCCCCCTGGGCCTTAGTCATCTGGGCGGCCCAACCCAGCAGCCCACCTCCCCCGGTCGCCTCCCTCCTCTCTAATCACCTGACCCAGCGACCGCGCTCGCCAGTCGCCACCGAACCCTCTCGTCGTCCCCGTCGGGGAAGGGATAAGGGAGACGCCCTGCCTCCCCTGGCCCCCCTGGTCTCACTCCTCCTCGACGCTCCCCTCCCAGATCCACTTCTCCTCCCTTTCCCCACCAGATCCCCTTCTCTCCCCCCACGTTGCCCAACGCCGTCGTCGCCGTTGGTCGTCGATCCCGCGGCCACCGGCCGCCCCGCGCCAAGCTGGCATGTCCACGAGCTCCGCCGCGTTCGTCCTCATCGCCTGGGGCCAGCCGTTGCTGCGGGGGAACACCGCAGGCCCCAGATCAAACCGTTGTCCACCTCGGATCACCGGAGCTCCACCGCTCCGTTCGTCGCCTCCCCTGCGCTACAAAGCCGTCGAGGGCTTTTCTTAGCCGCACGATGAGCTCCGCCACTCCTCCCTCCTCTTTCTCCTCGCCTTCGGGCCCGTGCGCGACTTCCACCGCAACAGTGCCCCGGACGCCGCCATTGCTGTCGTTGTCGTGCTCCCGAGCCGTTACGAGCTCGGCCGACTACCCTGGCGTGCTCCTCGTGCGCCGTAGACCCCGCCTAGTTGGTTAGTTTGGCCGCTCGCGCGCTCTAACGCCGAACCCGCTCGCGCCCGGACTCCGGCGCCGTTTCTGCTCGTCGCCGGCGCCGTTTCTGCTCGTCGCCGGCGCCGTTCCGGTCGTTCCCGGCCCCATCCGTCGCCTCCATCTTGCGTGCGGCGTCGAGCCGCGTCGAACGCACCTAGCTACGACCCCGGAAACCCCCTGTGTGCAAAACCCGCGCCCCTCCTGAGCAGCGCCGCCGCGTTTGGCGTCACCAGCGTTGAGCCATCGGCCACCGCCGACGTGGCACACCTGGGGCCACCCGTGGGTCACTGCCAGCGGGCCTCGCAGGCCCCGTTGACTGGGTTGACCCAGTCAACGTGCTGACTAGGCAGCCCAGTGCCACTGACGTGTGGGCCCCGCGCTAATTAAATAGGTTTTATAAATAAACAAAATGTTAACTAATCTGTTAATTAGTTTTAATCACTAGTTAGTCACTGGATAATGGGGCCCGCACCCCTAATTAACCCTGTTAGATTAGTTTAATCCACTGTTAAGCTAACAGAGGCTGACATGTGGGCCCCAGTGGCCCCACTGGTTAGGTTTGACCTGGTCAGCCGCTCTGTTGACTGATGACGTCATCAACATGTCATGCTGATGTCATATTCCATTTCTGTTAATATAAATAATTTCAGAATATGTTTTAAACTTGCAAAAATCATAGAAAATAAACCGTAGCTCGGATCGAAAAACTTTATACATGAAAGTTACTCAGAAAAACGAGGCGAATCCGAACGCTCGGTCCGTTTACTTGTTAGATGCCTCTAACTATCTGAACATGGAACATTCCCCCTCCGGTCATCTGTCTGACACAGGTCCGGAACCGGGAATACATTCCCGGTTGAATTCCCCCTTCACCTATGTCGTGTAGCCATACGTTAGGTCACACCCGGCATAGCATATTGCCACGTTATGCTTTGTGATGCTATGTTTGCTTTATATTTACTGTTTCTTCCCCCTCTTCTCTCCGGTAGACCTCGAGACCGATGCTGCCCCTGTGATCGACTACCTTGACGACGACCCCTCCTTGCCAGAGCAACCAGGCAAGCCCCCCCTTTGATCATCCCGATATCGCCCATTCCATTCTCTCATGCTTGCATTAGATTTTGCTACTGTTATTGTTCGCTCCTATTCTGATGCATAGCCTGTTTATTGTAACCTGTTGTTGTTACCTACCTGCTTATCCTAAACTGTTTAGTATAGGTTGGGTAGAGACCCATCAGAGACCCCCACTTTGTCCCGACTGCCCCGCTGGATTATCAGAAGACCCGATCAACGGGATCGAAGACCAGGCCCCGGCACCGCACATCACTTTCTCCTTAGTTGCTCGACACTACTGGGTTACTATCGAGTGCCGAGGGTGAGACCTCTACAGCACTTCTGATGTTAACCCTGTAGTGTAGCTATTCGGTCGTGGTCATCGAGGGTGATTCCGCCTTAACCACTTCCGATACGACTCTGTCGTGCAACCCCTCAAGTGTGAACCTCGGGGGTGGTTCCTCTTACGTTCACCTTGATGATTACATCGAGTGGAATTCACCGGGGGTGATTCCTTGGGTTTTCCCCTTGATGTTTGGACACACGGATACTTGGACTTTACAACTGTTGCTTGGAAAGGCGGGTCGACCCTGAGGGGTACCCGTGAGTGATGTGGAGACGGGTTGACCTGGAGGGTGCCCGCGAGATAATTACGAGGCGTGGCCGGGCATTCCTAGCCCTTGCCGCAAGTCCTCGAGACGGGGCGACGGGGTCACATCTTTCGTGAGTCTCTGCTTGTTACCGCGCGTTCCTAATCCACTACGATTTGGATATTTGATCCGAGGGGCCTCTGGCCTGATAGCACTAACCATCACGTGGGCATAGTATGGGCGTTCTGCATCGTATACATCAGCCGAAGCTTAATAGACGTCAGCGACTGAGCGGCGCGCGCCGGGTTGGACTGCGTAAGCACCTGCCTTTTTGAAGGAGGTAGCTAGGTCTGCTCACCGGCCGCCCACGCAACATGCGGGAGTTCCTGGGGCGATGGCCCATGACCCCTGGGGGCATAGGTTTAGCCCGGCGTGCTTGACCTCTCCATTAAGCCTAGGTCGGGTTGCGGCGTATTGTTTGGCCGAGGTCGGGCATGACCCAGGAAAGTGTGTCCGGCCGAAGTTAATAGAGCGTGGTGGGTAAGTTGGTGCACCCCTGCAGGGAAGAAAACATCTATCATTAGCCTGTCTACGGTAACGGACACTTGGAGTTGTATCCCGATCGATACAACTAGAATTGGATACTTGTGACGAGAAATGGATTGTGTTGATAACTGGATAGTATGGCTCTAGGATTACTTTCTCGTAGGGAGTCGAGAAAGGATCTCCGGCCGAGGTTGATAACACTTCTACTACTTTACTTTATGCTACTCTACTCCCTCCTGTTGCTGCAAGATGGTGGTTTCCAGAAGATGCTAGTCTTCGATAGGCTAGGCTTCCCCCTTCTCTTCTGGCATTCTGCAGTTCAGTCCACATATACTACCCTTTTCATTGACACCGATGCATATGTAGTGTAGGTCCTTGCTTGCGAGTACTTTGGATGAGTACTCACGGTTGCTTTGCTCCCCCCTTCCCCCCACTTTTCCATTCTTCTCGGATGTCGCAACCAGATGGTGGAGCCCAGGATCCAGATGCCACCTTCGACGACGACTGCTACTACACTGAGGGTGCCCACTGCTACGTGGAGGCCGCCGACGACCAGGAGTAGTTAGGAGGCTCCTAGGCAGGAGGCCTTGCCTTTTCGATCGTTGCTACTTTTGTGCTAGCCTTCTTAAGGCAAACTTGTTTAACTCATGTCTGTACTCAGAGATTGTTGCTCCCGCTGACTCTTGTGTTTTCGAGCTTATGTATTCGAGCCCTCGAGGCCCATGGCTTGTAATATAAAGCTTGTATTATTCTATTTTGTGTCTAGAGTTGTGTTGTGATATCTTCCCGTGAGTCCTTGATCTTGATCGTACACATTTGCATGTATGATTAGTGTACGATTGAATCGAGGGCGTCACACCCACGGTGATGCGAGCAGCGGTGTGAATGGGGTGAGCGGTAAGAAGGTTACCGGGGTTGGCGGCCATGTGAGCCGTGGCTCCGGCGTCCATATACCAGTCGCCACCGCCAGTGTACTGCTGCGGCGTGGGGGCGGTGTGAAGGGCTGCTAGAAGCGCAGGGTCCCAAGGCGCCGGCGGGAGGGCCGGGGCCGACGGCAGCGGCTGTGGCGGCGGCGCCGCGAACCCACCGACTGAAGGCAGCCCATAGGCCGCAGAGCGGCGCGGGCGGGTACGGCTGAGGGGCCGCGTGAAGCGCCTGATGAGAGGCCGGGTGGGCGCCGAAGAAGACGAGGACGGGGGCGCGCGGTACAGGCATGGAGTACGCGTGAACGACCCCCGTCCAAGGGTTCTAGCCGGCCTGCCAGGGCGCCGGCGGGAGCTGCTGCTGCTGCTGCTGGCGCGATGCCCCGCCGTGTGCAGCCGGCTGCTGCTACTGTTTGCGGCCACCACGACCACGGCACCCGCCCCGGCGCTGCTGCTGCTCGGCGGGGGAGGGGGGGGGCTTGCGGCGGCGGGTAGGGAAACCCGGGCGGCGGCGGCGCCTGGAAGGGGCCCGGGGCGGGGGAGCCGGGCCGGTGGGTGGCGCACCGTCGCGGGTACCGGCAGTGAGGGCCGTGTGGGTGGCCCGGGTGCGCGACATCTGTTGGGGAACGTAGTAATTTCAAAAAAATTCCTACGCACACACAGGATCATGGTGATGCATAGCAACGAGAGGGGAGAGTATGTCCACGTACCCTTGTAGACCGAAAGCGAAAGCGTTAGCACAACGCGGTTGATGTAGTCGTACGTCTTCACGATCCGACCGATCCAAGTACCGAACGTACGGCACCTCCGAGTTCAGTACACGTTCAACTCGATGATGTCCCGCGAACTCCGATCCAGCAGAGCTTCACGGGAGAGTTCCGTCAGCACGACGGCGTGGTGACGGTGATGATGTAACTACCGACTCAGGGCTTTGCCTAAGCACCGCTACGATATGACCGAGGTGGAATATGGTGGAGGGGGGCACTGCACACGGCCAGAATAGATCAACAAATCAATTTGTGTGTCCATGGGGTGCCCCCTGCCCCCGTATATAAAGGAGGGAGGGAGAGGCCGGCCCTAGAGGGGGCACGCCAAGTGTGGGGAGTCCTACTAGGACTCCCAAGTCCTAGTAGGATTCCCCTTTCCTTTTCGGAGTAGGAGAGAAGGAAAGAGGGGGAGAGGGAGAAGGAAAAGGGGGCTGCACCCCTTATCCAATTCGGACCAGAGGGGGGGCGCGCGCCTCCTTCCTTTTGGCCTCTCTCCTCTATTCCCGTATGGCCCAATAAGGCCCAATACTTCTCCCGGTGAATTCCCGTAACTCCCCGATACTCCGAAAATACCCGAATCACTCGGAACCTTTCCGATGTCCGAATATAGTCGTCCAATATATCGATCTTTACGTCTCGACCACTTCAATACTCCTCATCATGTCCCCGATCTCATCCGGGACTCTGAACTACCTTCGGTACATCAAATTACATAACTCATAATACAAATCGTCAACGAACTTTAAGCGTGCGGACCCTACGGGTTCGAGAACTATGTAGACATGACGGAGACACTTCTCCGGTCAATAACCAATAGCGGAACCTGGATGCTCATATTGGCTCCCACATATTCTACGAAGATCTTTATCGGTCAAACCGCATAACAACATACGTTGTTCCCTTTGTCATCGGTATGTTACTTGCCCGAGATTCGACCGTCGGTATCTTCAATACCTAGTTCAATCTCATTACCGGCAAGTCTCTTTACCCGTTCTGTAACACATCATCCCGCAACTAACTCATTAATTACAATGCTTGCAAGGCTTATAGTGATGTGTATTACCGAGTGGGCCCAGAGATACCTCTCAGACAATCGGAGTGACAAATCCTAATCTCGAAATACGCCAACCCAACAAGTACCTTTGGAGACACCTGTAGAGCACCTTTATAATCATCCAGTTACGTTGTGACGTTTGGTAGCACACAAAGTGTTCCTCCGGTAAACGGGAGTTGCATAATCTCATAGTCATAGGAACATGTATAAGTCATGAAGAAAGCAATAGCAGAATAGTAAACGATCAAGTGCTAAGCTAACGGAATGGGTCAAGTCAATCACATCATTCTCCTAATGATGTGATCCGTTAATCAAATGACAACTCATGTCTATGGCTAGGAAACATAACCATCTTTGATCAATGAGCTAGTCAAGTAGAGGCATACTAGTGACACTCTGTTTATCTATGTATTCACACATGTATTATGTTTTCGGTTAATACAATTCTAGCATGAATAATAAACATTTATCATGATATAAGGAAATAAATAATAACTTTATTATTGCCTCTAGGGCATATTTCCTTCAGTCTCCCACTTGCACTAGAGTCAATATTCTAGTTCACATTATCATGTGATTTAACACCAATATTCACATCTGCATGTGATTAACACCCATAGTTCACATCGTCATGTGACCAACACCCAAAGGGTTTACTAGAGTCAATAATCTAGTTCACATCGCTATGTGATTAACACCCAAAGAGTAGTAAGGTATGATCATGTTTTTGCTCGTGAGAGAAGTTTAGTCAACGGGTCTGTCACATGCAGAGCCGTATGTATTTTGCAAATATTCTATGTCTACAATGCTCTGCACGGAGCTACTCTAGCTAATTGCTCCCACTTTCAATATGTATCCAGATTGAGACTTAGAGTCATCAGGATTTAGTGTAAAAGCTTGTATCGATGTAACTATTTACGACGAACTCTTTTATCACCTCCAGAATCAAGAAACATCTCCTTAGTCCTCACTAAGGATATTCTTGACTGCTGTCCAGTGATCTACTCTTAGATCAAAATTGTACTCCCTTGCCAAACTCAGAGCAAGGTATACAATAGGTCTGGTACACAGCATAGCATACTTTTACAGAACCTATGACCGAGGCATAGGGAATGACTTTTCATTCTCTTTCTATTTTCTGCTATGGTCGGGTTTTGAGTCTTACTCAACTTCACACCTTGCAACACAGGCAATAACTCCTTCTTTAACTGTTCCATTTTGAATTACTTCAAAATCTTATCAAGGTATGTACTCATCAAGCGTCTTGATCTATCTCTATAGATTTTGATGCTCAATGTGTAAGCAGCTTCACCGAGGTCTTTCTTTGAAAAACTCCTTTCAAATACTCCTGTATGCTTTCCAGAAAATTCTACATTATTTCTGATGAACAATATGTCATTCACATATTCTTATCAGAAAGGCTGTTGTGCTCCCACTCACTTTCCTGTAAATACAGACTTCACCGCAAGTCTGTATAAAACTATATGCTTTGATCAACTCATCAAAGCGTATATTCCAACTCCGAGATGCTTGCACCAGTCCATAGATGGATCACCGGAGCTTGCACATTTTGTTAGCACCTTTAGGATCAACAAAATCTTCTGGTTGCATCATATACAACTCTTCTTTAAGAAATCTATGAAGGAATGTAATTTTGACATCCATTTGCCAGATTTCATAAAATGTGGCAATTTGCTAACATGATTCGGACAGACTTAACCATCGCTGCGAGTGAGAAAATCTCATCGTAGTCAACACCTTGAACTTTGTCAAAAACCTTTTTCGACAAGTCGAGCTTTGTAGATAGTAACACTACTATCAGCGTCTTTCTTCCTCTTGAAGATCCATTTATTTTCTATGGCTTGCCGATCATCGGGCAAGTCAACCAAAGTCCACACTTTGTTCTCATACATGGATCCAATCTCAGATTTCATGGCCTCAAGCCATTTCGCGGAATCTGGGCTCATCATCGCTTCCTCATAGTTCGTAGGTTCATCATGGTCTCGTAACATGACTTCTAGAATAGGATTACCGTACCACACTGGTGCGGACCGTATTCTGGAAGACCTACGAGTTTCTGTAATAACTTCATCTGAAGTTTCATGATCATCATCATTAACTTCCTCACTAATTGGTGTAGGAATCACTGGAACTGATTTCTGTGATGAACTACTTTCCAATTCGGGAGAAGGTACAATTATCTCATCAAGTTCTACTTTCCTCCCACTCACTTCTTTCGAGAGAAACTCCTTCTCTAGAAAGGATCCATCTTAGCAACGAATATTTTGCCTTCGGATCTGTGATAGAAGGTGTACCCAACAGCTTCCTTTGGGTATTCTATGAAGACGCACTTCTTCGATTTGGGTTCGAGCTTATCAGGTTGAAACTTTTTCACATAAGCATCGCAGCCCCAAACTTTAAGAAACGACAACTTTGGTTTCTTGCCAAACCACAGTTCATAAGGCGTCGTCTCAACGGATTTTGATGGTGCCCTATTTAAAGTGAATGCAGCTGTCTCTAATGTATAACCCCAAAATGATAGTGATAAATCGGTAAGATACATCATAGATCGCACCATATCCAATAAAGTGCGGTTACGACATTTCGGACACACCATTACGCTGTGGTGTTCCATGTGGCGTGAGCTGAAACGATTCCACATTGTTTTTAAATGAAGGCCAAACTCGTAACTCAAATATTCTCCTCTATGATCAGATTATAGAAAACTTTATTTTCTTGTTACGATGATTCTCCACTTCACTCTGAAATTCTTTGAACTTTTCAAATATTTCAGACTTGTGCTTCATTAAGTAGATATACTCATATCTTCTCAAATCATCTGTGAAGGTCAGAAAATAACGATACCCGCCACGAGCATCAACACTCATTGGACCGCATACATCGGTATGTATTATTTCCAACAAGTCAGCAGCTCGTTCCATTGTTCCGGAGAACAGAGTTTTAGTCATCTTGCCCAAAAGGCACGGTTCGCAAGCATCAAATGATTCATAACCAAGTGATTCCAAAAGTCCATCTTAATGGAGTTTCTTCATGCGCTTTACACCGATATGACCCAAACGGTAGTGCCACAAATAAGTTGCACTATCATTATCAACTTTGCATCTTTTGGCATCAATATTATGAATATGTGTATCACTACGATCGAGATCCAACAAACTATTTTTATTGGGTGTATGACCATCGAAGGTTTTATTCATGTAAACAGAACAACAATTATTCTCTGACTTTAAATGAATAACCGTATTGCAATAAACATGATCAAATCATATTTATGCTCAACGCAAACGCCAAATAACATTTATTTAGGTTTAACACTAATCTTGAAAGTATAGGGAGTGCGCGATGATGATTACATCAATCTTGGAACCACTTCCAACACACACCGTCACTTCACCCTTAACTAGTCTCTGTTTATTTTGTAACTCCCGTTTCGAGTTACTACTCTTAGCAACTGAACCAGTATCAAATACCCAGGGGCTACTATAAACACTATTAAGGTACACATCGATAACATGTATATCAAATATACCCATGTTCACTTTGCCATCCTACTTATCCACAAAATATTCAGGGTATTTCCGCTTCCAGTGACCATTTCCTTTGCAGTAGAACCACTCAATTTCAGGCTCTGGTCCAGCTTTGGGCTTCTTCACGGGAGTGACAACTTGCTTGCCATTCTACAAGAAGTTCCCTTTCTTTCCCTTTGCCCTTTTCTTGAAACTAGTGATCTTGTCAATCATCAACACTTGATGTTCTTTCTTGATTTCTACCCTCATCGATTTCAGCATCACGAAGAGCTCGGGAATTTTTTTCGTCATCCCTTGCATACTATAGTTCATAATGAAGTTCTACTAACTTGGTGATGGTGACTAGAGAACTCTGTCAATCACTATCTTATCTGGAAGATTAACTCCCACTTGATTCAAGCGATTGTAGTACCCAGACAATCTGAGCACATGCTCACTGCTTGAGCAATTCTCCTCCATCTTTTAGCAATAGAACTTGTTGGAGACTTCATATCTCTCAACTCGGGTATTTGCTTGAAATATTAACTTCAACTCCTGGAACATCTCGTATGGTCCATGATGTTCAAAACGTCTTTGAAGTCCCGATTCTAAGCCATTAAGCATGGCGCACTAAACTATCAAGTAGTCATCATATTGAGCTAGCCAAACGTTCATAACGTCTGCATCTGCTCCTGCAATAGGTCTGTCACCTAGCGGTGCATCAAGGACATAATTTTTCTATGCAGCAATGAGGATAATCCTCAGATCACGGATCCAATCCGCATATTCAACATATTTTTCTCTAGGAACATATCAAAAATAATAAACGAGGAGCAACATCGCGAGCTATTGATCTACAACATAGTTATGCAAATACTATCAGGACTAAGTTCATGACAAATTTAAGTTCAATTAATCATATTACTTAAGAACTCCCACTTAGATAGACATCCCTCTAATCCTCTAAGTGATCACATGATCCATATCAACTAAACCATGTCCGATCATCACGTGAGATGGAGTAGTATCAATGGTGAACATCACTATGTTGATTATATCTACTATATGATTCACGCTCGATCTTTCGATCTCAGTGTTCCGAGGCCATATCAGCATATGCTAGGCTCGTCAAGTTTAACCCGAGTATTCCGCGTTTGCAACTGTTTTGCACCCGTTGTATTTGAACGTAGAGCCTATCACACCCGATCATCACGTGGTGTCTCAGCACGAAGACCTTTCGCAACGGTGCATACTCAGGAAGAACACTTATACCTTGAAATTTAGTGAGAGATCATCTTATAATGCTACCGTCGATCTAAGCAAAATAAGATGTATAAAAGATAAACACCACATGCAATCAATATAAGTGATACGATATGGCCATCATCATCTTGTGCTTGTGATCTCCATCTCCGAAGCACCATCATGATCACCATCGTCACCGGCGCGACACCTTAATCTCCATCGTAGCATCATTGTCGTCTCGCCAACTATTGCTTCTATGACTATCGCTACCGCTTAGTGATAAAGTAAAGCAATTTACAGGGCGATTGCATTGCATACAATAAAGGGACAACCATATGGCTCCAGCCAGTTGCCGATAACTCGGTTACAAAACATGATCATCTCATACAATAAAATATGGCATCATGTCTTGACCATATCACATCACAACATGCCCTGCAAAAACAAGTTAGACGTCCTCTACTTTGTTATTGCAAGTTTTACGTGGCTGCTACGGGCTGAGCAAGAACGGTTCTTACCTACGCATCAGAACCACAATGATAGTTCGTCAAGTTAGTGCTATTTTAACCTTCTCAAGGACCGGGCGTAGCCACACTCGGTTCAACTAAAGTTGGAGAAACTGACACCCGCCAGCCACCTGTGTGCAAAGCACGTCGGTAGAACCAGTCTCGCGTAAGCGTACGCGTAATGTCGGTCCGGGCCGCTTCATCCAACAATACCGCCGAACCAAAGTATGACATGCTGGTAAGCAGTATGACTTGTATCGCCCACAACTCACTTGTGTTCTACTCGTGCATATAACATCTACGCATAAAACCTGGCTCGGATACCACTGTTGGGGAACGTAGTAATTTCAAAAAATTTCCTACGCACACACAGGATCATGGTGATGCATAGCAACGAGAGGGAGAGTATGTCCACGTACCCTCGTAGATCGAAAGCGGAAGTGTTAGCACAACACGGTTGATGTAGTCGTACGTCTTCACGATCCGACCGATCCAAGTACCGAACGTACGGCACCTCCGAGTCCAGCACACGTTCAGCTCGATGACGTCCCGCGAACTCCGATCCAGAAGAGCTTCACGGGAGAGTTCCGTCAGCACGACGGCGTGGTGACGGTGATGATGTTGCTACCGACGCAGGGCTTCGCCTAAGCACCGCTACGATATGACCGAGGTGGAATATAGTGTAGGGGGGCACTGCACACGGCTGGAATAGATCAACAGATCAATTTGTGTGTCCATGGAGTGCCCCTGCCCCCGTATATAAAGGAAGGAGGGAGAGGCCGGCCCTAGAGGGGGCGCGCCAAGTGTGGGGAGTCCTACTAGGACTCCCAAGTCCTGGTGGGATTCCCCTTTCCTTTCCGGAGTAGGAGAGAAGGAAAGAGGGGGAGAGGGAGAAGGAAAAGAGGGCTGCACCCCTTGTCCAATTCGGACCAGAGGGGGGGCGCGCGCCTCCTTCCTTTTGGCCTCTCTCCTCTATTCCCGTATGGCCCAATAAGGCCCAATACTTCTCCCGGTGAAATCCCGTAACTCCCCGGTACTCCGAAAATACCCGAATCACTCGGAACCTTTTCGATGTCCGAATATAGTCTTCCAATATATCGATCTTTACGTCTCGACCATTTCGAGACTCCTCGTCATGTCCCCGATCTCATCCGGGACTCCAAACTACCTTCGGTACATCAAATTACATAACTCATAATACAAATCGTCATCGAACTTTAAGCGTGCGGACCCTACGGGTTCGAGAACTATGTAGACATGACCGAGACACTTCTCCGGTCAATAACCAATATCGGAACCTGGATGCTCATATTGGCTCCCACATATTCTACGAAGATTTTTATCGGTCAAACCGCATAACAACATACGTTGTTCCCTTTGTCATCGGTGTGTTACTTGCCCGAGATTCGATCGTCGGTATATTCAATACCTAGTTCAATCTCGTTACCGGCAAGTCTCTTTACTCGTTGCGTAACACATCATCCCGCAACTAACTCATTAGTCACAATGCTTGCAAGGCTTATAGTGATGTGTATTATCGAGTGGGCCCAGAGATACCTCTCCGACAATCGGAGTGACAAATCCTAATCTCGAAATACGCCAACCCAACAAGTACCTTTGGAGACACCTGTAGAGCACCTTTATAATCACCCAGTTACGTTGTGACGTTTGGTAGCACACAAAGTGTTCCTCCGGTAAACGGGAGTTGCATAATCTCATAGTCATAGGAACATGTATAAGTCATGAAGAAAGCAATAGCAGAATACTAAACGATCAAGTGCTAAGCTAACGGAATGGGTCAAGTCAATCACATCATTCTCCTAATGATGTGATCCCGTTAATCAAATGACAACTTATGTCTATGGCTAGGAAACATAACCATCTTTGATGAACGAGCTTGTCAAGTAGAGGCATACTAGTGACACTCTGTTTGTCTATGTATTCACACATGTATTATGTTTCGGGTTAATACAATTCTAGCATGAATAATAAACATTTATCATGATATAAGGAAATAAATAATAACTTTATTATTGCCTCTAGGGCATATTTCCTTCAACATCTGCATCCTCCTCTCCTCCAGCTTCAGGTACGCGACGATCTTGGGGAACGTCGGGTTGGTGATGAGAGGGATGTTGGAGGCGGCGTTCCCGAAGTCGTCGTTCAGGACGGCGATGAGGGTGCTGAGAAGAAGCTCGTCGGAGACCTTCTCACCGAGGTCACGGAGCTCGTCAACAAGCTTCTTGAGGCGCATGCAATAATCGTCAATAGACGAGTCGAGCTGCTGGCATCCAAAACACTCGCCGTGCAAGAAAACCTTGCGTTGGAGCGCGTTGACGGTGAAGAGGCCGTTGAGCTTGGTTCTAACGGCGTGAGCGTCATTGTCGGCGGAGACCACCGTGTGGAAGAGGTCCTTCGAGATGGTGGTGTAGAACCAACAGATGAGAGTAGCGTCGATGGTCGTCCACTCCTCATCGTCCTCCATGAAGCGGGAATCCACGGAGCCATCGATGTGATCCCGGAGGTTGTACTCACGGAACACAAGGGAGAAGTACGTCTTCCAGGCATAGTAGGTGGAGGAGAGATGATCGAGAACGACGGGAACCCGAGCGAGGATGTTGAGATCGCGGATGACGACGGGGTCGGGACCGTCGAACGGGTTGGTGCGGCGGCTGCGGGTGGTGCCGGAGGAACCGGGGGAGGCCATGAGTCCGGGAGGGGACGGTGCGGTGGCACGCGGGGAAGTGGCGTGGCTAAGGGGTGGCGGCGCGGCTTGGGGCGGCGCGGCGGGATGCGGGCGGAAGCGTGGGCGGCGGCGCGACGGGTTGCAGCGGCGGCGGCGGCGGCAAGGGTTAGGGTTAGGATCGTAGGTATGATACCATGTTGAAAATGAGAATTTTGGCAATGCTTCACGATGTATTGATCGGTGCATAGCTCACGTATATATGGAGTACAAAGTGGGCCACAACCTCAACTATACAAAGACTAGGAGGTAGGCCGGGTTATATAATATACATGCACAAAAACAAAACATATGTTCAACCCAAGGCACAGTCGCTGCAGTACCTTGGCGAGCACATCTGAATCTTATGCATGCCTTGCCTTGTCTGGTTGGCGACCGATGCGGCAGAGCAGAGCATGGCACCGATGCGATGCGTGTGCTCTGCAATCTCTGAGATGCCGCATCTGCATCTGCCCTCACTGCCTGATCTACAAAGGATCGGCATTATGATCAGCTCTAATCCCGTCCAAAAAAAAGAATGATTAGCTCGGCTCCGATCTGGTTGCATGCCCTGCGTGGGCATATAATTTTGTAGCACGAACGGATTAGCATTTAGCAGCGCGATCTGCCATAATTTGGTCACTGTATCAGACACTACAATTAACACGGCTCCACGTGGTCTCGGATGCACGGCCCCATCTTACAGCCAGGGACGTACTCGTACTGAACCGCAGCGTAGGGGATGAGCCTGCAAATCCTCGTCGTATTTCGTCCCGGCCAAGCTGGCGTAGAACTGTAGTAGATGTACTCGTACGGGGATCCATACCATGCCGATTGGGCTCCAAGGTTGCCTCTTGCCTGCGTCTGATCTAGCAATGGCCCCAACTTGAGACATCAGCAGACAAAATTACAGACGTCCCAGCTCACTGGCTGGATCGACGAAAGATGCTTCATTTGGAAATGCAACCTAGTAGGAGTCAAGTTATGCAGGGGGGGCAACTAGCGCGATCTGTCCTTCTCTTGTGCAATCCATGGAGTCAAGTCGAATGGATGATGATGCTCATATAGTTATGAACAAATTCTGAACAAGTTTGACAACACAGACAAAGTATTCATACTCTAGTACTCCCTCCGTTCCAAAATATAGTGCTTCCTCTATCCCCGTGCTTTAACTTTGACCAAAAATTTAACAAACAAGACCGATTGCGGCGGGAGCAAAAGTTATACCAGTGAATTCGTATTCAAAAGAAGTTTTCAATTATATAACTTTTTCTCCCGCCGCAATCGGTCTTGTTGGCTAAATTTATGGTCAAAGTTAGACCTCGGGAAGCGTGGGCGCACTATATTTTGGAATGGGGGGAGTAGTAAGTTGTTGAATTTTGTGAGGGAGAAGTTGTTTACAAACTTTAAAAGCGGTTGATTACACATATTTCACCTTGTATGAACAAAAATTCACCGTCAGATTGGGGTAAAGCTTGTTTTTTTTAAAGTTAAACATTGCCGATCACCTTAAAACCCGTTTTTTTAAGTTAACACAGACGGACATTTGAGGTATAGGGTTTGATGGCTAGCTCCCGTATGATGTCCGCGGAGGCGTCCAGACGCGGTCGGATAGTGTGGATAGCTTTGGAGATGCCCCATAAGTGTCTAAGTTTCCCGACCATTTCTTTCTGTCTTTTTGATGACTGGGATGTGTGTCTAAGTGTCCTTTTCCCGGTTTTGCTTCCTGAAATTGCGTTGTCCAGAAAAAGAAGGAAAAGGATACACATCCATATGCTTTGACTCACATAGTTTTTAGACAAAAGGCTAATACAGCACATCTTTCTAAATAGAGAAGCAAACAGTTTGACTCACAATGTAGCATAATGCACCGACATGCATGTTCCTTCTCCCCTCTCTATTTATGTTATTGAATTGCTTCAGAAGAATACAGCTTTCTTTGTGTTCAGAAAGCTAATTTAGCAGGTTTTGTCATTTGAGTTGCACAGTTGGATGACACAGCAGCAGCTCTACTTTTCCAAAGCAGTAACTGAATTGATTATTATTAAGTGTAAGCTGTCCCTCCTTTGATCCCAACCATGGTCTCCTCTGCATTACAAAATTGACAGGGAGGAGGCCTGGTCCCTCTGCCTGCCTGCAGCCTACAACATGGAAGCCCATACTACACTCCCAGCCGCTCTGCCAAGTGAACTATCTAGGCCGTGTTTTTTGCACATATCCTACCAACCGAACATGGTCACACGCGACGCATCTCCGTGTTAACTCCTTGAACGTGTAATCAATCATGTGCCATCATGCAATCTCCAATCAAGCCAAGTGGGCATTCATGCAATCCCCCAGATCTAATCTCCTCCTCGGTTCATTTCCCTTTCCCCCTCTCTCTCTCTCTCTCTCTCTCTCCTGAATAATTTTGCTGCGATGGAACAAGGGACCGGACGGACAGATCCTTTTGCTTGATCTTGTTTTGTTTCGATTGCATCTCTTGACCCTCATATTATTATCTTTTTGTTTCTGTTCGGACCAGACCTCGCAAACTAATTATATATAGCCGATGCCGTTTTTCTAGTTATGAAAATTAAGCAGTGGGCGTTTTCCGTTGCCTGGACCAACTCCGGCTTTCTGCATGGGTTGCTTTTGGGTCAAACGTTTGCAATGTTTTCTGGAAGAGCTTGATAAATCTTACTTACTCTGGATTGGTCTCTTTGCAGTGCAGATGCAGATGGATTGAAGTTGGCAAAATCACATTCTGAAACGTGAAGCTTGCGTGCAGATTACAGTAAGAAAAGCTCCTAAGCTGAATTTCACAAGAAAAAAACGCAACTCCTAAACCACCGATCAATCGTGGATATAAAAAAGAGAGACCAAATGTAAATATTACACCCGAGATAACCAGAAGTTCAACAAGTTTTTTGAATTCAGCGATCCAAATTAAATGACACTAATCAGAACCGGCACAAGTCTTCCAACACGTACACCCCTTGAGCTTCATCCAACAGTATATGTGTGTCAGTGGCCTGCCTTCAGTCCTGTAGTACATCTCGGCAGAGCGTGCAGTCTATACACCGTGTAGCGGTTGTTTCGCGCATGAAACGAACCATGAACGCGCTGCCAAAAGATCGAACCTTTGAGTTCGTGCCTAGAAAGTCCGCATATACGACCAACCACGCATCGCACAGTAATTCACCCACCTTTGCCGAGTACCCCGCCATCATGCTTACACTACAAAACAACAAGAAGTTCAACAAAAATAGCCGAATGACATTTGACCCAACACTTGTCGGGCGTGGTGTGCATCATGGACGTCATCAGCGGGGGAGGTTTCCTGACTGCGGAGGGATCCTGGGCGGACGCCAGCGTAGTCTAAGGAGGGCAGGTGTGGGATGGGGGCTTCAAACGTCCTACGATGCATGCACGGCGGCTAGAGAGTAACAATGGTGGTGTAAGACGAGAAGGATGCAGATGCAAAGCAAGGGGGAGTAGGGGCGGAATGAAAAAAATTGGACCCGGAGGGGGATTTGAGTGGGCGGGGGTGGGAGGGGGAGTAGGGACATGACGGCGGTATGGACTCCCGCAAAGCCCCCCTCCAGTTTGCCTCCGGTTTACGAAAAACAAATGTTCGGACTAGCCCGAGAACATACGAGGTACTGTGTTGATTGCAAAACATGTCCCGACTTCTCGGCCTGGGCAGATGTGGACAGTTTAAGAGTCCGCGTTGGAGATACGCTAAGTTTCACCAAGTAAACAGATACGCCATCTGTTTCATAATATAAGATCGTTTTTCAAGCTATGCTAGCTTGAAAAATGATCCTATATTGCCGGACGGAAGGAGTAATTCCCTTGAAAGAAATGGGAGTGGAAGTACAGTGCAGTACATCGAACTAACGAATGTTTGGTGTACGTACAATACAACACATACACGCAGCGGACCAACGTAGAAGACAAGAAGGCAAGACCAGGCAGAAAGTGGTGGCTAGGCTTTGAATTGAATCCGCCTGCAATTTTGCTGGCCTGCTCGCGTCCGTTTTATGCGATGCAACCCCCCAACCAATAATGCTGCCGTAAACCGGGCGATCCACCGTTCATTCATTGCCGCTTATCCCTCGCACCCAACAAACAAATTGCTACAGCAGTGCTGGTGGTCGTAGTGCGTCTCGGCGCCGTCGATCTCCTCCACGTACGACGACCCATGGATCCACCCATCCCCCAGGAGAGAGAGAGAGAGAGAGAGAGGAGGGGCTCGGGCCGGGTGTCCCCGGCGCCTCATATCCGGCACGTGAAGCGGCAATCATGACGGTGATGATTCATGCGTATGCCCCCACTTTACCCAGACTGCCCTCCGAACGCAACAAGCGACACGGCGACCGACAGAGCCGGAGGCACACACGGAGAAGAGAAGGATCAGCTAGCCGAGCCAGGCCGCAGCGTGCACCACGCCGCCACCGCTCCCGCTGGCCGCTGCTGTAAAAAGCCGTGAGAGAGAGAGAGAGAGAGCGCACGGTAGAGGAATGAGGCGCAGACGGAAGGGACAGGCCGGGCGGGGAGGTGCGCCGCTGCCGGTGGCAGGAGGGGCAGCCAGCAACGGACGGAGCACGAAGCTGCACCAGCAGAACCGCCAGGACGTCCGTCCGTCGTGAAAGCGCAGAGGTGGCATCTCCAACGCGCACCGTCGACAAGGCCAACAAATGACGACCCTCGAATGGTCCAGCCGTGTCTGTTAAGGCCGCCCAACCCGCAGGAGCAAACGGACTATTGTCCGTTTTTTGCCCGCCGTGCCATGGAGTGGCTGAGTACCGGACCGCACAGCCCCAGCAACGCCCCGAGGCTGCATGCAGGTATTGACAAATACACCAACGGCTGTCGTCCGGACTCGGTGATGGTCCAAAGGCTCGTCGGTGCACTGTTGCCGTTCATAAAGTGCGAAAACTGTCCACGGAAGGTCTTGCACCGCGTGTCTACAACGCCGGAACATCCCTATTCGTTAAGTGCAAAAATGATGGGGTATGTGCTAGTTTAGCTTCGGTTGTGCTCCCGGATTCGGCTCGTTTTGCTTACACTCAAATATTTATTATGTAGGATGGATGCAATTTTTGGTATTGGGAAGAAGAACACACGCAATTTAATAGATATTCGTGCACTTGTTGCTAGAGTAGAGGCTAGAGATGAGACTAGATGCGAAGATGCAACATCTATTTTAGACTCGAAGAAGAAAGAACCATGCAAGATCGAGACTCCGCAGATCAACAATGAATGCATTGAGAAGGCACTAATCCAACTTACGGGAGCAGTTATGAAAGTTGGATATCTTCTAAAATGTCTTCTTGTGATTCTTATTTTTTTTAGTCTTACCATTCTAGTCAAAATTTGGTCATGTACTCCAATGTATAAAAAAATCGATAACGAAAATAATAAGAAATGTGTTGCAAAAAAATGTATGCGGACAAGATGCGGCCGCGCGTTGGACGCACAACTGGCACATCCACAAATCGGGACGAACGTGATCCCATTGCCACCCCAAACAGACAAAAAGCGGACGAAACGGACGCCCGTTTGGGGTCATGCGTTGGAGTTGGCCTAACCGTCTGGACTGAGCGGTCCAAACGTAGTTTACCATCTAACATGCTTCGCGCATCATTAGATGTCTGAAATCCCACTATCCGGATAAAAGTCAGGGAAGGCTTTACGGGCATCCGAATCGCTGCCACATATGTGTCTGACAACCTCGGTCCCACCCAAAAACCCTCACCCCCTCCCGCGCAACGCAACTCCACACCTCACACCGCATTCATACCGGTTCAGAATAGACATGGTCGTTCACTGAAGCCGTCATTGAAGTGGCACCGCCCGCATGGTCTCCACGTCTGTTCAATGCCGGAGAGACTTGACCGGACAAGATGCGATGACTCTCTACTCATTCAAACCGGCTTTCCATTCGTCTGTCTGCCGATATTAAACAGGCGTGGCCGTTCGAGAGACCCACTCATGCGCCCACATTGAAATAGCCCGCTGCTTGGCCTGGCCAACTCCTGCTGTTTATACGTGGCCATACCCGACATGATCATACCACACCACCTCCGCTTTGATCCTACTCCATGCACCATCTCCGCTATGGCCGCGAGCTGTAGAGTAATGTGGGAGAGCCTCTCGACGAAGCAAAAGCAGGAGTTGGCTGGCATTGCGGCCGACTGGTAGGCTCACCATGCGGATCGAATAGAGCAAGGCTTGTCGGCGAGCTCACCGAAGGTCAACGGCGACGATGAGACGATGGACGAGGCGCCTCACAACGAGCCGGTGCCATCGCCCCTTCCAGACCATGCCGGCTTCAGCTTGGAGCAGGTGCGGGCATACTTCAACGCCGTAATGACGAAAGTGCAGCAGGCGCAGCCGATGTCAACGTTTTAGCAGGCGTAGGAGGACCAACACCACAAACTCCGACTCCTTGATGAGCACCGGCTCGCGAAGGGACAAATCATCAGCGAGCGGGCCAACGACAGATGATGCTGTCACAGCCATGGTTGCCGAAAATCCGGGCATCCCGGATGAGCAGCGGGCGCTGTACCAATCCACGCGCAGCGCCTCATGACATCTGTCGCTAGCGATGGCGACTGCACATCCTGTGGGCGAAGAGGATGCCCTGTTCGCGAAGATCAATGCGGATGTGTACGATGAGGAGGCGCAGGCGCATGACGCCGCCACCTCCACGTCGATTGTGCCGCTCGCGCGGTTCTCGCTCGGCCGCAACGACCACGAGGCTGGTCCGTCCAGACGACAAGACTCTGGCGACGAAGCGTATAAGGTGGACACGACCACTTTTGGTATCTCACTTAGGCCGTGTTCCACGTCCTATTCTTCCCCTCCCGTAACTTGCTGAACATGGGGAAGACAGGACATGATACACAGATGCCTCCACGGCTGGCGAAGATTTAGACTAGGTTAAAAAAATGTTGTCCGTTTCCGTTTAGTTAAAATATATAAAAAATGTAATAAAATTGTTTTGATTGTAATGAAAATCATCCGGTATGTTCAAATTCTCTTTGAAATATGTTTGGGCACGGTCAGATGCCCGACTCACATCCACAGTCCCAAATTACTTATCGCATGAATGGATAAAATAGATGTATCTAAAACGAAAATACATCTAGATACATTGATTTTGCGTGAAAAGTAATTTGAGACATAGGGAGCAAATTACCCAACCCCCATTCAAAAAAAAAGGTACCCAACCCCAACCGAACCGGACCGGACCGGTGGATGAATGGATGGATGGGGGTGGACGGACGTGTGGGCCGGGCTGGGGCTGGGGCTGGGGGTCGCCACCGACACCATCCTGGCTCCACGCAAGGAATCATCTCATCAGCCCCGCACCTCACGTGTCCCGTTGCACTCACTGCCCCTTCCAGCTTACAACTAACTACAGTAAGCTCTTGTCAAGTTACCCATGCTTCTTCTACTAACTGTACTATGCTAATGAGCCAAGCAAGGGGTTGGATGGAAGCGTCGTCCCGCTGCCATTTGCAGATCCCGAGGACAAGGACACCACGGTTTCCACGTTAACTAAGGCAAACTCCACCGCGCGACCCCATCCGGCCCCGTCCGTGGGGTAAAACGGACGAATAACGCGGCCCAACGCGCGGCCTTAAACGGACAAATGTCCGGATTCCGTCCGTTTTTGACTCATCCCAGCCCAAAGTTGCGCTCGGTTTGGGGTGAAACGGATGCGTGCGGACGGCCGCGACGCACGCCCTTGTCCCCCCGTGGCCCGCCTGTCGGGGACTCTAGCAGTCCCTCCGCTCCGAACGCTTCGACCCTCTCTCTCCTGCCCCGCCCCGTCGCCGGCGCTGCAGCTATTCTCCGGCCGCCTCCTCACCGCGCAGTCCTCGGCCGTCCATACCAAACCACGTCTCGACATGGCCGTCACCACGCCCGCGCTTTCGCTGTAGTTTTGGCCGTCGATCGGAGGAGGTTTGGCCATCGCCGTCTTTGCCGGTGGCAGAGGGGACACGACCGCCGGCGACGTACCACGGCGGCCGCGACAGCTTCCGACGAGAGCTCCAGAGCGGCCAGTAGCCGGCCGGCAACCACCCCTGCTGCGTCGAGGTGATCATCGCGGCCTCTTCGCCACCACGACGGCAAGGTGTTCGACATTTTGCCCACGAAGGTATGGACAGTGGAGACGAGTTTTTCTTCCATCACTTCCTTTGTTCATCGGACGATCCGTCGTGGGATGATGAAGATCTTGTGGTGGCTGCACTGGTCGTTCACGACCACATTCAACGGCAGCTTCCTCGGTACAGAGGGTCAGTCCCTGGCCGTGCTCCCAACCTGAACCGCAACAGGGAGAGTGGCCACGCCCTGCTCTATGCCGATTACTTTTCCAACACCCCGCTCTTCAAGCCGGATAAATTCCGTCGCCGTTTTCGAATGGCAAGGCATGTGTTCAATCGTATCCGAGAGGGAGTGGTTGCTCATGACCCATACTTTGAGTGCAAGACGGATGCCCTTGGCAAGCTTGGATTCTCTTCTTACCAGAAATGCACCGCGGCCGTCCGCATGCTTGCGTATGGAATTCCAGGCGATCTGGTGGATGAGTACGTGCGTATGAGTGTGACAACATGTTTGATGTCAATGTATAAGTTCTGTCAGGCTATGATCGAGGTGTTTGGCCTAGAGTACTTGAGGCAGCCAACTGCTGCTGATACAGAGAGATTGTTGGCGACCAACGCAGCTAGAGGCTTTCCAGGCATGCTTGGCAGCATAGATTGTATGCACTGGGAGTGGAAGGACTGTCCATTTGCTTGGCAGGGCCAATACAAGGGGCATGTCAACGAGTGCACTGTCATATTAGAAGCGGTGGCTTCGCAAGATCTTTGGATATGGCATTCTTTCTTCGGCATGGCAGGTTCTCACAATGATATCAACGTGCTGCAGCGTTCTCCTGTCTTCGCAAGGCTTGCAGAAGGCCAGTCCCGACCTGTCAACTTTGAGATCAACGGCCACCAGTACAACAAGGGATACTATCTAGCTGATGGTATATATCCTCAGTGGTCAACTTTTGTGAAGACAATCTCGAAGCCCCAAGGTGAGAAGAGAAAGAGATTTGCCCAAATGCAAGAGAGTGCTAGAAAGGATGTGGAACGTGCTTTTGGTGTGCTTCAATCCCGATGGGGCATCGTTCGGTACCCTGCACTGTCATGGGATGAAAGGAAGCTTTGGGAGGTGATGACTGCTTGTGTGATCATGCACAACATGATCGTCGAGGACGAGCGTGATCACAGTATCTTCGACCAAGGATTTGATTATCAAGGTGACAATGTTGAGCCCCTGCACCAAGAACCGGCCACGTTTGATCTCCAATTCCATCGTGAGCTGCGTGATTGGCACACTCATGTGAATCTTCAAAATGACTTGGTTGAGCACGTGTGGGGTCATATTGGCAACCGATAGATGTATTGGTTCAGTTTATGTTCATTCAAGACAATTTCGATTTGGTTGTAAAACTATTTTTATTAGAGACAATTTCGATTGGGTTGTAAAACTATTTTAATTTTAAAACAATTAATATTTGGATGTGCAAACTTGTTTTCATATGAAAATATGGGCATTTTAGGCCCTGGCGGACGGGATGGGGCAAACGGATGCGGCCGTGCACTGGGCGCACGACCACCGCATCCCAGGACAGGCCCGGACACGACCCCATCGCCCTACCCAAAGGGACAGAATCTGGCCAAAGCGGACGTCCGTTTGGGGTCGTGCGGTGGAGTTGGCCTAATCAATCTCGCCGCTGCTTTGCAACCGAAGTGGGGATTATTATACCAACTTCATGTTAACAGTACGTTAATCGAGCTGATGAACGGGCCCAGCGTTGGGCAGGGAGTGAGAGGTATTCACTTCGTCCGTGAATAAATGTACATTTAGATTTTATTCTAAATCCGAGTTTTAAAACTTTGGTCAACTTTGTAAAAAAAAAGCAACATTTATGGCACTGAATTAGTAACATTAGATTCGCTTTGAAATGTACTTTTGTAATATATCAAGTTGATGTCATATATGATTACTCTTTTATATAAAATTGATCAAAATTATAAATCTTTGACTTATCGCAAAGATAGAAGTACATTATTCATGGAGGGAGTGAGAGCTACTAGCTGCTTAAAAGCCGTCCTCCACTCCTACTCACTCTGGTGAGGTCTCCAGCTGGAACCAGGGGCCAAAGGGAGCTCTGAATTTTCTTCTCTTTTCTACGGAGGTGGCGGTGGCGGTCGCGCTCGGCTCGCGGCGGTGTGGTAATCATAGGGGAGGGGTGTGTATGTATAAAGGCCCGGCTTGTCCCGAGCTGAGCCGAGGGGAAGTTGGATTGGATCCCCCGCCCTGCCCCGCCGCGACGTGGTGAGCTGCTGAGCTGAGCTGTTTCCTCCTTCTTCCTCCCCTCACTGCCCCAGTCCTCTCCCTGCTGCTGCGCCTCAATCTACGCTACGCTCCGTGCGTGCGTGGGATCCTGCTGCTGTCTGCCTGCCATCCATCCCCGTCCTTCCTCCTGCCATTTCCTTCTAGCCCCTGTCTCTTCTTGCGTCTTGGCGTCCACCTCCAGCTCCAGCCTAGCCTCAGGGTGTGTGTGTTGATGAGGAGGTGAGGGGGGTCACAGCTACAGCCAGCAAGGGGGCGGCATCTGGGGTCCGGGGCCGGCAATGGCGCCGTGGTGGGGGCAGGAGGCGCGGGGAGGGGTGTCCGGCGGCGTGACGGGGACGCCCGTGGTGGTCAAGATGCAGACCCCGGACTGGGCCATCTCCGAGGTGCCGCCGCCGGGGTCGCCCGCCGCGGGGGGCAAGGACGGCCGCGGCAAGAACGCGCGCCAGATCACCTGGGTGCTGCTCCTCAAGGCGCACCGCGCCGCGGGGAAGCTCACGGGGGCCGCCACCGCCGCGCTCTCCGTGGCGGCGGCCGCGCGCAGGCGGGTGGCGGCGGGCCGGACAGACTCCGACGCCGACAACGCGCCGCCGGGGCTGGGGGGCAGCCCCGCGCTGCGCACCAGGCTCTACGGCTTCATCCGCGCCTCCCTCCTCCTCTCCGTGCTCCTCCTCGCCGCCGACGTCGCCGCGCACGCCCAGGGCTGGCACCTCGCCGCGCTCCCCGACCTGGAGGCCGTCGAGGGCCTCTTCGCCGCCGGCTACGCGGCCTGGATGCGCGCCCGCGCCGCCTACCTTGGCCCGGCCCTGCAGTTCCTCACCAACGCCTGCGTCGTGCTCTTCATGATCCAGAGCGCCGACCGCCTCATCCTCTGCCTCGGCTGCTTCTGGATCAAGCTCAGGGGGATCAGGCCCGTGCCCAACGCCGCCGCCGCCGCCGGCAACGGCAACGGCAAGGGCTCGGACGACGTCGAGGCCGGCGCCCAGGAGGAGGGGGACTTCCCCATGGTGCTCGTCCAGATTCCAATGTGCAACGAGAAGGAGGTGAGCTGCAGAAAATACAAAACGAATTTCCACTTCTTTGCCTGCCATTTTTTCTGTGCCTGAAGGTGAAATCTAGGTCGCGGCCTGGGATTGGGCGTCGGGCGCCATGGCCGGCCGCCGCATTGGTGGTCGCAGACATCGAAAGATTCGGATTTGAGCTGCAATCCCGGGACCGAAAATTAACGGGTGGATAAGAGCCATAGTAGGATGGATAGTTGAGATTGGGTTATCTTGGTTGCAGTGCCAGTAACGCAAAATATTGGCCCCTATCACTTTGGGGACTGGAGTGTTGCTTGCAAGTTGGGACTGAAACGGTTTCTCTTGTTTTTTGACCAAAGCTCCTAGTAGTTGGTTAACGTGATGGCTACTACTACTGAGTGTTGGGTGTTGTCATCATGAACTGTTTGGTTGAAGATTCGATTCCGGAGTGGAGTATTTGGGCCAAAGAGTTCCATTTTTGGGGATGGGGTGCTCGAGTGTTTCTAAAGCACATCCCAGTTATGCTTGTCTAGTTCTACAACTTCTTTTCTACCCCAAGACACATTTAGCCGCCGCCGTCAATTCAATTCATTTAGACGCTGCTGTTGATTGAGGATGGCGCAATACGGCGTTATAGTTTTGCTTGTTTAATGATGCTTTTTAATGTTTCACACCCCTAAATTATTGTTCGAGTAGAGGACTAGAGGGCTTGATTTTAGACAATCCTGAATCAGGGAAAATATCGACTGATCTGTGCAATTATGATTAATTTTGAATCAAATTTTAGCTCATTCCTTTGATTTGTATGCGTGTTTGCAGGTGTATCAGCAATCCATTGGAGCTGTCTGCAACCTGGACTGGCCGAGATCGAATTTCTTGGTGCAGGTGCTCGATGATTCTGACGATGCTGCGACTTCAGCTCTTATCAGAGAGGAGGTTGAGAAATGGCAACGGGAGGGTGTCCGGGTATTGTACCGGCACCGGGTGATCCGTGACGGCTACAAGGCTGGAAATCTCAAGTCTGCCATGAACTGCAGCTACGTGAAAGACTATGAGTTTGTTGTTATCTTTGATGCTGATTTCCAGCCACAAGAAGACTTCCTGAAGCTAACTGTGCCCCATTTCAAGGTATAGCTGAAATTTACACATTCTTGCGGTGCATTCTTATCTAATGGTGATGACCCCATGGAAGTTCTATCATCTGACTATCCGCGTGTGCGACTTGCAGGGCAAAGAGGATGTTGGACTAGTTCAGGCAAGGTGGTCTTTTGTAAACAAGGATGAGAACTTGTTAACTAGGCTGCAAAACATAAATCTGTGCTTCCACTTCGAGGTGGAACAGCAGGTTAATGGGGCATTCCTCAACTTTTTTGGGTTCAACGGAACCGCGGGAGTGTGGAGAATTAAGGCACTCGAGGACTCTGGAGGATGGATGGAGAGAACGACAGTTGAAGACATGGATATTGCTGTCCGTGCACATCTAAAGGGATGGAAGTTTCTATATCTTAACGATGTTGAGGTACTTGAATCATGCCTCTTATGGTTTATGACTTTTCTGTAGGTATTCAAACCTTTACTGATCATTCAAACTCTGCTACACGAATTTTCCTTTCAGTGCCAGTGTGAATTGCCGGAGTCATATGAAGCATACAGAAAACAGCAACATCGATGGCATTCTGGTCCTATGCAGCTGTTTAGACTCTGCTTTGTGGACATTATCAAATCAAAGGTATGAACGTAGGCATATTGGCATATTTTGAAATATGAGTTTTGTTTTTCGGGGAAAATACGAGTTTAACTGCATTATATAGAGCACACCCTTCAAAATTTAGTTCTATTTTAAGTATACTTTGTTTAGGTTTGTCCTTTTCTTGCGGTTGACAAGATTTTAGCTGCATTCAGCTGGATAACGAAGTACAATTTGATTAGTACGACAAGTCACATCAGCAGGATGAATATTTAAAAGGTTGATTATTTCCCAGGAAGCACAAGTAGGATGTATGTTTGCAAGTTTTCATGACTAAATTATACAGTTATATAAACTTTGTTTCTATTTTGATCATATAATTAGATTTACATTTTGACTCACTCGCTTTGATAAATTCCCTTCTTACCAAGGGTCATCATTTATGTATTGCCTCCTCACATTTTGCAAACTGTAATGAAGTTTATTTGGTCAAATATAGCAGTACTATCAAATCTGGGGCAAACTCTATTAGTCTGGAAATAAACCGGTCATGTGTGGTTTGTACAAATGCAAAAAATTCGTTTTGATCAGCATCTTTACAATTGATGATCACCCTTAATTTTCAAATTTTAGCCCCATATACATGTCCCACTGAATGTCATTACTCACCTGTTACCTACCTCTGTTGCAGATTGGCTTCTGGAAGAAATTCAACCTGATATTCCTTTTCTTTCTCCTCCGAAAACTGATTCTGCCCTTCTATTCGTTCACTCTCTTCTGCGTCATACTTCCAATGACAATGTTTGCTCCTGAAGCAGAGCTACCCGCTTGGGTGGTGTGCTACATTCCAGCAACCATGTCCTTGCTCAACATCCTCCCAGCCCCAAAGTCCTTCCCATTCATCGTTCCCTACCTCCTGTTTGAGAACACCATGTCGGTGACCAAGTTCAACGCCATGATCTCCGGCCTGTTCCAGCTCGGGAGCGCCTATGAGTGGGTCGTCACCAAGAAATCGGGCCGTTCTTCGGAGGGCGATCTCGTCGCCCTCGTCGAGAACGAGAAGCAATCCAAGCAGCTGAGAGTAGGGTCCGCGCCCAACCTCGACTCCCTCGCAGCAAAGGAGGAATTGTACCCGAAAGCGGAACCCAAACCCAAAAAGAAGAAACATAATAGGTTATACAGGAAAGAGCTAGCATTGTCCTTCCTCCTCTTGACAGCAGCAGCTCGCAGCTTGCTCTCGGTTCAGGGCATACATTTCTACTTCCTTCTGTTCCAGGGGGTCTCGTTCTTGGTCGTCGGGCTCGACCTCATCGGCGAGCAGGTCGAGTGATGATGATAGGATACTACAGCAAGCAAGCAGTATAACGGGGGTTTTCTCTTTTTTTCATTTGATGAAGCGCGTGGAATGTGCCATTTGAAGCATCACCGAACGCGAGAGGGCTCTGGCTGATGATCATCAGAGAGGCTGAAAATGGAATGTTGGGGTTGTAGATATATGGCTTGGGACTCGGCCTGTGAGGTCCCAATTCTTTTGTAAGAATCGATCGATCGGTCTTCGGTGGATAACTAGATTGGGTTAATTCTCTTCTTCTTGACAGTTTACCTTCAAATGGAGTGATACTGTTGTTGTTGTTGTTGTTGTTGTTGTTGTTGTTGTTGTTATCTGTGTAATGTACTTTTGGAATGCATAGTGAGTGATACTTGTTCTGGGTACACCAACCACACCATGGATTGGAATGCTTCTGCTTCTGTGTACTTTGAGGAAGGATTACACGCGAAATGTGTATGGTTTGGCTACTACTTTTGGGCTTTTGGCTTGTGATGGTAGCCGACGGTGCCCTGTTTGGTTTTGGTCACTGTCGATGAGAGGACGATTAGGGCCTAAGTTCGGGGGCTTTGCTCCGTGTGTCTGCAAGCAGTCCATGTGGCCGCGAATAGGAAATTTGCTGTGTGTGATTGTCCTCGGCGATGGACTGTTGTTGCTGTTATGCTGTCGCCTTCGTTCGGCACTTGCATTTTAGTACTGCCGCGCTGCGCTGCTTTGGCGGAGCGGAGCAGTTCGGCAACGAGAAATACTATACGTGTACAACAGCTGCTCGGGTTACTGTCTGCCGGCAAAGTGAAGGGAAGGTGGGTAACATGCACGCACGCCAATCGCCTATACACCCAGACCCGCACACAGTCTGTCTGTCTCCTCGGCTATCTATCTACTATGCCTGATCTCTGCTCTGTTCCACGGCTATCCATCATCGTGGATGCAGATAATTTTCTCTACACTCGATCAAAATTTGTAAAAACTTTACGGATTTTAACTACTACCTCCGTTCCTAAATATAAGTTTTTTAGAAATTTCAATATAAACTACACACAGAGTAAAAGAACTTATATTTAGAAACGCAGGGAGTAGTTTCTATATATTCAATGAAGCGTGACTAGTTATGATGTAGCTAGCTCCAGTTTTGGACCTGAAACGGGCTTGTCTAGCTAGCTAGTTTCCACGGCATGCCCGGATCTAGCTATGCGGTCATCATAGCCTATACATAATCAAACAAGGAGCACACTTGTTCCACATGATCAACGACAGATCGATGGAGGGGGCCTTCAATTTGTCACATCAAGGGGTCCTTCGCTATTTTACTTTAGGGAAAACCACGCCACGGCGCATCGACCGGACGCATGTCTACGGGAGACGGCGACGGTCTAACCGCCGACCGACAGGCCCTGGAAGCAATGCACGGCCGACATTGTACTACTCTACGCCGTGTAACACGAGCACTTGTGCAGAAGAACAAACAAGTAAACCGGAGGTATCGTGACGCTGTACGTGTCTGTGTACGTGCTCCCTGGGGAAGTTGCTCCGTCGCCAAGCATTTCGCACGTCGCACGTATGCATTGTACGCGAAACAAAGCTTGGCCCAGACCAGAACGACCTCCTCCGTGTTGGAGTTAGCAGCCGAGCTCGGTCGATCGACGATCACGCCGTGGTTATGTAGATCCTGCTCAGCGTCACTCACACGTACTCTTCCAGCCTCACCAACGACCACGTAAGGTGCCCGTCCCCCGCGCGTCGCCTCTGGCGCACGGGGGAAACCCTAACCGCGCCGCCAGCCGCCCCTCCCCGTTTCTCCCCTGCTTCGCCGCCATCGGAGGGGACACCGGCGAAGCCCGCGTGCTCCCATGGAAGGTGGTGGTGGGGCGTCCTCGTTCGTTCTCGCGCAGATCTCGCGGCGGCCGGTGGCGCGCGGCGGTGTTCCCCCGGTGGCTGGCGCCTGCTGCCCGTGGGGCGGCATCCCTCGCGGCGGCGGGGCTGCCCCTGAACGGCGCTTGGTGGTGGCCACGTGGCGGCGCGCGGGTGGGCCGGATGGCCTTCCGGTCTGCGTCCTCGTCGTGGCAGCGCTTGCCGTTGTCGGCCATGAGGCGTGGTCCGGGACGGGCCGAGCGCCGGTGGTGCTGGCCAGGACGCACGCTGGCAGCGCCCTACTTCATCTCGCGTTGTCTCGCTGGCCAATTAATGGTGGTGGTCATCTTCTTCGTCAGAGATGGCCGGCCAGAGGCTTGGTGATCAGATTTCGAGATCCATCATTTAGTCCCGGCTGCGAGTTGGGGAGACATGGTTGCCAGTGAAAACTGAGCCGTTGGCAGGCGATGGCGGCGTTCTACGCCGTTACCTTGATGGAGGCATCGTCGTGTAACTACTGTCGACCCACTCGTGCTGCTCTGGGGGAAACCCTAGGATCCGGTGTTCCAGATCGGACGATGGCGGTACTGCGGTGTCGTTTCTTTCTTGGGAGCATCGTTTGTGGAGCAGCGCTGGAAGTCAGAGGCAGGAGGTGGAGCGGCTTCGTCTTGCATGGAGCTTCGGTGGAGATGTTAAGTCATACCTGACCGACAGGTGCTACGCTTTGTCATGCCTGGTCGGCAGGTGCTACGCACGACAGATCTTCCAAAGACTTCAAGCTGTGTCGGCTGGTGGTACTTGGCAGCATGGTGCTGAGGTGTATCAGTGGCGACCGCGACGTGCACAGCTGTTTGCGCGCAGGGAGGAGGTGCCGTTGGGCGCCGTGGTGGCGTCGACGATAGCTAGACCGAGCAAGGTTGATGCATCAGTACAGTTCTGAAGATGGAGCGGTGGCAGTTGGCGGCGGCGGCCTCTGAGAGCACGCCGGACCGGCGAGACCCATGCCCGGCAGGCGTCCTGGATGGGTCCTCAGATCTTAGATGTTAGGTTTGGCTGGGATGTCTGTTTGGTATTAGGCCTATGCTATCTGCGCCCCTTCATCAACTGGATAGGTGTAGCACAGTTTGTTGCTTAAGACGGCGGCTTTAGTCTTACTATGGTATTACTTTGTAAGGTCTTGTGAGAATAATTAATAAAGTGGCTGTATGCATCGCCCAGATGCAGAAGCCGGGGTCATCCTCCTTTTTTTTTTAAAAACCAACGACCACGTGGTCTCGGATTCAGCTCTCTTTTTTAGTAAGCCAACCACAGCACGTGCCGCAGGGAGGCCTTGGGCCGCCCAGTCCCGAAGAGTAGATCTACAACTGGGCTTTAGCTCCGTCGCTCACGTAGCGACGAATCACTTTATACGTACATAAGGGGTACTGATTCACCTAAAAAAACATAAGGGGTACTGATTCTTTACGGAGGTGAAATTTTTCATCGACATTGTGGTCAAGATATATTGATTCGATGGCCTACATTTTTAGGAGATCATCCCCGACCCAAGTACGTTCATCGATCAAGGTTTCCTATCTTTTTGGATGGGCGACTCAAGGCGCTTTCAAAAATCATTATTGATAATGTTCGTGCGGGTGAAAGAGTGACAACATCGTTGTTCCAGTCCAATTGCAGCCTCTTTACCAAAGTCTTTGAAGTATTTCTGCGAGCAGAGATTGATACCGTGAAGAAGGTGTTTTAAAGAGATTTCATTGTAATTCTTAGTCATAGGAGTTACTTTGTATTTTCTTGGATCTTAGGTCCAAATCAGTGTACCTATAATTGTTATGAGCATGAATAAAATTACAGGTGTTTCTAAAAAACCCCATAAAGGACTCTTTGTAAATGTCACTTTCATCTTTTTTGGTGCTGACAAGTGACACACCGCTGTGCGTCACTTGTTACAATATGTGAGTTTTTTCTAGATTTGGGTTTTCAAAATGTTTCATATCTGGGATCGTGTGTCGAACCAACCCATGCTCTTACTATTTAAAACCATGCTATTGATAGTAAAAATGCCATGCTATTAATAATAAAAATGCCATGATAAAAAAATTAAAGTTGCCATATTGTGTATTTTCTTTGTCCAAACAATCACACAAAAATAAATTACCGTGATTCAAGAATCAAAATGTCATGCTCTTAATAATAAAAATGCCATGCTATTAGTAGTAAAAATGCCATTCTCTTAATAAAAATGCCGTGGCAAATTACAAAAAAATGCCATGGTTTTCAGAAAAACTTTCTAATCTTTTTTGTCATGAACTATAACTAACAGTCTTAAACAAGGCAAAACTTTGGCAAAAACTATCTATAAAACATGGTAGAGAATAACAAAAATTGCCATGATTTTTGTTACTGAACCACCTTTAAGCTCATAAACTTGTGTGTCGAACCAACCCATAAAAAGGATTGCACAAGCACATATTTTTTATCTTGATGAATCATCCCAAGTTATGACACCAAAACACACAATGCCATGATATATTCTTGTGAAAAACAATTTTGGGAATGTTGATTTTCCGTGTTCACTGAAAAATGCCATGGCAACTTGAGAAACACCCCATGATAGTCATGGCAACTATGAAGCATCCATTTTTATTTATAAAGAACATGGCAACTTATTTGGGAAAAATGATTGTAACAGAGCAACTTTTTTTGGAATTTGTATGGGACACATGGGAATAGTTGGGCATTTGGTTATTCAAACTACCATGGTCTAGAGAAAATAATTCCTAAAGATGCCATGGTCCTTTTCTGCCATGACCTAGTGCGAAAGAGTTGTAAGTTGCCATATGTATCAACGACAAATTGCCATAGTTGAGTGCTTAAAACCTGAAATTTCAGTGGATGTAGCACATATATAATGAAGGAAATATGCCCCAGAGGCAATAATAAAGTTGTTATTTTATAGTTCCTTATATCATGATAAATGTTTATTATTCATGCTAGAATTGTATTAACCGGAAACCTGATACATGTGTGGATACATAGACAAAACATCGTGTCCCTAGTAAGCCTCTAGTAGACTAGCTCGTTAATCAAAGATGGTTAAGTTTCCTAACCATAGACATGTGTTGTCATTTGATGAATGGGATAACATCATTAGGAGAATGATGTGATGGACAAGAACCATCCGTTAGCTTAGCAATTGATCGTTCAATTTTATTGCTATTGCTTTCTTCATGTCAAATACATGTTCCTTCGACTATGAGATTATGCAACTCCCGAATACCGGAGGAATACCTTGTGTGCTATCAAACGTCACAACGTAACTGGGAGATTATAAAGATGCTCTACAGGTATCTTCGAAGGTGTTTGTTGGATTGGCATAGATCGAGATTGGGATTTGTCACTCTGAGTATCGGAGAGGTATCTCTGGGCCCTCTCGATAATGCACATCATAAGAAGCGTTGCAAGCAAAGTGACTAATGAGTTAGTCGCGGGATGATGTATTACGGAACGAGTAAAGAGACTTGCCGGTAACGAGATTGAACTAGGTATGTACATACCGACGATCGAATCTCGGGCAAGGAACACACCGATGACAAAGGGAATAACGTATGTTGTCATAACGGTTCGACCGATAAAGATCTTCGTAGAATATGTAGGAGCCAATATGAGCATCTAGGTTCCGCTATTGGTTATTAACCGGAGAGGTGTCTCAGCCATGTCTACATAGTTCTCGAACCCGTAGGGTCCGCACGCTTAATGTTCGATGACGATTTAGTATTATATGAGTTATGGGATTTGGTGACCGAATGTTGTTCGGAGTCCCGGATGAGATCACGGACATGACGAGGAGTCTCGAAATGGTTGAGAGGTAAAGATTGATATAGTATTCGGACACCGGAAGTGTTTCGAAGTGTATCGGGTATTTTTCGGACTATCGGAGGGGTTACCGGAACCCCCGGGAGGTTAATGGGCCACATGGGCCAAAGGGGAAGGGGCACACCAGCCCACAAGGGGCTGGCGCACCCCTCCTAGGCCGCCGGCCAAGTGGGAGAAGGAAGGGGGGGGGGGAGTCGGCCTCCCCCTTCCTTTCCTCTCCCCTCTCTTCCTTTTCCCTCTCCGGGAATATGAAGGGGGGGGGTGAATTGGACTAGGCCCCAAGTAGGATTCCTCCTACTTGGGGCGCCCCAAGGCTGCTCCCCTCCCCCTCCCACCTATATATATGTGGGGGGGGGGGGGGGCGCCTAGAACACACACCAACAATTGTTAGCCGTGTGTAGTGCCCCCCTCCACAGTTTACGCCTTCGGTCATATTCTCGTAGTGCTTAGGCGAAGCCCTGTGCGGATCACCTCACCATCATCGTCACCATGCCGTCCTGCTGATGGAACTCATCTACTTCCTCGACACTTTGCTGGATCAAGAGTTCGAGGGACGTCATCGAGCTGAACGTGCGCAGAACTCGGAGGTGCCGTACGTTCGGTACTAGATCAGTTGGAGCACGAAGGAAGTTCGAATACATCAACCGCGTTGTGAAGCACTTCCGCTTACGGTCTACGAGTGTACGTAGACACATCGGAAATGGTTCCAAGGTCGATGTGATCGCCGTCGGCACGCTATCTCTACATCTACCTTCGGGATTAGTTTTAGACCTAAATAATTGTTATTTGGTGCCAGCGTTGAGCATGAACATTATATCTGGATCTTGTTTAGTGCGAGACGGTTATTCATTTAAATCAGAGAATGATGGTTGTTCTATTTATACGAGTAATATCTTTTATGGTCATGCACCCTTGAAGAGTGGTCTTTTTTTATTGAATCTCGATCGTGGTGATACACATATTCATAATATTGATGCCAAAAGATGCAAAGTTGATAATGATAGTGCAACATATTTGTGACACTGCCGTTTAGGTCATATTGGTATAAAGCGCATGAAGAAACTCCATGCAGATGGGCTTTTGGAATCACTTGATTATGAATCATTTGATACTTGCGAACCATGCTGTTAGGTAACGTAGTAATTTCAAAAAAATTCCTACGCACACGCAAGATCATGGTGATGCATAGCAACGAGTGGGAGAGTGATGTCCACATACCTTCGTAGACCGTAAGCGGAAGCGTTATGACAACGCGGTTGATGTAGTCGTACGTCTTCACAATCGACCGATCCTTAGTACCGAAAGTATGACACCTTCACGATCTGCACACATTCGGCTCGGTGATGTCCCACGAACTCACGATCCAGCAGAGTCTCGAGGGAGAGCTTCGTTAGAACGACAGCGTGATGACAGTGATGATGAAGGTACCGACGCAGGGCTTCGCCTAAGCACTGCAACAATATGACCGAGGTGGATTATGGTGGAGGGGGGCACCGCACACGGCTAAGAACAATGTCTGTTGTGCTTCTAGGGTGCCCCTGCCCCCGTATATAAAGGAGCAAGGGGGAGGCCGGCCGGCCCTTGGGGCGCACCAAGGAGGGGGAGGAGTCCTCCTCCTAGTAGAAGTAGGACTCCCCTTTTCCTAGTCCAACTAGGAGGAGGAAGAGGGAAGGAAAGAGAGGGAGAGGGAAAGAGGGGCCGCGCCCCCGTCCCCTAGTCCAATTCGGACTCCCCTTGGGGGGGGTGCGCCACCTCCTGGGCTGCTGCCCTCTCTCTCCCCTAAGGCCCAATAAGGCCCAATACTTCCCCGGGGGTTCCGGTAACCCCTCCGGCACTCCGGTTTTCTCCGAAATCACCCGGAACACTTCCGGTGTCCGAATATAGCCGTCCAATATATCGATCTTTATGTATCGACCATTTCGAGACTCCTCGTCATGTCCGTGATCATATCAGGGACTCCGAACTACCTTTGGTACATCAAAACACATAAACTCATAATACCGATCGTCACCGAACGTTAAGCGTGTGGACCCTAAGGGTTCGAGAACTATGTAGACATGACCGAGACACGTCTCCAGTCAATAACCAATAGCGGAACCTGGATGCTCTTATTGGCTCCCACATATTCTACGAAGATCTTTATCGGTCAAACCGCATAACTACATACGTTGTTCCCTTTGTCATCGGTATGTTACTTGCTCGAGATTCGATCGTCGGTATCTCAATACCTAGTTCAATCTCGTTACTGGCAAGTCTCTTTACTCGTTCCGTAATGCATCATCCCGCAACTAACTCATTGGTCGCATTGCTTGAAAGGCTTATAGTGATGTGCATTACCGAGAGGGCCCAGAGATACCTCTCCGACAATCGGAGTGACAAATCCTAATCTCGATCTATGCCAACTCAACAAAAACCATCAGAGATGTTGGGGAAAAATAGTAATTTCAAAACTTTTCCTACGCACACACAGGATCTTGGTGATGCATAGCAAAGGGGAGAGTGTGTCCACGTACCCTCGTAGACCGAAAGCGGAAGCGTTAGCACAACACGGTTGATGTAGTCGTACGTCTTCATGATCCGACCGATCCAAGTACCGAACGCACGGCACCTACGAGTTCAGCACACGTTCAGCTCGATGACGTCCCGCGAACTCTGATCCAGCAGAGCTTCACGGGAGAGTTCCGTCAGCACGACGGCGTGATGACGGTGATGATGTTGCTACCGACGCAGGGCTTCCCCTAAGCACCGCTACTATATGACCGAGGTGGAATATGGTGGAGGGGGGCACCGCACACGGCTGGAATAGATCAATAGATCAACTTCTGTGTCTATGGGGTGCCCCTAGCCACGTATATAAAGGAGTGGAGGAGGGGAGGGGTCAGCCCTCTCTATGGCGCGCCCTAGGGGAGTCCTACTCCCACCAGGAGTAGGATTCCCCTTTTCCTAGTAGAACTAGGAGCCCTTCCAAGTAGTAGGAGTAGGAGAGAAGGAAAGGGAAAAGAGAAGAGAAGGAAGGAGGGGGCGCCGCCCCTCCCCCTAGTCCAATTCGGACCAGACCATGGGGAGGGGTGCGGCCACCTTTTGAGGCCTTTCTCTCCTTTCCCGTATGGCCCATTAAGGCCCAATACGAATTCCCGTAACTCTTCGGTACTCCGAAAAATACCCGAATCACTCGGAACCTTTCCGATGTCCGAATATAGTCGTCCAATATATCGATCTTTACGTCTTGACCATTTCGAGACTCCTCGTCATGTCCCCGATCTCATACGGGACTCCGAACTACCTTTGGTACATCAAATTACATAACTCATAATACAAACCGTCACCGAACTTTAAGCGTGCGGACCCTACGGGTTCAAGAACTATGTAGACATGACCGAGACACGTCTTCGGTCAATAGCCAATAGCGGAACCTGGATGCTCATATTGGCTCCTACATATTCTACGAAGATCTTTATCGGTCAAACCGCATAACAACATATGTTGTTCCCTTTGTCATCGGTATGTTACTTGCCCGAGATTCGATCGTCGGTATCTCAATACCTAGTTCAATCTCGTTACTGGCAAGTCTCTTTACTCGTTCCGTAATGCATCATCCCGCAACTAACTCATTGGTCGCATTGCTTGAAAGGCTTATAGTGATGTGCATTACCGAGTGGGCCCAGAGATACCTCTCCGACAATCGGAGTGACAAATCCTCATCTCGAAATACGCCAACCCAACAAGTACCTTTGGAGACACCTGTAGAGCACCTTTATAATCACCCAGTTACGTTGTGACGTTTGGTAGCACACAAAGTGTTCCTCCGGTAAACGGGAGTTGAATAATCTCATAGTCATAGGAACATGTATAAGTCATGAAGAAAGCAATAGCAGAATACTAAACGATCAAGTGCTAAGCTAACGGAATGGGTCAAGCCAATCACATCATTCTCCTAATGATGTGATCCCGTTAATCAAATGACAACTCATGTCTATGGTTAGGAAACACAACCATCTTTGATTCAACGAGCTAGTCAAGTAGAGGCATACTAGTGACATCGTGTTTGTCTATGTATTCACACATGTATTATGTTTCCGGTTAATACAATTCTAGCATGAATAATAAACATTTATAATGATATAAGGAAATAAATAATAACTTTATTATTGCCTCTAGGGCATATTTCTTCAGTCTCCCACTTGCACTAGAGTCAATAATCTAGTTCACATCATCATGTGATTTAACACCAATATTCACATCTGTATGTGATTAACACCCGTAGTTCACATCGTCATGTGACCGATACTCAAAGGGTTTACTAGAGTCAATAATCTAGTTCACATCGCTATGTGATTAACACCCAAAGAGTACTAAGGTGTGACCACGGTTTGCTCGTGAGAGAAGTTTAGTCAACGGGTCTGTCACATTCAGAGCCGTATGTATTTTGCAAATATTCTATGTCTACAATGCTCTGCACGGAGCTACTCTAGCTAATTGCTCCCACTTTTAATATGTATCCAGATTGAGACTTAGAGTCATCTGGATCGGTGTAAAAGCTTGCACCGATGTAACTCTTTACGACGAACTCTTTTATCACCTCCATAATCGAGAAACATTTCCTTAGTCCTCACTAAGGATATTCTTGACCGCTGTCCAGTGATCTACTCCTAGATCAAAATTGTACTCCCTTGCCAAAATTAGTGTAGGGTATAGAATAGATCTGGTACACAGCATGACATACTTTATAGAACCTATGGCTGAGGCATAGGGAATGACTTTCATTCTCTTTCTATCTTCTGCCGTGGTCGGGCTTTGAGTCTT
Organism: Triticum aestivum; assembly: GCF_018294505.1. Lineage (NCBI taxonomy): Eukaryota > Viridiplantae > Streptophyta > Magnoliopsida > Poales > Poaceae > Triticum > Triticum aestivum. The sequence goes on along the minus strand of NC_057802.1, from coordinate 418,285,596 downwards.
ACTCAATTTCACACCTTGTAACACAGGCAAGAACTCTTTATTTGACTGTTCCATTTTGAACTACTTCAAAATCTTGTCAAGGTATGTACTCATTGAAAAAACTTATCAAGCGTCTTGATCTATCTCTATAGATCTTGATGCTCAATATGTAAGCAGCTTCACCGAGGTCTTTCTTTGAAAAACTCCTTTCAAACACTCCTTTATGCTTTGCGGAATAATTCTACATTATTTTCGATCAACAATATGTCATTCACATATACTTATCAGAAATGTTGTAGTGCTCCCACTCACTTTCTTGTAAATACAGGCTTCACCGCAAGTCTGTATAAAACTATATGCTTTGATCAATTTATCAAAGCGTATATTCCAACTCCGAAATGCTTGCACCAGTCCATAGATGGATCGCTGGAGCTTGCATATTTTGTTAGCACCTTTAGGATTGACAAAACCTTCTTGTTGCATCATATGCAACTCTTCTTTTAATAAATCCATTAAGGAATGCAGTTTTGTTTATCCATTTGCCAGATTTCATAAAATGCGGCAACTGCTAACATCATTCGGACAGACTTAAGCATAGATACGAGTGAGAAACTCTTATCGTAGTCAACACCTTGAACTTGTCGAAAACCTTTTTCGACAATTCTAGCTTTGTAGATAGTAACACTACTATCAGCGTCTGTCTTCCTCTTGAAGATCCATTTATTTTCTATGTCTTGCCGATCATCGAGCAAGTCAATCAAAGTCCACACTTTGTTCTCATACATGGATCCCATCTCAGATTTTATGGCCTCAAGCCATTTCGCGGAATCTGGGCTCATCATCGCTTCCTCATAGTTCGTACGTTCATCATGGTCTAGTAACATGACTTCTAGAATAGGATTACCATACCACACTGGTGCGGACCATACTCTGGAAGACCTACGAGTTTCTGTAATAACTTGATCTGAAGTTTCATGATCATCATCATTAACTTCCTCACTAATTGGTGTAGGAATCACTGGAACTAATTTCTGTGATGAACTACTTTCCAATTCGGGAGAAGGTACAATTACCTTATCAAGCTCTACTTTCCTCCCACTCACTTCTTTCGAGAGAAACTCCTTCTCTAGAAAGGATCCATCTTAGCAATGAATATTTTGCCTTCGGATCTGTGATAGAAGGTGTACCCAACAGTTTCTTTTGGGTATCCTATGAAGACGCACTTCTCCGATTTGGGTTTGAGCTTATCAGGATGAAACTTTTTCACATAAGCATCGCAACCCCAAACTTTAAAAAACGACAACTTATGTTTCTTGCTAAACCACAGTTCATATGGTGTCGTCTCAACGGATTTAGATGGTGCCCTTTTTAACATGAATGCAGCTGTCTCTAATGCATAACCCCAAAACGATAGTGGTAAAATCGGTAAGAGACATCATAGATCGCACCATATCAAATAAAGTACGGTTATGATGTTCGTACACACCATTACGCTGTGGTGTTCCGGATGGCGTGAGTAGTGAAACTATTTCACATTGTTTTAACTGAAGGCCAAACTTTGTAACTCAAATATTTTTCCTCTACTATCATATCATAGAAACTTTTATTTTCTTGTTACGATGATTCTCCACTTCACTCTGAAATTCTTTGAACTTTTCAAATGTTTCAGACTTGTGTTTCATCAAGTAGATATACCCATATCTGCTCAAATCATTTGTGGAGGTCAGAAAATAATGATACTTGCCGTGAGCCTTAACACTCATCGGACCGCATACATCAGTATGTATTATATCCAATAAGTCAGTTGCTCGCTCCATTGTTCCGGAGAACGGAGTCTTAGTCATCTTGCCCATGAGGCATGGTTCGCAAGCATCAAGTGATTCATAATCAAGTGATTCCAAAAGCCCATCAGCATGGAGTTTTTTTTCATGCGCTTTACACCAATATGATCTAAACGGCAGTGCCACAAATAAGTTGCACTATCATTATTAACTTTGCATCTTTTGGCTTCAATATTATGAATATGTGTATCACTACGATCGAGATCCAACAAACTATTTTCATTGGGTGTATGACCATCTAAGGTTTTATTCATGTAAACAGAACAAAAATTATTCTCTGACTTTAAATGAATAACCGTATTGCAATAAACATGATCAAATCATATTTATGCTCAACGCAAACAACAAATAACACTTATTTAGGTTCAACACTAATCTCGAAAGTATAGGGAGTGTGCGATGATGATTACATCAATCTTGGAACCACTTCCAACACACATCATCACTTCACCCTTAACTAGTCTCTGTTTATTTTGCAACTCCCGTTTCGAGTTACTACTCTTAGCAACTGAACCAGTATCAAATACCAAGGGGTTGCTATAAACACTAGTAAAATACACATCAATAACATGTATATCAAATATACTTTTGTTCACTTTGCCATCCTTCTTATCCGCCAAATACTTGGGTCAGTTCCGCTTCCAGTGACCAGTCCCTTTGCAGTAGAAGCACTCAGTTTCAGGCTTAGGTCCAGACTTGGGCTTGTTCACTTGAGCAGCAACTTGCTTGCCGTTCTTTCTTGAAGTTCCCCTTCTTCCCTTTGCCCTTTTCTTGAAACTAGTGGTCTTTGTCAACCATCAACACTTGATGCTCTTTCTTGATTTCTACCTTCGCCGATTTCAGCATCGTGAAGGGCTTGGGAATTGTTTCCGTTATCCCTTGCATATTATAGTTCATCACGAATTCTAGTGACTTGGTGATGGTGACTAGAGAACTCTGTCAATCACTATCTTATCTGGAAGATTAACTCCCACTTGATTCAAGTGATTGTAGTACCCAGACATTCTGAGCACATGCTCACCAGTTGAGCAATTCTCCTCCATCTTTTAGCTATAGAACTTGTTGGAGACTTCATATCTCTCAACTCGAGTATTTGCTTGAAATATTTACTTCAACTCCTGGAACATCTCATATGGTCCATGACGTTCAAAACGTCTTTGAAGTCCCGATTCTAAGCCGTTAAGCATGATGCACTAAACTATCAAGTAGTCATCATATTGAGCTCGCCAAACGTTCATAACGTCTGCATCTGCTCCTGCAATAGGTCTGTCACCTAGCGGTGCATCAATGACATAATTTTTCTGTGCAGCAATGAGGATAATCCTCAGATCACGGATCCAATCCGCATCATTGATACTAACATCTTTCAACATATTTTTCTCTAGGAACATATCAAAAATAATAAACGAGGAGCAACATCGTGAGCTATTGATCTACAACATAGTTATGCAAATACTATCAGGACTAAGTTCATGATAAATTAAAGTTCAATTAATCATATTACTTAAGAACTCCCACTTAGATAGACATCTCTCTAATCATCTAAGTGATCACGTGATCCAAATCAACTAAACCATGTCCGATCATCACGTGAGATGGAGTAGTATCAATGGTGAACATCACTATGTTGATCATATCTACTATATGATTCACGCTCGATCTTTCGATCTCAGTGTTCCGAGGCCATATCTGCATATGCTAGGCTCGTCAAGTTTAACCTGAGTATTCCGCGTGTGCAACTGTTTTGCACCCGTTGTATTTGAACATAGAGCCTATCACACCCGATCATCATGTGGTGTCTCAGCACGAAGAACTTTCGCAACGGTGCATACTCAGGGAGAACACTTATACCTTGAAATTTAGTGAGAGATCATCTTATAATGCTACCATCAATCAAAGCAAAATAAGATGTATAAAAGATAAACATCACATGCAATCAAAATATGTGACATGATATGGCCATCATCATCTTGTGCCTTCGATCTCCATCTCCAATGCATCGTCATGATCTCCATCGTCACCGGCATGACACCATGATCTCCATCATCTTGATCTATATCAATCTGTCGTCACATGGTCGTCTCGCCAACTATTGCTCTTGCAACTATTGCTATCGCATGGCGATAAAGTAAAGCAATTATTCGGCGCTTGCATCTTATGCAATAAAGAGACAACCATAAGGCTTCTGCCCGTTGCCGATAACTTCAACAAAACATGATCAACTCATACAACAACTTATATCTCATCACGTCTTGACCATATCACATCACAACATACCCTGCAAAAACAAGTTAGACATCCTCTACTTTGTTGTTGCAAGTTTTACGTGGCTGCTACGGGCTGAGCAAGAACCGTTCTTACCTACGCATCAAAACCACAACGATATTTCGTCAAGTTAGTGTTGTTTTAATCTTCTCAAGGACCGAGCGTAGCCACACTCGGTTCAACTAAAGTTGGAGAAACTGACACCCGCCAGCCACCTGTGTGCAAAGCACGTCGGTAGAACCAGTCTCGCGTAAGCGTACGCGTAATGTCGGTCCGGGCCGCTTCATCCAACAATACCGCCGAACCAAAGTATGACATGCTGGTAAGCAGTATGACTTGTATCGCCCACAACTCACTTGTGTTCTACTCGTGCATATAACATCTACGCATAAAACCAGGCTCAGATGCCACTGTTGGGGAACGTAGTAATTTCAAAAAATTTCCTACGCACACACAGGATCATGGTGATGCATAGCAACGAGAGGGGAGAGTGTGTCCACGTACCCTCATAGACCGAACGCAGAAGCGTTAGCACAACGCGGTTGATGTAGTCGTACGTCTTCACGATCCGACCGATCCAAGTACCGAACGCACGGCACCTCTGAGTTCAGCACACGTTCAGCTCGATGACGTCCCGCGAACTCCGATCCAACAGAGCTTCACGGGAGAGTTCCGTCAGCATGACGGTGTGATGACGGTGATGATGTTGCTACCGACGTAGGGCTTCGCCTAAGCACCGCTACGATATGACCGAGGTGGAATATGGTGGAGGGGGCCACCACACACGGCTGGAATAGATCAATAGATCAACTTCTGTGTCTATGGGGTGCCCCTAGCCACGTATATAAAGGAGTGGAGGAGGGGAGGGGCCGGCCCTCTCTACGGCGCGCCCTAGGGGAGTCCTACTCCCACCGGGAGTAGGATTCCCCTTTTCCTAGTAGAACTAGGAGCCCTTCCAAGTAGTAGGAGTGGAGAGAAGGAAAGGGAAAAGAGAAGAGAAGGAAGGAGGGGGCGCCGCCCCTCCCCCTAGTCCAATTCGGACCAGACTATGGGGAGGGGTGCGGCCACCTTTTGAGGCCTTTCTCTCCTTTCCCGTATGGCCCATTAAGGCCCAATACGAATTCCCGTAACTCTCCGGTACTCCGAAAAATACCCGAATCACTCGGAACCTTTCCGATGTCCGAATATAGTCTTCCAATATATCGATCTTTACGTCTCGACCATTTCGAGACTCCTCGTCATGTCCCCGATCTCATCCGGGACTCCGAACTACCTTCGGTACATCAAATTACATAACTCATAATACAAATCGACACCGAACTTTAAGCGTGCGGACCCTACGGGTTCGAGAACTATGTAGACATGACCGAGACATGTCTCCGGTCAATAACCAATAGCGGAACCTGGATGTTCATATTGGCTCCTACATATTCTATGAAGATCTTTATCGGTCAAACCGCATAACAACATACGTCGTTCCCTTTGTCATCGGTATGTTACTTGCCCGAGATTCGATCGTCGGTATCTCAATACCTAGTTCAATCTCGTTACCGGCAAGTCTCTTTAATCGTTCCGTAACACATCATCCCACAACTAACTCATTAGTTACAATGCTTGCAAGGCTTATAGTGATGTGCATTACCGAGTGGGCCCAGAGATACCTCTCCGACAATCGGAGTGACAAATCCTAATCTCGAAATACGCCAACACAACAAGTACCTTTGGAGACACCTATAGAGCACCTTTATAATCACCCAGTTACGTTGTGACATTTGGTAGCACACAAAGTGTTCCTCCGGTAAACGGGAGTTGCATAATCTCATAGCCATAGGAACATGTATAAGTCATGAAGAAAGCAATAGCAGAATACTAAACGATCAAGTGCTAAGCTAACGGAATGGGTCAAGCCAATCACATCATTCTCCTAATGATGTGATCCCGTTAATCAAATGACAACTCATGTCTATGGTTAGGAAACACAACCATCTTTGATTCAACGAGCTATGAAGTAGAGGCATACTAGTGACATTGTGTTTGTCTGTGTATTCACACATGTATTATGTTTCCGGTTAATACAATTCTAGCATGAATAATAAACATTTATCATGATATAAGGAAATAAATAATAACTTTATTATTGCCTCTAGGGCATTTCCTTCAAGAGACACCTGTAGAGCACCTTTATAATCACCCAGTTACATTGTGACGTTTGGTAGCACACAAAGTGTTCCTCCGGTATTCGGGACTTGCATATCTCATAGTCATAGGAACATGTATAAGTCATGAAGAAAGCAATAGCAACATACTAAACGATCAAGTGCTAAGCTAACGGAATGGGTCAAGTCAATCACATCATTCTCTAATGATGTGATCCCGTTCATTAAATGACAACTCATGTCTATGGCTAGGAAACTTAACCATCTTTGATTAACGAGCTAGTCAAGTAGAGGCATACTAGTGACACACTGTTTGTCTATGTATTCACACATGTACTAAGTTTCCGGTTAATACAATTCTAGCATGAATAATAAACATTTATCATGATATAAGGAAATATAAATAACAACTTTATTATTGCCTATAGGGCATATTTCCTTCAGTCTCCCACTAGCACTAGAGTCAATAATCTAGATTACACAGTAATGATTCTAACACCCATGGAGTCTTGGTGCTGATCATGTTTTGCTCGTGAGAGAGGCTTAGTCAACGGGTCTGCAACATTCAGATCCGTATGTATCTTGGAAATCTCTATGTCTCCCTCCTTGACTTGATCGCGGATGAAATTGAAGCGTCTCTTGATGTGCTTGGTTCTCTTGTGAAATCTGGATTCCTTTGCCAAGGCAATTGCACCAGTATTGTCACAAAAGATTTTCATTGGACCCGATGCACTAGGTATGACACCTAGATCGGATATGAACTCCTTCATCCAGACTCCTTCATTTGCTGCTTCCGAAGCAGCTATGTACTCCGCTTCACACGTAGATCCCGCCACGACGCTTTGCTTAGAACTGCACCAACTTACAGCTCCACCGTTCAATATAAATACGTATCCGGTTTGTGACTTAGAGTCATCCGGATCAGTGTCAAAGCTTGCATCGACGTAACCATTTACGATGAGCTCTTTGTCACCTCCATAAACGAGAAACATATCCTTAGTCCTTTTCAGGTATTTCAGGATGTTCTTGACCGCTGTCCAGTGATCCACTCCTGGATTACTTTGGTACCTCCCTGCTAAACTAATAACAAGGCACACATCAGGTCTGGTACACAGCATTGCATACATGATAGAGCCTATGGCTGAAGCATAGGGAACACTTTTCATTTTCTCTCTATCTTCTACAGTGGTCGGGCATTGAGTCTGACTCAACTTTACACCTTGTAACACAGGCAAGAACCCTTTCTTTGCTTGATCCATTTTGAACTTCTTCAAAACTTTATCAAGGTATGTGCTTTGTGAAAGTCCAGTTAAGCGTCTTGATCTATCTCTATAGATCTTGATGCCCAATATATAAGCAGCTTCACCGAGGTCTTTCATTGAAAAACTCTTGTTCAAGTATCTTTTTATGCTATCCAGAAATTCTATATCATTTCCAATCAACAATATGTCATCCACATATAATATTATAAATCTTACATAGCTCCCACTCACTTTCTTGTAAATACAGGCTTCTCCCAAAGTCTGTATAAAACCATATGCTTTGATCACACTATCAAAACGTTTAGTCCAACTCCGAGAGGCTTGCACCAGTCCATAAATGGATCGCTGGAGTTTGCACACTTTGTTAGCACCCTTTGGATTGATAAAACCTTCAGGTTGCATCATATACAACTCTTCTTCCAGAAATCCATTCAGGAATGCAGTCTTTACATCCATTTGCCAAATTTCATAATCATAAAATGCAGCAATTGCTAACATGATTCAGATAGACTTAAGCATCGCTACGGGTGAGAAAGTCTCATCGTAGTCAACTCCTTGAACTTGTCGAAAACCTTCGCAACAAGTCGAGGTTTGTAGACAGTAACATTACCGTCAGCGTCAGTCTTCTTCTTGAAGATGCATTTATTCTCGATGGCTTGTCGATCATCGGGCAAGTCAACCAAAGTCCACACTTTGTTCTCATACATGGATCCCATCTCAGATTTCATGGCCTCAAGCCATTTCGCGGAATCTGCGCTCATCATCGCTTCCTCATAGTTTGTAGGTTCGTCATGGTCAAGTAACATGACCTCCAGAACAGGATTACCGTACCACTCTGGTGCGGATCTTACTTTGGTTGACCTACGAGGTTCGGTAGTAACTTGATCTGAAGTTTCATGATCATTATTATTAGCTTCCTCACTAATTGGTGTAGGGATCACAGGAACTGATTTATGTGATGAACTACTTTCCAATAAGGGAGCAGGTACAGTTACCTCATCAAGTTCTACTTTCCTCCCACTCACTTCTTTTGAGAGAAACTCCTTCTCTAGAAAGGATCCATTCTTAGCAACGAATGTCTTGCCTTCGGATCTGTGATAGAAGGTGTACCCAACAGTTTCCTTTGGGTATCCTATGAAGACACATTTCTCCGATTTGGGTTCGAGCTTATCAGGTTGAAGCTTTTTCACATAAGCATCGCAACCCCAAACTTTAAGAAACAAAAACTTTGGTTTCTTGCTAAACCACAGTTCATAAGGCGTCGTCCCAACGGATTTAGATGGTGCCCTATTTAACGTGAATGCAGCCGTCTCTAAAGCATAACCCCAAAACGATAGCGGTAAATCAGTAAGAGACATCATAGATCGCACCATATCTAATAAAGTGTGGTTACGATGTTCGGACACACCATTACGCTGTGGTGTTGCGGGTGGCGTGAGTTGCGAAACTATTCTGCATTGTTTCAAATGAAGACCAAACTCGTAACTCAAATATTCACCTCCACGATCAGATTGTAGAAACTTTATTTTCTTGTTACGATGATTTTCCACTTCACTATGAAATTCTTTGAACTTTTCAAATGTTTTAGACTCATGTTTCATCAAGTAGATATACCCATATCTGCTCAAATCATCTGTGAAGGTGAGAAAATAACGATACCCGCCGTGAGCCTCAATATTCATTGGACCACATACATCAGTATGTATGATCTCCAACAAATCTGTTGCTCGCTCCATTGTTCCGGAGAACGGAGTTTTAGTCATCTTGCCCATGAGGCATGGTTCGCAAGTACCAAGTGATTCATAATCAAGTGATTCCAAAAGTCCATCAGAATGGAGTTTCTTCATGCGCTTTACACCAATATGACCCAAACTGCAGTGCCACAAATAAGTTGCACTATCATTATCAACTCTGCATCTTTTGGCTTCAATATTATGAATATGTGTATCACTACTATCGAGATTCAACAAAAATAGACCACTCTTCAAGGGTGCATGACCATAAAAGATATTACTCATATAAAAAGAACAACCATTATTCTCAGATTTAAATGAATAACCGTCTCGCATGAAACAAGATCCAGATATAATGTTCATGCTCAACGTTGGCACCAAATAACAATTATTCAGGTCTAAAACTAATCCCGAAGGTAGATGTAGAGGTAGCGTGCCGACGGCGATCACATCGACTTTGGAACCATTTCCCACGCGCATCGTCACCTCGTCCTTAGCCAATCTTCGTTTAATCCGTAGTCCCTGTTTCGAGTTGCAGATATTAGCAACAGAACTAGTATCAAATACCCAGGTGCTACTGCGAGCATTAGTAAGGCACACATCAATAACATGTATATCACATATACCTTTGTTCACCTTGCCATCCTTCTTATCCGCCAAATACTTGGGGCAGTTCCACTTCCAGTGACCAGTCCCTTTGTAGTAGAAGCACTCAGTCTCAGGCTTAGGTCCAGACTTGGGCTTCTTCACTTGAGCAGCAACTTGCTTGCCATTCTTCTTGAAGTTCCCCTTCTTCCCTTTACCCTTTTTCTTGAAACTGGTGGTCTTGTTGACCATCAACACTTGATGCTCCTTCTTGATTTCTACCTCCGTAGCCTTTAGCATCGCGAAGAGCTCGGGAATTGTCTTGTTCATCCCTTGCATATTATAGTTCATCACAAAGCTCTTGTAGCTTGGTGGCAGTGATTGAAGAATTCTGTCAATGACACTATCATCAGGAAGATTAACTCCCAGTTGAATCAAGTGATTATTATACCCAGACATTTTGAGTATATGTTCACTGACAGAACTATTCTCCTCCATCTTGCAGCTATAGAACTTATTGGAGACTTCATATCTCTCAATCTGGGCATTGGCTTGAAATATTAACTTCAACTCCTGAAACATCTCATATGCTCCATGATGTTCAAAACATCGTTGAAGTCCCGGTTCTAAGCCTAAAGCATGGCACACTGAACTATCGAGTAGTCATCAGCTTTGCTCTGTCAGACGTTCACAACGTCCGGTGTTGCTCCTGCAGCGGGTCTTGCACCTAGCGGTGCTTCCAGGACGTAATTCTTCTGTGCAGCAATGAGGATAATCCTCAAGTTACGGACCCAGTCTGTGTAATTGCTACCATCATCTTTCAACTTAGCTTTCTCAAGGAACACATTAAAATTCAAAGGAACAGTAGCACGGGCCATTGATCTACAACAACATAGACATGCAAAATACTATCAGGTACTAAGTTCATGATAAATTAAAGTTCAATTAATCATATTACTTAAGAACTCCCACTTATATAGACATCCCTCTAATCATCTAAGCGATCACGTGATCCAAATCAACTAAACCATGTCCGATCATCACGTGAGATGGAATAGTTTTCAATGGTGAACATCACTATGTTGATCATATCTACTATATGATTCACGCTCGACCTTTCGGTCTCAGTGTTCCGAGGCCATATCTGCATATGCTAGGTTCGTCAAGTTTAACCCGAGTATTCTGCATGTGCAAAACTGGCTTGCACCCGTTGTATGTGAACGTAGAGCTTATCACACCCGATCATCACGTGGTGTCTCGGCACGATGAACTTTCGCAACGGTGCATACTCAGGGAGAACACTTGTACCTTGAAATTTAGTGTGAGATCATCTTATAATGCTACCGTCAATCAAAGCAAAATAAGATGCATAAAAGATAAACATCACATGCAATCAATATAAGTGATATGATATGGCCATCATCATCTTGTGCCTTTGATCTCCATCTCCAAAGCACCGTCATGATCACCATCGTCACCGGCGCGACACCTTGATCTCCATCGTAGCATCATTGTCGTCTCACCAACTATTGTTTCTACGACTATCGCTACCGCTTAGTGATAAAGTAAAAACAATTACAGGGCGATTGCATTGCATACAATAAAGTGACAACCATATGGCTCCTGCCAGTTGCCGATAACTCCGTTACAAAACATGATCATCTCATACAATAAAATTTAGCATCATGTCTTGACCATATCACATCACAACATGCCCTGCAAAAACAAGTTAGACGTCCTCTACTTTGTTGTTGCAAGTTTTACGTGGCTGCTACGGGCTGAGCAAGAACCTTTCTTACCTACGCATCAAAACCACAACGATTTTTCGTCAAGTATGTGTTGTTTTAACCTTCAAAAGGACCGGGCGTAGCCACACTCGATTCAACTAAAGTTGGAGAAACTGACACCCGCGAGCCACCTGTGTGCGAAGCACGTCAGTAGAACCAATCTCGCATAAGCGTACGCGTAATGTCGGTCCGGGCTGCTTCATCCAACAATACCGCCGAATCAAAGTATGACATGCTGGTAAGTAGTATGACTATTATCACCCACAACTCACTTGTGTTCTACTCGTGCATATAACATCTACGCATAAACCTGGCTCGGATGCCACTGTTGGGGAACGTAGTAATTTCAAAAAATTTCCTATGCACACGCAAGATCATGGTGATGCATAGGAACGAGTGGGAGAGTGATGTCCACATACCCTCGTAGACCGTAAGCGGAAGCGTTATGACAACGCGGTTGATGTAGTCGTACATCTTCACGATCGACCAATCCTTAGTACTGAAAGTACGGCACCTCCGCGATGTGCACACGTTCGGTACGGTGACGTCCCATGAACTCATGATCCAGCAGAGTATCGAGGGAGAGCTTCGTCAGCACGACGACGTGATGACGGTGATGATGAAGCTACCGGCAGGGCTTCGCCTAAGCACTGCAACGATATGACCGAGGTGGATTATGGTGGAGGGGGGCACCGCACATGGCTAAGAATAATGTCTGTTGTGCTTCTAGGGTGCCCCCCTGCCCCCATATATAAAGGAGCAAGGGGGGAGGCCGGCCGGCCCTTGGGGCGCGCCAAGGAGGGGGAGGAGTCCTCCTCCTAGTAGGAGTAGGACTCCCCTTTTCCTAGTCCAACTAGGAGGAGGAAGGGGGAAGGAAAGAGAGGGAGAGGGTGAGGGAAAGAGGGGCCGCGCCCCCCTCCTCTAGTCCAATTCGGACTCCCCTTGGGGAGGGAGCCACCTCCTGGGCTACTGCCCTCTCTCTCCCCTAAGGCCCAATAAGGCCCAATACTTCCCGGGGGGTTCCGGTAACCCCTCCGGCACTCTGGTTTTCTCCGAAATCACCCGGAACACTTCCGGTGTCCGAATATAGCCGTCCAATATATCGATCTTTATGTCTCGACCATTTTGAGACTCCTCTTCATGTCCGTGATCATATCCGGGACTCCGAACTACCTTCGGTACATCAAAACACATAAACTCGTAATACCGATCATCACCGAACGTTAAGCGTGCGGACCCTACGGATTCAAGAACTATGTAGACATGACCGAGACACGTCTCCGCTCAATAACCAATAGCGGAACCTGGATGCTCATATTGGCTCCCACATATTCTATGAAGATCTTTATCGGTCAAACCGCATAACTACATATGTTGTTCCCTTTGTCATCGGTATGTTACTTGCTCGAGATTCGATCGTCGGTATCTCAATACCTAGTTCAATCTCATTACTGGCAAGTCTCTTTACTCGTTCCGTAATGCATCATCCCGCAACTAACTCATTAGTAACATTGTTTGCAAGGCTTATAGTGATGTGCATTACCGAGAGGGCCCAGAGATACCTCTCCGACAATCGGAGTGACAAATACTAATCTCGATCTATGCCAACTCAACAAACACCATTGGAGACACCTGTAGAGCACCTTTATAATCACACAGTTACGTTGTGATGTTTGGTAGCTCACAAAGTGTTCCTCCGGTATTCGGGAGTTGCATAATCTCATAGTCATAGGAACATGTATAAGTCATGAAGAAAGCAATATCAACATACTAAACGATCAAGTGCTAAGCTAACGGAATGGGTCAAGTCAATCACATCATTCTCTAATGATGTGATCCCGTTCATGAAATGACAAGTCATGTCTATGGCTAGGAAACTTAACCATCTTTGATTAACGAGCTAGTCAAGTAGAGGCATACTAGTGACACTCTGTTTGTCTATGTATTCACACATGTACTAAGTTTCTGGTTAATACAATTCTAGCATGAATAATAAACATTTATCATGATATAAGGAAATATAAGTAACAACTTTATTATTGCCTCTAGGGCATATTTCCTTCACATGCCTCATGGGAAAGATGACTAAAACTCCGTTTTCCGGAACAATGGAACGAGCTAATGACTTATGGGAAATAATACATACCGATGTATGCGGTCCGATGAGTGTTGAGGCTCGCGGCGGGTATCGTTATTTTCTAACCTTCACAGATGATTTGAGAAGATATGGGTATATCTACTTAATGAAACACAAGTCTGAAACATTTGAAAAGTTCAAAGAATTTCAGAGTGAAGTGGAGAATCATCGTAATAAGAAATTAAAGTTTCTATGATCTGATCGTGGAGGCGAATATTTGAGTTACGAGTTTGGCCTTCATTTAAAACAATGTGGAATAGTTTCACAACTCACGCCACCTCGAACACCACAGCGTAATGGTGTGTCCGAACGTCGTAACCGTACTTTATTGAATATGGTGAGGTCTATGATGTCTCTTACCGATTTACCACTATCGTTTTGGGGTTATGCATTAGAGACAGCTGCATTCACGTTAAATAGGGCACCGTCTAAATCCATTGAGACGACACCGTATGAACTGTGGTTTGGCAAGAAACCTAAGCTGTCATTTCTTAAAGTTTGGGGTTGCAATGCTTATGTAAAAAAGCTTCAGCCTGATAATCTCGAACCCAAATCGGAGAAGTGCGTCTTCATAGGATACCCAAAAGAAACTGCTGGGTACACCTTCTACCATAGATTCGAAGGCAAGATATTTGTTGCTAAGAATGGATCCTTTCTAGAGAAGGAGTTTCTGTCGAAATAAGTGAGTGGGAGGAAAGTAGAACTTGATGAGGTAATTGTACCTTCTCTCGAATTGGAAAGTAGCTCATCATAGAAAACCGTTCCCGTGATGCCTACACCAACTAGAGAGGAAGCTAATGATAATGATCATGAAACTTCAGATCAAGTTACTACCAAACCTCGTAGGTCAAACAGAGCACATTCAGCACCAGAGTGGTACGGTAATCCTTTTCTGGAAGTCATGTTACTAGACCATGACGAACCTACGGACTATGAAGAAGCGACGATGAGCCCAGATTCCGATAAATGGCTTGAGGCCATGAAATCTGAGATATGATCCATGTATGAGAACAAAGTGTGGACTTTGGTTGACTTGCCTGATGATCAGCGGGCCATAGAGAATAAACGGATCTTCAAGAAGAAGACTGACGCTGATGGTAATGTTACTGTCTACAAATCTCGACTTGTCGCAAAAGGTTTTCGACAAGTTCAAGGAGTTGAGTACGATGAGACTTCCTCACCCGTAGCGATGCTTAAGTCCGTTCGAATCATGTTAGCAATTGCCACATTATGAAATCTGGCAAATGGATGTCAAAACTGCATTCCTTAATGGATATCTCAAAGAAGAGTTGTATATGATGCAACCAGAAGGTTTTGTCAATCCTAAAGGTGCTAACAAA
Organism: Triticum aestivum; assembly: GCF_018294505.1. NCBI lineage: Eukaryota > Viridiplantae > Streptophyta > Magnoliopsida > Poales > Poaceae > Triticum > Triticum aestivum. The sequence continues at coordinate 418,270,511 of NC_057802.1, read as the reverse complement.
GTGTGCAAGCTCCAGCGATCCATCTATGACTGGTGCAAGCATCTCGGAGTTGGAATATACACTTTGATGAGGTGATCAAAGCATATGGTTTGTTACAGACTTATGGTGAAGCATGTATTTACAAGAAAGTGAGTGGGAGCTCTGTAGCATTTCTGATATTATATGTGGATGGCATATTGCTGATTGGAAATGATATAGAATTTGTATATAGCATAAAATGATACTTGAATAAGAATTTTTTTTATGAAAGACCTCAGTGAAGCTGCTTACATATTGGGCATCAAGATCTATAGAGATAGATCAAGACGCTTGATAAGATTTTCAATGAGTACATACCTTGACAAGATTTTGAAGGAGTTCAAAATGGATCAGTGAAAGAAGAAGTTCTAGCCTGTATTGTAAGGTGTGAATTTGAGTAAGACTCAAAGCCCGACCACATCATAAGATAGAGAGAGAATGAAAGTCATTCCCTATGCCTCAGCCATAGGTTCTATAAAGTATGCCATGCTGTGTAACAAACCTGTTGTATACCTTGCCATGAGTTTGGCAAGGGGGGATGATAGTGATCCAGGAGTGGATCACTAGACAACGGTCAAAGTTATCCTTAGTTACCTAAGAGGACTAAGAAAGTATTTCTCGGTTATGGAGGTGATAAAAGTATTCGTCGTAAAGAGTTACGTCGATGCAAGCATTTACACCGATCCAGATGACTCTGAGTCTCAATCTGGATACGTATTGAAAGTGGGAGAAATTAGCTAGAGTAGCTCCGTACAGAGCATTATAGACATAGAAATTTGCAAAATACATACAGATCTGAATGTGGCAGACCCGTTGACTAAACCTCTCTCACAAGCAAAACATGATCACACCTTAGTATTCTTTGGGTGTTAATCACATGGCGATGTGAACTAGATTACTGACTGTAGCAAACCCTTTGGATGTTGGTCACATGGTGATGTAAACTATGGGTATTAATCACATAAAGATGTGAACTATTGGTGTTAAATCAAACGGCGATGTGAACTAGATTATTGACTCTAGTGCAAGTGGGAGACTGAATAAAATATTCCCTAGAGGCAATAATAAAGTTGTTATTTTATATTTCCGTATATCATGATAAATGTTTATTATTCATGCTAGAATTGTATTAACCGGAAACTTGATACATGTGTGGATACATAGACAAAACACTGTGTCCCTAGTAAGCCTCTACTAGACTAGCTTGTTAATGAAAGATGGTTAACTTTCCTAACTATAGACATGTGTTGTCATTTGATGAACAGGATCACATCATTAGGAGAATGATGTTATGGACAAGACCCATCCGTTAGCTTAGCATATTGATCGTTCAGTTTTATTGCTATTGCTTTCTTCATGTTAAATACATATTCCTTCAACTATGAGATTATGCAACTCCCGGATACCAGAGGACTGCCTTGTGTGCTATCAAACATCACAACGTAACTGGGTGATTATAAATATTCTCTACAGGTATCTCCGAAGGTGTTTGTTGGGTTGGCATAGATCGAGATTGGGATTTGTCACTCTGAGTATCGGAGAGGTATCTCTGGGCCCTCTCGGTAATGCACATCATAAGAAGCCTTGCAAGCAAAGTGACTAATGAGTTAGTTGAGGGATGATGTATTACGGTACGAGTAAAGAGACTTGCCGGTAACGAGATTGAACTAGGTATGTAGATACCGACGATCGAATCTCGGGCAAGTAACATACCGATGACAAAGGGAATAACGTATGTTGTCATAACGGTTCGATCGATAAAGATCTTCGCAGAATATGTAGGAGCCAATATGAGCATCCAGGTTCCGCTATTGGTTATTGACCGGAGAGGTGACTCGATCATGTCTACATAGTTCTCGAACCCGTAGGGTCCGCACGCTTAACGTTTGATGACGATTTAGTATTATATGAGTTATGTGATTTGGTGACCGAATGTTGTTCGGAGTCCCGGATGAGATCACGGACATGACGAGGAGTCTTGAAATGGTCGAGAGGTAAAGATTGATATATAGGATGATAGTATTCAGACACTGGAAGTGTTCCGAAGTGTATCGGGTATTTTTCGGACTACCGGAGGGGTTACCGGAACCCCCGGGAGGTTAATGAGCCACATGGGCCAAAGGGGAAGGGGCACACCAGCCCACAAGGGGCTGGCGCACCCCTCCTAGGCCTCCGTCCAAGTGGGAGAAGGAAAGGGGGGGGTCGGCCTCCCCCTTCCTTTCCTCTCCCCTCTCTTCCTTTTCCCTCTCCGGAAATATGGAAGGGGGGGGGGGGGCGAATTGGACTAGGCCCCAAGTAGGATTCCTCCTACTTGGGGTGCCCCAAGGCTGCTCTCCTCCCCCTCCCACCTATATATACGTGGGGAGGGGGCGCCTAGAACACACACTAACAATTGTTAGCCGTGTGCGGCGCCCCCCCTCCACAGTTTACGCCTCCGGTCATATTCTCGTAGTGCTTAGGCAAAGCCTTGCGCGGATCACTTCACCATCACCGTCACCACGCCGTCGTGCTGACGGAACTCATCTACTTCCTCGACACTTTGCTGGATCAAGAGTTCGAGGGACGTCATCGAGCTGAACGTGTGGAGGTGTCGTACGTTCGGTACTAGATCGGTTGGAGCACGAAGAAAGTTCGACTACATCAACCGTGTTATGAAACGCTTTCGCTTACGGTCTACGAGGGTACGTAGACACACTCTTCCCCTCTCGTTGCTATGCATCTCCTAGATAGATCTTGCGTGAGCGTAGGATTTTTTTTTGAAATTGCTTGCTAGGTTTCCCAACATATAAGGGTGTTGTTACACAAACCCACTGAGAAAAAATGGAACTGATAAAAAAGCTTCATAAAAAGAATACGAAAATCGACGACATCGGCATGTAACTGCAAACGATGACGCCGAGGCCGGCCTCCTCCCATGTGATACGTCCATTTAGCATCATAATTTCCTACTGTTATTTATTTTATTTCAATGTTATATCTCACAATGTGATGCAATTTTAATTCATTTTCTCTCTTAAAATGCAAGATACATCAAAGGAGAGAGATTACCGACAACTGTAAATCTGACCTGAAAAAGCAACAACAGAGATATCAATTCCCCGGAGCTCAAAACGAAGTATGAACTTTTGTTGAATTATTTTGGAATATATGAAGAATTTTGGAACAAAAATATCCCAGAGGGGGCCCACCAGCCAGCCACATGGATATGTGGCGCGACCACCCCCTGGCCGCTCCACATGTCCATGTGGGGTTCTGGTGGCTCCCCTCCCGACGTCCTTTGACCATAAATTCCTATTTTCCCTAGAAAAAGAGAAGACTTTCGGGACATTTTGCCACCGCCTCGAAGTGGAACGAGGGCAAGAGCACTTTTGCTCTTCGGTGGAGCGATTCCGCCGGGAGGGGAAAACCGAAGCCTTCATCATCACCAGTTCTCCTCTCATCATGGGAATCTTCATCTTCATAAACATCTTTACCAGCACCATCTCATCTATAAACCCTAGTTCATCTCTTGTGTTCAATCTTTGTATCAAACCTCATATTGCTACCTAGGGGTGCTGGTAGTGTTGATTACATCTTATAGTTGATGCTAGTTGTTTTACTTAGTGGGAGATTATTATGTTTAGATTGTTAATTATGTATTTACACCCACTAATCATGTTTAATAAGGTGAGTTGTGAGTAGTTCTATTTGTTCTTGAGGACATGGGAGAAGTCCTCTTATTAGTAATCATGTGAAGTTGATCACCGTTCAATGTTTTGATATTAATATGCTGTGTTATTCTTCCTCTAGTGGTGTTATCTAAATGTCAAATACATGATGCTTCACCATATTTAGGCCTAGACGAAGGCATCGTGGAATTAGTTTGTAGATTATGGGCTATGGGAGTGATAGAAGACTAAACCCAGTTTATGAATTATTCTGCGAGGGGCTGTTTTGGATCCACATGTCTAATGTTATGGTTAGATTTATCTGAATTACTTCTCTTGTATTTGCGGATGCTTGCATCGAAGGTATAATCATAAGTATATGTTTGTTAAAGTAAGAACAATACCTTAGCTCAGGTCCACCACATAACACTTACCAAGGCAATGAACACGAAGCGATGAATCATGGTGAAAATAACTTGACAATATTCCCATGTGTCCTCGAGAGCATTTTAATCACTATAAGTAGTATCACCGACTTGTCCTTAGAATAATTAATAATTTGGCAACTTGCTGCACCTTGCTACTTTTGTTACTTGTTACCAATTATCTTGCTATCAAATTATCTATCAAAATTATCTTACAACATTTGCATACAAAATTTTGCTGAAAACCGTCTATCAATTCCGTTTGTTCCTCGTTGGGTTCGACACTCTTACTTATCGAAAGGACTACGACTGATCCCCTATGCTTGTGGGTCATCAAGACTCTTTTCCGGGGCTGTTGCCAGGGAGTGTAGCGCTCTTGGTAAGGAAACATTTATTATATGTGCTGAATTTTATCTACACTTGCTACTATGGAAAATAAACCTTTGAGAAGCTTGTTCGGGATTTCTTTACCACGAGCACAATTGGTAAGAGAGGAGCCTCCAACTACTGAAACTATTTAGTATGAAATTACTCTTGGTATTATGGAAAAATTGTGAGCTAATCCCTATGCAGGAGATGAAACCGTTCATCTTGATATGCACCTTACTTTTTATGGACGAACTATGTGGTTTATTTAAGCTTGCAGGACTATCGAGGGATGGAGTTAAAAAGAAATTATGTTCTTTATCTTTGGAGGGAAAAGCATTGTCATAGTATAGACTATTGGATGATTCTCATTCATGGGACAGGAACCGAACGGAGTTGGAATTCCATCAAATTTTTTATCCTATGCAATAGGTTCACTGTGATCTGAATTATATTATAATTTTTGGCCGCGTGAAGGAGAAAGTATCACTGAAGGTTGGGGGAGGCTTAATGACTTAATGCTCAAATGTCCCAATCATGAGCTCTCGAGAGATATTATTGTTCATAATTTTTATGCTAGGCTTTCTCTTCGCGACTAAGAAGTGCTTGATTCTTCTTCTGATGGTTCTTTATCAAGTCAGCAATTGAATTCAAATGGGATCTTATTGAAATAACTAAACACAACTCTAAAGATTGGGAGGTCGACAAAGATAAAGAGTCACATATAAAACTTAAATACGATTGTGTTAAGTCTTTTTTAGAAACATATGTTTTTCATGAGCTTAGTGTAAAATATGGACTTGGTTCTGAGATAGTCATTAATTTATGTAAATCTTTTGCTGCTTATGTTGATCTTCTTAAATAGAAATGGTTTAAATATCATAAACCCATTAATTTTTTTTGCGAAGAACCTATTATTACTAGAACTAAAATTCAAGCTTATTCCGCTAATCCTGTTGTGCCCGCTGCTTATTAAAAAACATCCTTCCCCTGTTAGAATTAAGGAGCATTATAAGGCTACAACTATGGTCTGTGAAAGTTATATTAAAGCACCTAACCTTCTGAACAAATTAAAGTTGAACCCTCTACTTCCCTGGTTAAATTTTTTGGTTGAAAAGTCTAATGAGCATGTTATTTATTTCTTTGAAGATGTTGTTGGAATTGTTGACCTGTTGGAAATGAACATGATAAGAAAGATAAAAATAAAAAAGTTGTTGGCATGCCTATTGTTTCTATTAAGATTGGAGATCATTGTTATCATAGTTTATGTGATATTGGTTCTAGTATAAGTGCTATCCCTTTCTCTCTATCAAGAAGTTATGCATGATATTTCACCCACTGATAGAAGAGATCGAACACTGCCTCGTACCGCACCATCGTCAAGTCTGTCTTCATCCCGTGGTGGCCACACACACGATCCTCAGAAGCAACCCATGGGGATGGCGGTAGCAACACCTGTGGGGCATCGACGAAGACCGGCACCATCTTGGTAGCTTTCTCGGCGCCACATTGCGGTAGCCTTGGGATGGCGACGCCCGCACCGGCAGCGCACGCGGGGAAACGCCGAGGAGATGTCGGCGAGGCCTTTCGCTAGTCCACGACCACTGCACCCCGACCACCACGTATCCCCGGTGACCATGACATGCAACCCCCAAGACGATAACGAAATGTGTGGCCCTCGCCACCACAACCGTTCCCCCAACCATCAACACCGCCTTGAGCCCAGCCCCCCTCCGCTCGCACCGCACGCATGGAGAAATGCCGGGAAATACTGGCAATCGCCGGGCACCTCGTCGGGAGAGCCTTAGTTACGACGGGAGAGGATGTCTCTGCGACTCGGAGGAGGGACATGAGAGAGTGGGGAAGATAGAGCGGGTAAGGGGATACACTAGCTAAGGTCGCTCGCTGGAATTGGTGCCTACATGAACGAATCTGTGAAGCTGGCGTCGCTTCAAGATCGCGCCAAAATCCGTGAGACAAGATTGAACTGCACAGGAGGGGTTCATTGGAAAGTGCGAAAATGTGAACAGACGCGAGATAACATTTCCCCAAGAAAACCATGACAAGTATTAGGCGATTCCATGTCGCGTGTGGGCCAAATGCTATTCAACACTTAAGGTGCAGAATATAAGCCATCCCTTACGCAGCACCTATGTGCTATTTTGTCAGTTATCAAGTGGGCCAGCCTAATAAAGGCTCTCGATCGATCAGGATCGCACCCCCGCACGTCATAATTCTAGCTAATGTTCTTCGAAACTTTCAGAAGCTTCTTTTCTCAGTTTCGGGAAGCTTCCACACTGATTTTCCCTTTTTTCTCTCTCTCTTTATGCTTGGTTTGTTCTCATGGTTTTTTTGTTCGTTTTTTCTTTGGTTTCTACTTGGTTTTTCTATTCTTTTTTCCCTTTCTTATTTTCTCTTTGAAAATTGCATTAACATTTTTGCTAAAATTTATAATCATTTTTTTGAAAATTGCAACCAATATATGCGAATTTGTGAACTTGCTTGAATTTATGGTTTTTTGAATTTTGTGAATTTTTCCAAATTGATGAACTTTTTTTCCAAACTCATGAAATATTTTCGCATTTGTGAACTTCAAATTCGTGATCAATTTTTCAAATCCGTGAACTTGTGAACTTTTTCTTAAATGTCAAGTTTTTTTTGTATTTTGTGAATGTTTTTCAAATTCACAAACTTTTTTTCTAATTCGTAAAATGATTTTTAACTTGAATGAACTTTATTCCAATTTGATGATTTTTTTACAAATTCATTATTTTTTTATGTATTTACTAACATTTTTGAGCTCATGATAGTTTTTCCAAAAATATGAACTTTTCCAAATTTATAGAATTTTCACATACAAGAAAATTTTCCAAACTCACAAGGTTTATTCAAATTCGTGATATTTTTGGAGTCGTGAGTTATTTTCAAATTCAAGATTTTGTTTTGAGTTCACAATTTTTTTAAGTCATGAACTTTTTGAATTTCTGAAAATTTTCAAAATTTTGAAATTTTTAACATTTTTTTCAAATTAATGATTTTCTAAAATTTGAAAAATTATTTTCATAAAAAACATCTGAAAACAAAAATTGAATCGACTTATAGACGAGCAGAGATTGCGAATGGGCGCGTCTATGTCCCCCTACGGTGACGCGTTAGCTTGCCTCGCCTCAACACAACCGACTTGTGCGAGGTAGTAGCTGACATCAAGCCTTTTTTCTTCTTCTTCTCTTTAGCTTTTATGTTGCTAATTTTTATTTAACTTTTCTGTTTTGCTTTATATATCCATTTTCATATTTTCCTTTTAGTTTTTCTAAATCATTCATTGCACTTCAAAAAAGTTAATCTTGTATTTTAGAAAATCTTAAACGTGTATAAAAAATGCCCTCATATACACGAAAAATATAAAATGTGTATGAAAAAAGGGGTCATCAAAACTTGTATTTTTGTAAACCAGTATAAAAAATTCAGGCGTATACGAGAATGTACAATGTGTATTAGAAAAGTACACATGAAAACATATGTTTAAAAGAATGCTATAATGCATATGAAAATGTTTAAACCTGTATAAAAATAATTTATATGTATAAGAAAATTGTATTGTACATATTAAAAAATTAGACATCAAAACATATATTTGAAAAAAAATCTTAATCATATATATGAAAATTGGTAAGCATGTGTAAGAAAATATATCTCATGTACAACAAAAAATGTATCAATGTATACCAAAAAAATCTAGCATGTGTTAAATAATACTTGACATCTAAAAGTATATTTGAGATTTTTGTTGACCATCTACTGACATTTATTTGAACATGTATAAATCTTCTTCCTGATGTATTAAAAAAATGTACAACGTGTACGAAAAAAAATATAATATATTTTAAGAAAAAAAACAATCATATATTTTGAAAATGTTAAAGTGTACAGATAAGTGTCCCTAATGTATATCCACAAAAAATAAAGAAACCGAAGAATGAAAAATGAAGAAAGAAATCCAGAAATAAGAACAAAGCTACAAAACAATGAAAAAAAGATAAAACATTAGCAGGAAACCTACGCTACAGTCTTCGGCGAAACCGCTATTCCCATAAGCGATAAGGAATCCACTCAGTCGAAGCTAGCGATCAAAGTAATGGGCTGCGACCCGCGAGCGCTAGTTTATTCAGGAGCACCTGAAGCGATGTGTGCTATTAGAGTAACTAATTGTGGGGTACCCCTTGCGAGAGCTCCTTAAGGTCACTTTGGCGCTCCGCCGCGACGTCTGGTGTGCTCGGTGCTTCCTCGATTTGTTTTATTTTTCTGCACATGTTTTTGGGTTTTTGATGATTTTTCGACTTTTTTCGGCCTTTCTCCCTGGTTTGCCTAGTTTTTTTTTTCAAAAATTTAGTACAAAAACATAAATTTTCTTTCACAAGAGGCACAATTTTTCTTTTCATGAAGCCACAGGTTTGCTTTCGCGAGGCCTCTCAAAAAGGACCGTGAGGGGCACATATTTGCTTCTCGTGGAGGCAAAAATATACTCCACGAGAGGCGTGTCTCTCGGAAAGAGAAAAAAAACTCATTTTTTCTTCTCCGAGAGGCAACTCGTGGAGGCACAGTTTTGCTTCCATGAGAGGCTTAGTTGTGCCTCACAGAAAAGTGAAAACAAAACTCTTCCGCGAGGGGCACCGATTTGCTTCTCTTGGAGGTGCAGATTTGCTTCTGCGAGAGGCACAACTTTGCCTCACAGAAAACAAAAAAAACACTATTTTTTGTTCTTTCGTGAGAGGCACCGATTTGCTTCTCGTGAGACACAGATTTGCTTCGAGGAGAGGCACAACTGTGCCTCTCGGAAAAGAAAAAAACTTGGCTTTCGGCTTGGTTTCCTTTTCTCTTATTTTCTGTAGTTTTTTCATGAAAAAAAGTTTGTCGCATCCTATTAACATGGGATCTAACTTTGAAAATCTCAACGCAAGAAATCCGATTGTGAAAACGGTTCGTGATTAGGACGCATGATTTAAGAGATAAAATGTTTGGAATAAACGAATATACGAAAAAAGGAAAACTACCAGGTTGCGACAAGTGGTGCACTGCATGTGTGCCACTTGTTGCAACCCGGGAACGTCGAAGTGATCTTTGCAAGGGGTATCCCTTAATTAGTGGAGATCTCTTATATGCCGCTCTACTGGGCCGACCCATTAAGATTTCATACAAAGGAAAATAAAAATAAAAAACAAGAATGTGTGCGAGGCAATGCGGCGAATAGATCTCGCATTAAGCGAGGCGAAACTATCTCTAGCGTCGAACTGTACAGTAACAGGCCAGCCCAATAGCAGGAACTTAAAAGAAATAGGGAGAGAAAAGTAAACATGCGCTAGGAGGATTCAAACCGTGCTCTACTGGTTGGTTGCACGGGCTGCTTGCCACTGGGATACAATCGCGTTCGTGCTAAACTAGTAGGACGGACCTACTTAATTTGAATCGAGCGGGGTTTCCTCTAATTCTTATCGGTTTTCCCTGTTTTTTTTCCACCGATTTTTCTCTATTTTCACTGTTTTTCTTTTCTTTTCCCTTTTTTCTTTTTCTTTTGTTTCTTTCTTTCTTTCTTGTTTTTCCTCGGTTTTTTATTTTCTTTCTTCTCTTCTTTGTTTCTTGTTTGGTTTTCTTATCTCTTCTCTATTTTTTGTTTTTTCTTTTCATTTTTCTTTTGATTCTTCTTCGTTTCTTTTGGTTTCATTCTACATTTTTCGTATATATCAACAACATTTTTCTAATACATGTCTAACATTTTTTCCATACAAATTTAACATATTTTAATATATGGTCAACATTTTTTCTAATACATATTTTAACTTTTTTGAAATGGTTGATTAACAATTTTTTGACATAAGACTAACATTTTTTAATACTTGATCAACATTTTTGCTATACACACCTTTTAAACTTTTCTCAAATGCTTGATTAATACTACCTTCATCCCATAATATAAGAGCGTTTTTTTACACTAGGGTAGTGTCAAAAACGCTCTTATATGTCAACATTTTCTGAATACATGTGAACATTTTTTCTACACACATTTAGCATTTTTCAAACGCTTGATTAACATTATTCAAACACTTGTTCAACATTTTTTCAAACGCTTGATTAGCATTTTTATATACATGATCAAAAATTTTCATCATTTTTTAATACATGATCACTTTTTTTGCAATTTTGATTAAGATTTATATATATATGATCAATTTTTTTAATCATTTTCTTATACATGATCAACAATTTTTCTATACACATTCAACATTTCCCGAAAGATTGATTAACATTTTTCAAATACTTGTTCAACATTTTCTGAATGCTTAATTAACATTTTACAAATACCTGTTCAACATTTTTTGAATGCTTGATTAACATTTTCTCTAATACTTGTTCAACATTTTTAAAATATTTGTTCAACATTTTCCAAATGCTTGTTCAACCTTTTTCAAATACTTGTTCACCATTTTTCGAATGCTTGACTAACATTTTTCAAATACTTATTGAACATGTTTTAAATACTCGTTGAACATTTTCCTAATGTTTTTATGGAGTGTTTTTTGTAATGTATATCTTTATAATATTTTAAAGTATTAAAAAATACAAAATTAAAGCAAAAAACAAAAACCGAAAACGTAAAAGAAAAACAGAAAAACAGGCTGTACCCTCCCACGCGCGTGGGCTGGCCCACCTTGCTCGCCCTTTCAGCCAGTCCGAAGGCGGGATATAGTATGGAGCTGATCGTGGCAAGCCACTTGAGATGAAAAAGGTTGTTGGTTAACAAGCAATGTCCCTCAAAATAAAAAGGTTAACAAGCAACGTGGATCTTTAAGCTATCAGAAGTGTGGAGTTGGCACACTTTTTCAAACTTCAAAAAAACATTTATTTAAGAGAGTGATATTTTAAACACGGACCTTTTGAAAATTGTGAATAATTTTTAAAAACCTCAAACAATATTTTAAAACGCAATATTTTTGAACAAAATCTTGATTCTTTTCTGAAAGCATGAAAATTTGAATCTTTGTGCAAGTTCTAAAAACAGGAACATTTTTTGAAATTCTTAATAAAATTTGAGCGCACAATTGTTTTGGATCTATGAACACAATTTGAATAAGGGTACTGTTTTTGAAATTCCGAACAAAATTTGGATACATGCCATTGTTTGAAACTCCCATTTTTTTTCAAAACGCGAATAATTTTTGAAAAAGCGACAATTTTTTTTAATATGTGATTTCCTCTAAAACAGGAATATTTTTTGAGACAACCAAAGAAACTTCAAAAACGCTAACAAGTTTGAATATGTGATTTTTTTTGAACACAGGAATATTTTTTGAAACTCTCAAATAAAATTTGAAAACATGAATCAAATTTTGAAAACATGAATAGGAACATTTTTTAAATTATATGAACAATTGTTTTAAAAACCTGAACTTTTTTTGTAACTACATTTTCTAACAATCTGAACTAATTTTAAAATAAAATTTAACTTGGAAAAAAGTAAAAAGAAAAAGAAAAAGAAAGAAAGATACAGAGAGAAAGTGAGAGAGAGAGAGAGAGAGAGAGTAGTAAAAAACGAAAAATAAAAAAGGGACATAAAAAACCGGTTAAGAAACATTCTAGAAGGTTCCCAAAACCAGAAAAAACCCGGCTGGGAACCCTCTAGAAGAAGTAGAAGCAGAAGGTTCCCAAAACCATAACGTGAAAAAGTTGCACGTATACTATAGATGGCCCGACCTAAATCGCTCATACGTGTGTTTCTCCTACAGTTTGACGCAAATGCGTCAAAAAGCGCTGGATAGGCCCTCCCTGAGCGCGGGTTGCCCCTGTTTCATTAATAATATTTCCAATCAATAATATTTTCTAACCTGCGAAAATTTTGAAAGCAGAATTTTTTTTGATTGCGCAAGCATTTCCTGAATTCGCGAACATATTTTGAAATCACGAATATTTTTTGAATTCAGAAGCATTTTTTAAATTCATGAACACCTTTTGAAATAATGACCAGCGATCATTCTTTGAAACTGTGAATATTTTTTATAGTTTCTGAGCTTTTTTAAAATTGACATTTTTTTTTCAAATTCCTTGACACTTTAAAAATATTATAGATACATTTGAGAGTATCACTCATAAATGGTTTTTCTGAAGTTTGCATATTTTCCTAGATTATTTGGATCAAGGAAACCTTTAGGCTATGTTATGTATGTATCCGCAGTTAGGTTTCCATCAACTAAATCTATTTTGACATCCATTTTTCATATCTCATAATCAAAATACGCAACGATAACTAGAATGAACCTACCTTTTGCGACAAGTCGAGTATTACAGATGTGAAATTTTTCATCCATATCAATCTTCTTTTTATAGATCCATGGCGGCTTTAACCCCATTAGGTGGGTCAACAAAGATCTAAACCAGATTGTCCCCCATGGATCTTATTTCAAATCTAATAGCACTCTGCCATTCCTTAGAGTCTGGGTCCATCATTGCTTCAGATGATACCTCGTGCGTTGCTGCGAGAACCTTGTTAAAAGAAATGCAAAAATGGTTACTAAAATAATTAACTCTAATAAAAACAACTGTAAGCATAAAAGCAATAAAAACATTTGAAGCGTCTAAAAGGAGAGGGGGGGGGGGCTTTTAGTTAACAGCCATAAAAATACAAAATGTAATGAAAAAAGTAACTTATGACTAACATGCATGAATTGACGATTTGGCACTGCATTCATAGACTAATGCAACAAGTTACAATTTATGACTTAAATACATGGTTTGCTTATGTGACATGCTTGCATGACTAGGAAAAATAGGTAGTGAGTTGTAGCTATTTTGGAATAGAGGATGTAGGTCTCGGCTCATCATTGTCTAACATGTTCTTTTGCAGCTTCTCCGCCCTTCATAGAGGGGTGCTTCCTTTGCCACGGGTTCGTAGATTTGACCAGCATCGTAAGCATTACTTGTCGTGCCCTACCTAAGCGAATCTTTTTGACTTCTTTAAGTTGAACCGTTCTCCCACTAGTCTTCCTAGTAATAAACTCTTCCTCTTGGAAAATATTGTTTCTAATAACAAACACTTTTCCCTCTTCTCGGTTGTAGAAGTGATATCCCGAAGTTTTTTTGGATATCCATGAAAATGCACTTATCTTATTTGGGTGCTAGCTATTACGGATGTTCCTTATACTTAAGTTCAAACAAAAATGCCATTAAGCCCCCAACCCAAGGGTTTGTAGAAAGAAGAAAGTTTTTCCCTAAGTGAAAACCAAGTTTACCAACACACATGGTTCTCCTACAAGCCCATGATCATCCCTTTACTCAACTATGAAACTTTTAATTAGTCCCCAACACTTCTAGTGAGGTTGTGAGTCTCACTTTGTTATTTACTAGGATTAGTGTATCGAGTGTTTGGAATTAGCTTTTATATGCAAAGGAAATAAAAATTCAGAATATTTAAGAGTAGAAAAAAAGAAAGTGAGGTTGTATTTCTAAGGAATAAAGGAAACAAATTCATAACTTTACAAGTGGCATCTATCCAAGTTAGTATAGGTGTTGTTGTAACACCCCGGATTCGATGCGCCAGGTGTCTTCCAGTTATTCGCCGTCCTTGCCATGTCAGCTGCTTGCGAGTTGCATTTTGCCATGTCATCATCTGCATTTCATCTGCATGTTTTTCAAAACTTGCATCCATTCGGGTCCCACCGGTTCTCTCCGTTGTCCGTTCTGAGCCTCAACACTCTCGCACGCGCCCGTCGCCCCTCTCAGTCCTTGTTTCGTGTGCGGGAGAAAAACATTCTCAGAATGGCCCGAGATTTGCTGAGTGGCCTTGGTATAGCACCGACAGACCGCCGTCAAATTTCGTTCCATTTGGAGGCCGTTTGATGCCCCAACGGTTAACCGCGTAGCCCGAAAACCCCTCTCTCTTTGCAGCCCAGCACCCCTCCACCACAGCCCACTAGCCCATCCAAACCCCCTCCATGCTCTCGGTCGTTCGATCACGATCGTGTGGGCGAAAACCGCTCCTCATTTGGACTCTCCTAGCTCCCTCTACCTATATATATGTGTGCCTCCCCCGAAATTCGCAGTCCAACCGCCGGACACATCTTCCCTCCGCGCCGCCGGACACATCTTTCTCGCCGGCCGGACATGTCCACCGCCCGCAACCACGTCGCCCGGACCAATCACGACGCGCCACGTCAGCCTCGCCGCCGCCTGGATCCACTCCGCCGCCGCCATGTGGGCGCCCGCCGCCCCGCGCGTCCCGCCGGCCCGCCGCCCAGCGCGTCCCGCCGCCCCGCCGCCCCGCGCGTGCCGCCCCGCGCCCCGCGCCTCGCCCGACCCTGTCGTCCTGCGCCCCGCCGGCCAGCGCCCCGCCGCCGCGCCCGTTGCTCCCCGCCTCGGCCGGGAGCTCCTCCTCCGCCCGGGCTCCCCGCCGACCCCGCCGGCCGAGCTCTGCCATCGCCTCCCCGCCCCGCCATGTCGCCGGCGCCGCCCCTCCGCCGCTGTCCCAGCTCGCCGCCGGCCGGATCCGGCCAGATCTGGGCCGGGGCCGCCTCCCCGTGCCTCCCCGCGCCGCCTCTGCCTCGTCTCCGGCGAGATCCACCGCTGCATCGTTTTCCGTGCAAACTCGAGGTTGCCCCGATTTTCCCTAAGTCCCTTAGAATTGTTGCATTATGTTGCTCTGTTCTTCATGCCATAACTTCGTGCTCGGTGCTCCGATTCATGCGTGTAATATATCAAAATGTTCATCATGAGATGCTCTTCATTTTGTTCCATTGTGCTATTCTTGTTTGAGTTAATCTTGATGCCCTAATATTCATTGCAAGAGTGCTATATGCTGTTAACTGCTGTCTATCTACAGAACTTGGTGATTTGTCTTTTTCATTGCATTTTGTGTGTGCATCCTATGAGCTTGATGTCTACATGTGTTTTGAACTACATCATGCCATTTTTACAGTGGTGCTTGTCTTGTATTTTTGTGATCTATGTGGTGACTAGCACAAGCATGCAAAATAGCCTCCGTGATGTTGCGGATTTCTGTGACTTAGTGATTTCTGCTGAGTCTGTCATATTTTGTTGCCATGGAAACCTGCTGCTACAAGTCATTCTATGCATAATATGGAGATGTTCACTAAGTATGTTTTGTTATACATGTTATTCTCTATCCATCCATGCCCTTGTTTGCATTTATAGCATGTTGTAGCTTGTTATCTTGCTCCACTTTTGCTATAAAATGTTCCTGGCAGGTTGCTTACATGTTAATCAATTTTTCCATGGTTGTTACTAGTGATCCATGTACCCTATGACTATGCTATTGCCATTCTTAGCTTCATATTTATGCCTTCTTACTGCTGGTTACCTTGTCATGCCATGTATTGCTCTGTGGTGAGTGGTTCAAGCTCACCAACATGCCTACTTATCGTTGTTTCTGCCATGTCCTGTTATTTTCATTGAAGTCTGAATCTGTCATATTACTTGCTATGTTTACATGGGTGCCATCATACCTTGTGTGCCTTTTTGGCTCGTGATCAGTAAGGGACATTTGGTCTATGCTATTAGTAGATTCATGCCATGCCTTTGTTTGCTATGATATGTTTCTGTAGCTTGTTGTTTGATAGCTCTAAACTTTGCAACCTGATGTTATTTCTGTCATGTCCAGTAATTTCTGCCAAGTCTGTGAACTGTTATTATTTGCAATCTTGCCATGTCCTTTTGAGCATGTTCTTGTGATTTCTGGAGATAGCTCAGTGTTCATGTTTTGTAATGCTTTACCTGTACATCCTGTACATACCTTTTGTTATCATGTTGAGGTGCTGTAGCATATTGTTTTGATGCTTGCTAGATGCCTAGTTGCTGTTTTGGACAGATTGTTGCTATATCTTGTTTGGAGTGTATGTATTGCACCGTTGCTCCGTTTTGAGCATGCTCTATATGAAACTTGCTTAGAATTGCATGTAGTTTCATATTATTATGTTGCATCCATGCCTTGAGTGTGTTTGTTTGATGTTTGAATGCATTTTGCATCAATGCTATGTTTAACTTGTTTTGCTCATATCTTCTAGGCCGTAGCTCCGAATCTAATGAACTTTATATGTAACTTGACTAGAATTTCGTGTAGATTGTTTTGGTGCATCTTAACTTGCTGTTTAACAACTTGAACATAAGGTTTATTCAGATCTGGACCAATTTCGAAATTTGCATATGAGGACTTACCGGATTTGTTATATGTTGTTTCCAGCCTCATTTAAACTTGCTTTGATGTGTTGCTCTTGTATGCATCATCTCTTGCCATGAGTAGCTTCATGTAGCCTTGTCATGCATCATACTTGGTTGAGCATCATGCCTTGTTATGTGTGGTGTGTTTACCTTGTTGTGTGCTTCTTCTCGATAGTTCTCGTGTTCGTTGCGATCGTGAGGATTCGTTCGTCTTCGTGGCTTCATCTTCTTCATGGACTCGTTCTTCTTCCTAGCGGGATTTCAGGCAAGATGACCGTCACCTTGGATCTCACTACTATCATTGCTATGCTAGCTGCTTCGTTCTATCGCTTTGCTGCGCTACCTATCACTTGCTCTTCAAGCCTCCCAAATTGCCATGAACCTCTAACCTTTGTCACCCTTCCTAGCAAACCATTGTTTGGCTATGTTACCGCTTTGCTCAGCCCCTCTTATAGCGTTGCTATTTGCAGGTGAAGATGAAGATTGCTCCATGTTGGATTATGTTTTTGTTGGGATATCACAATATCTCTTATTTAATTAATGCATCTATATACTTGGTAAAGGGTGGAAGGCTCGGCCTTATGCCTGGTGTTTTGTTCCACTCTTGCCGCCCTAGTTTCCATCATACCGGTGTTATGTTCCTTGATTTTGCGTCCCTTACACGGTTGGATTCCGAGACTGATCGGGTCTTCCCGGGAGAAGGAATATCCTTCGTTGACCGTGAGAGCTTATAATGGGCTAAGTTGGGACACCCCTGCAGGGTATAAACTTTCGAGAGCCGTGCCCGCGGTTATGTGGCAGATGGGAGTTTGTTAATGTCCGATTGTAGAGTACTTGACACTCGACTTAAATAAAACGCATCAACCGCGTGTGTAGCCGTGATGGTCTCTTTTCGGCGGAGTCCGGAAAGTGAACACGGTGTTTGGGTTATGTTTGACGTAAGTAGGAGTTCAGGATCACTTCTTGATCATTGCTAGTTTCACGACCGTTCCATTGCTTCTCTTCTCGCTCTTATTTGCGTATGTTAGCCACCATACATGCTTAGTCACTGCTGCAACCTCACCACTTTACCCCTTCCTTACCCATTAAGCTTTGCTAGTCTTGACACCCATGGTAATGAGATTGCTGAGTCCTCGTGGCTCACAGATTACTACAACAACAGTTGCAGGTACAGGTTCTGCAATGATCATGACGCGAGAGCGATGTTTCTTGTTTTGGAGTTCTTCTTCTGCTTCTTCTTCGATCAGGGGATAGGTTCCAGGTCGGCAGCCTGGGCGAGCAGGGTGGATGTCGTTTGAGCTTCTGTTTGTGTTTCATCCGTAGTCGGATGTTGATCTTATGTATGATGTATTGATGTATTCTTGCGGCATGTGTATGCCTTATATGTATCCCCATCTATTATGTAATGTTGATGTGATGATATCCACCTTGCAAAAGCGTGTCAATATGCGGTTCTATCCTTGGTGGGACCTTCGAGTCTCTTTAGAATAGTATCGCATATTGGGCGTGACAGGTGAACACACTACACTTGTCTATTCATGAAATTGCAATGTTTACATTTGATCATACATATCGCAATTTCATTGAGGCATTGCATCCTTATTTCTACATCGTTATTCAACTGCATCTATAACTAATACTCCACTGACCAAAATCTATCATGAATGTCAAAGTATTAAATAAAAATAGAGCATTGCATTAAGCAAGGTGACATAATGTTGATAGTATGTTCTCTTTACCTCCAGCTCATCACCAGAAGAACTAGGCAATTCTCATTTTATGCTTAGTGACAATAACACAATACAAGGCTTTATTCCTTTCTCTCGCTGGTATAGGAATTTGCAAGGTTAAAACCAACCAACATACATCACTCCCTCTTGGAGACTGTTCATCTAAACATGCCAGGGGAAGACTAATAGATCAGAGAGCATGTGAAAGGATCGATATGGTTGACTAGAGGGGGGGGGGTGAATAGACAACTACTAATTTTTATCTTCTCTTAACAAATTAGGTTTAGCAACAAATAGGTTGTCTAGATGTGCAACTAGGTGAACAATCTATATGATGCAACTGACAACAAGCACAAGTGCAAGCAAAGGATAAAAAACAATAAAAGCTTGCACAAAGTAAAGGGAAGAGATAACCACAAGTGGAGCCGGTGGTGACGAGGATGCATTACCGAAGTTTCTTCCCTTTGGGGGAAGTACGTCTCCGTTGGAGCGGTGTGGAGTCACAATGCTCCCCAAGAAGCCATTAGGGCCACCGTATTCTCCTCACACCCTCACACAATGCGAGATGCCATGATTCCACTAGTGGTGCCCTTGAAGGCGGCGACCGAACCTTTACAAACAAGGTTGGGGATATCTCCACAACTTGATTGGAGGCTCCCAATGATACCATGGAGCTTCACCACAATGAAATGTGGCTCCGAGGTGACCTCAACCGTCTAGGGTGCTCAAACACCCAAGAGTAACAAGATCCGCAAGGGATTGGTGGGGGAAATCAAATTTCTCTTGGTGGAAGTGTAGATCCGGGCCTTCTCAACCAATCCCTAGAAAATCAACAAGTTTGATTGGCTAGGGAGAGAGATCGGACGAAAATGAGCTTTGGAGCAACAATGGAGCTTGGGGGAAAAGAGGTAGGTCTTCTTGGAGAAGAAGACCTCCTTTTATAGTGGGGGAACCAATCCAACCGTCACCCCCTCCTCAGCCCGCACAGAGCGGTACTACCGCTGGGGGCAGCGGTACTACCGCTAGGGGGCAGCGGTACTACCGCAAGCCCCAGCGGTACTACCGTGAAGACTGTGAGCAGGGGCCTCGAAGGGGGAAGGGGCACGAGAGTGAGGGCCCGGGCGGCACTAGTAGCGGTGGTAGGGGCGGTACTACCGCTCGAGAGCGGTACTACCGCCACTACTGCCGCTCCTACTACCGCACAACCCGACACAAGAAGCGATGCTCTCGAATCGAGGCGGTAATAGCATGGCACGGAAGCGGTACTACTGCCGAGAGCCCCGGGCGATACTATCGCTGATGAACAACAGTACTGCCACCTGTGGCTCTGGGCGGTACTGCCGCTCGGCGCCGTGGTGATACGTCTCCATCGTATCTATATTTTTGATTGTTTCATGCCAATGTTATGCAACTTTCACATATTTTTGGCAACTTTTTATATGATTTATTGGACTAACCTATTGATCCAGTGCCCAGTGCCAATTCCTATTTTTTATGCATGTTTTTTGTTTTACAGAAAATCCATATCAAACGAAGTCCAAACGTGATAAAAATTTACGGAGAATTAGTTTGGAATATAGATTTTTGGGAGGTGGAATCAATGCAAACGGGGGCCCATAGTGCCCACAACCCACCAGGGCGCGGCCCAGGTCCCAGGCGCGCCCAGGTGTCTTATGCTCACCTCGTAGGTTGGTTGGGTCCCTTCTTCTGGCGCAAGAAAGATAATTTATGGGAAAAAATCGTGTAAAAATTTCAGCGCAATCGGAGTTACGGATCTCCGGGAATTTCAGAAACGGTGAAGGGCCAGATCTGGGGAACGCGAAACAGAAGAGAACAGAGAGGGAGATCCAACATCGGAGGGGCTCCCGCCCCTCCGCCGCCATGGCAACCATGGACCAGAGGGGGAACCCTCCTCGCATCTAGGGGGGAGGCCAAGTAAGAAGAAGAAGGAGGGGGGGGGATCTCTCCCCCTCTCTCTCGATGGCGCCGGAGTGCCGCCGAGGCAAGGATCGTGACGGCGATCTACATCAACAATCTTGTTACCGTCAACACCAACTTTCTCCCCCTCTATGCAGCAGTGTAACACCCCTTCTCCCCGCTGTAATCTCTACTTAAACATGGTGCTCAACTCCATACATTATTTCCCAATGATCTATGGTTATCCTATGATGTTTGAGTAGATCCGTTTTGTCCTGTGGGTTAATCGTGATCTTGGTTGGTATGATTGTATATTTTATTTATGGTGCTATCCTATGGTTCCCTCCATGTCGCGCAAACGGAGGGCCCCCCCGCTGTAGGGTGTTGCAATATGTTCATGATTCGCTTATGGTGGGTTGCGAGAGTGACAGAAGCTTAAACCCGAGTAAGGTGGGTTGTTGCGTATGGGATAAAGAGGACTTGATACTTAATGCTATTGTTGGGTTTCACGACCTTAATGATCTTTAGTAGTTGCGGATGCTTGCTAGAGTTCCAATCATAAGTGCATATGATCCAAGTAGAGAAAGTATGTTAGCTCATGCCTCTCCCTCATATAAAATTACAAGAATGATTACCGGTACTTGTTATCGATTGCCTAGGGACAATGACTTTCTTGTTGACAAAAGCTATCTACTTTCATTGCCTTGCAATTTATTCGTAATTTTATTCCCGCAAAGTACTCGTAGTTTTATTCTTTCAAACTAGTTTCATACTTGTTCTAGGTAAAGCAAACGTCAAGTGTGCGTAGAGTTGTATCGGTGGTCGATAGAACTTGAGGGAATATTTGTTCTACCTTTAGCTCCTCGTTGGGTTCGACACTATTATTTATCGAAGAAGGCTACAAACGATCCCCTATACTTGTAGGTTATCAAGAACTTTTTCTGGCGCCGTTGCCGGGGAGCAATAGCGTGGGGTGAATATTCTCGTGTGTGCTTGTTTGCTTTATCACTAAGTAGTTTTTATTTTCTGTTCTAAGTTGTTCTCTATCTTTAGTTATGGATATGGAGCATGAAACACCAAAAAATTAGTTGTACTTGATACTCAAGGAGATGGGGAACCTCCTAAAACCCTCGATGCTCGTTATGTGAAAAATATTATGCATTACTTTGATAATCCTGAGAAAACCCCATTCAACTTGATAATGGGAGTAACGTTGGATCAACGTGAATACTTTAGGGATTATCGCTTGACACAAAAAGGGAAACTCTTATGGGATCAAATTCATATGATGCATTGGTGTGCTCGGGAGCTATTGAAAGAACATGTGGTGCCCCCATGTTTGGTTTTGGTAATTGACGACAATCTCTATGGACTAATGGTTGCCTTGAGTTATATTTGAAGGTTTTGTCCATAGGCTTTTCTTGGAGTACATGTGTTGGTTTCAAGGAGAGTTTGTGTTGACCAAGGTGCTATTAAGGAATTATCAAAGATTGGTCATGTGAGAGTTGAGCTTATTGCAAGCATGTCCTGAAGAAGAAGATTGTGTGATCATTCATGTTTACCTTCAAGACATCATCCAAATGAAGAGAGTTGGAAATATTCTAGGTTGATCAAGACTAAGTCAAGAGTGAATCAAGTTGATCAACTCACAAAGCGTAGAAGATGTACCGAGAGGAATCAAGTGATCCCATGGTATGGTAAGCATTGTCCATTATGCTTTGTGTACTAACCCATGGTCTATGTGAGAGTTCTATGTGGGGTTAGGTACGTGTTCATGGGCTTGCGTCAAGAGGAAGATATCACTCAACCCATGGAGAGGATGACATCAAGTGGTGAACGTCATCAAGATTGCCGTGTGCAAGTTCAAGTGGAGCATCACGAAGAGATCAAGTGCTTGAAGCTTGCCGTCCATTGTGGTGACAATGGACTTGTGAAGATGTGCCGAAGAGTGGCTCACCCATAGTGGACTATGGGGGAGTAATCATCTAGTCTTCATTGAGCCAACGCAATCCAGAAAGGTGGTCCAACTTGAGGGAGTCAAGATCGTCATCATCTAGCTCAAGTGGACCATGTGCAAGGAAAAGGTTTTCCCTTGATAGGTTTTCTATTTTACCGGTCTCATGGTGGTAGTTGGGAGACCGGGTTATAGGATCGATAGCCGTACTATCAAGGGGGGCTCTCAAGTGAGTAGCTTGATCGTATCGTTCATCGAGAGCTCAAACCATTGCATCCTTGCATCATGTTTCTTGGTTCTTGTTTGGTTCTCTTTGTGAGTCTTAGAGCTTATGGTCATCTTGATGACAAGCTTGAGTTCATCGAAAACGGAGTTTGCATGCGTCTTCTATGATGTTTTCGATGTTGGAGGTTTTACCGGTCTTATCCGAGGAAGGGTTCTCACCATTTTCTTTTGGGCCTTTTCTCATTTGCTTCTTATTGGTATTTCTATCAAGATTGTGTTAGCCCTTGTCTCTAGCTTTCCAACAAACTTGGTTTCGTCGAATTCGGAGTCCGTTTGCAGAAGTTGTGTCAGTTTTGGTGTCCTTTAAAGGGGCTGCTGCGGATGTAATTTTTTAGTACCGCTCTTGGGAGCGGTACTACCGCGGCTCCTGAGCGGTAGTACCGCTCCGGACCAAAATCTCGTGTTTTTCTCAGCGGAAGTAGGCACGGAAGTATTTTTTTGTACCGCCCGCAAGCAGTAGTACCGCGACCACTTGCGGTAGTACCGTGAGGTCGAGCGGTAGTACCGTGGGGACGAGCGGTAGTACCGCTCCGGAGGTTCTACTGGCCTTTTGCCTCCTCGCTGTTGTTTTTCAAAGGGGTACTACCGCCTTAGCGGTAGTACCGCTCCTTGGAGCGGTAGTACCGCACTGTGCGGGCTATGAGCATAACGGTTGGATTTTTCCCCACCTATAAAAGGAGGTCTTCTTCCCCATTGAACCTTATCCTTTGAGCTCGTGTTCTTCCCCCATTGTTGACCTTCTTCGAGCTTGCTAACTCTCAATCCCTCCATGGATTCTTGCTAGTTTTTTAGGGAAAAGAGAGAGGAGATCTAGATCCACATTTCCACCAATCACTTTCTCCTCTATGTGAGGGGAACCCCTTGGATCTAGATCTTGGAGTTCTCCTTCTTGTTCTTCCTCTCATTTTCCTCCCTAGCATTAGTAGCTTCGGTGGGATTTGAGAGAGAAGGACTTGGGCACTCCGTGTGCCCTTGCCATTGCATTTGGTGCATCGGTTTGAGTTCTCCACGGTGATACGTGGAAGTTACAAGTTGAGAAGCTTATTACTCTTGGGTGCTTGGTACCCTTGAGCTTGTTCCTCTTGGGTGCTTGGGCACCCTAGACGGTTGGTGGTGTTCGGAACTCAATCATTGTGGTGTAAAGCTCCGGGCAAGCGTCCGGGTCTCCAATTAGGTTGTGGAGATCGCCCCGAGCAATTTGACGGGTTCCGGTGACCGCCCCAAGGGTTGCCAAAGTGTACGGGTTCGGTGACCGCCCTCAAGGGTCCCTTAGTGGAATCATGACATCTTGCATTGTGCGAGGGCGTGAGGAGATTACGGTGGCCCTAGTGGTTCTTGGGGAGCATTGTGCCTCCACACCGCTCCAAACGGAGATTAGCATCCGCAAGGGTGTGAACTTTGGGATACATCGTCGTCTCCGCGTGCCTCGGTTATCTCTTACCCGAGCCCTTTACTTATGCACTTTACTTTGTGATAGCCATATTATTTCTTGTCATATATCTTGCTATCACCTATGTAGGTTTTCTTGCTTAGCATAAGTTGTTGGTGCACATAGGTGAGCCTAGTTGTTGTAGGTTTTGTGCTTGACAAATTAACCGCTAGGTTTATTCCGCATTTGTTCAAGCCTCAACCGTAATTATTTTAAAGTGCCTATTCACCCCCTCTAGGCGACATCGACGATCTTTCAATTGGTATCAGAGCCTCGTCTCTCTTTATAGGGCTTAACCGCCTAGAGAGTAAGGATGTCGACTAGGGGTTTAGGATTCTCTGACACTCTTAGTTTCGATGGCACAAATTTTGATGTTTGGGAAATTCGCATGCTTAATCTCTTTAGGGTCATGGACCCAAATTTAGAGCGAATTGTAGATATGGGTTTTTCTCCTCCAAAGGATCCACAAAGATTATCTTTAGAGGATGAGAAAAACTCTTATCTCAATGCTCAAGCTTCTAATGTGCTTTTTGATGCTTTGAGCAATGTAGTTATATTTCAACTCATGCCGTTTCGGGATGCTCATGAGTTGTGGACAAAGCTTCAAGACAAATATGGCGTGTCCGAGATTTGTGGAGATGATTGTCCTCCTTCCACCTTCGGTCGTATAGTATTCTCAACTTCTTCTACTTCACCTACATGTGGTTTGCCACAAGGTAATGATATGGTGAGTAGTGGTGTTCATTGCAATGATTATAGTGAGCTTATTTTTGATGATCCTTCATCACTTTATTATTGCAATGCTTCACCTTTGGACTTTAACACTTCGAGCACTCTAAATGTTTCACATGCTTGTGTTAAAAGTTCTTGCATATCTTGTAGAAATTGCTTGCTCAAATCTCATGATGATATGCTTTCTATGTCTTGTTGCCATGATAAAAATGTATCTATTTCCTCGAGTTGTTGTGCTAACAATGTAGAGGAAACCCAACACTCCATGGAACAAGATGTGGTCTTGAACGGTGCTTCAAGGGATCCTACATCATCATCGATTGCTTTTTGCCTTATGGCCAAGGCTTCAAAGGTATCTCCCACTTTGAATCCCAATATATCTTGTGATAATATTGATGATGGCAAGAGTGATGATGATGTCGATTATGATGAAGAAAATGATGATGTTGCCTCCTTAAAAGTTAAGGGGGAAATAATTTTTAAAGCTCTTCTTAAGAATAAAATTGCTCGTTCCAACTTCATGGAAATCATGTCTATTTCTATTGAGGGCAAGAAATATATTGATGAGTTGGAATCTCGTCTTGAGGAGAATGAGGTCACCATTGATAAAATGGAAGGTCATGAGCGTGATTACGCTAATGAGACTGCGGACCTCTCTCAAGCTCTTGAACTTGAACAAACCACCAAGGAATCTCTTGAGGAGACTTTTGCTCTAGAGTTATCTAGAGTGAAGGAATCTCATGATAGAGCTCTTGAGGTGGCCAATGTTTTTGAAACTAAAAATGCTAAGCTTGAAGTTGCTCATGCTAGACTCCTTGAGGATTTTGAGCACCTCAAAAATGGCTCAAGGGTCGTCAAGGGTGAGCTCATCAAACTCACCGAGTCTCATGCTCAACTTGAAGCTTCTTATTTAAAAGAGCTTGCCAAGTTGCCTTCTCCTCTTGTTGTTAATGATGATGCTTGTGCTACTAACTCTATTTCTTGTGAAGCATCCATTTTAAAGGAGAATGTTGAGCTAAGGGCTCAACTTGAGTTGCTATCTAGCAATTATGGGAAATTGGAAGAAAGTCATGGAAAGCTTTCTAGCTCTCATGATGATCTTCTTGTATCCCATAATGTGCTAAAAATAGCTCATGAGGCTATGATTGCTAAGGTAACATCTAGTGAGCCTCATGTGGACATTAGCACTACTTTTAGTCAAAATGCCATATTGCCTTGTGCTTGTCCTCGTAATTCGTCTATGCATAACATTGGTACATCTTGTGATGAATTGCTTTCCTTGCCTTGTTGCTCCAATGATGAAGCTTATACTTCCTCTAGTACTTGTGTTGAGACTAACCATGTAGAGGAAATCAAAGAGCTCAAGGCCCAAGTCACTTCTTTGAAGAAAGACTTGGAAAAGTGTCATGAAGGGAAATCCACACTCAACAATATCTTGAGTGTGCAAAAATCCCCCAATGATAAAGGTGGACTTGGATTCAACTCCAACAAGAAGAAGAAGTCCAAGATGAATAAGAAGAAGGGCCAAGAACACGTCAAGGATTTGGCCAAGATTATTTGCTTCAAGTGCAAAATTGAAGGGCACCATGTTAGATCTTGCCCATTGAAGAAGAAGGCCATTAGTGACAAGCAACAAGGGAAGCGGCTACAAGTGCATTCTCATGCTCAACATCAAGTTGAAGAAAGGCCTCTTCCCAAGAAGACTCAATCTAACGCTTCTCAAGTTGAGAAATCAAGTGAGAAGAAAGTGAAGAGTAGACGTTGCTACCTATGTCGTGAAAAAGGTCACGTCGCTTCTTCATGCACGAATGGTACCTTATCCAACCCTATTCTAATTGATGATATCTATTCTCTTGGGAAGGATAAGGTTGGCAATGTGTTTGCCAAATTTGTTGGTACTCAAAGTGGTGTCAAGAAAAGAACCATTTGGGTAGCCAAGCCTATTGTGACTAACCTCTTAGGACCCAACTTGGTTGGGGACCAACTAGCTCATACTTGATCAATAGGTGTTGTTGGAGGACATTGGAGACTTGGCTACATTATGAAGAATTAAGGGGACTTCATCACTCTTATTGTCTCAAGCCAAGTCAATCGAATCATCAAGCTTATATCTTATATCCAATGTGCCTCCTTGCGGTAACTTGTACTTAAATTGCTTACATTGAAAGTTACTTGCCCCTTGCATGTATTGGTTTTGTTCCTTGCATGTGTTTGTATTTGTTGTGTCTCCAAATTGCTTATCTTGAGTAATCAAGTTTATGTATGTTGGTTTGCACTTCATGTACATGTGTGTCGTACGTTGAGCCTTTGTACATCTTGTTTGTATCTTAGTTGGCTCTTGTGAGAGATTAATGGAATATCCCATTATGGGGGAGTGATGTGCTTTGTGCACCTCACAATCCTATAAATGTGTGTACATGAGTAATACCATCTAGTATTGATATTTCAAGATTATCTAGTCGCTATGTGGTATGTCTTCTCATGAGAAATTCAAATTCTAAATTGTCCATTAATTATCTCTTGTTGGATCGTTATTTTTGCCTCTTGTTTATCTTTAATTGGTATCACATTATGGGGGAGTAATATGCTATGTGTATATTACTAGCCTAGAAAATGTTTACATTTGAGATATTGTCACCTAGAATTGATATTGTCAATTATCTTGTTCCTAGGTGGCATGTTAGCTCTACAAGTTGCAATTTGCTTGTGTTTGGTGTGAAGATGATGTCGGATATCCTTGCTATCTACCACCGGGAATTATTTCCAAATACTTTTTTTTTGACAATTGGTACTCACTTATGTGTGGTAGAAATTTTTGATCATCTTCACGTTGGCGTTTGCCTTTTATTTGCCTTATCTCTTGACAAGTTTGTGTCAACCCCCATTGCCTTTCGTGCCACTTGAGGATCTTGTTGTTTTCTTGATCTTGTCTAGTGTTTTCCTTGATATAGTGAACGTGGTGATCCTACCTTGTGCATTTTGTATTCAAATGAAAATTCTCTATAATGCACAACTCGTGGGGGAGCTATCCTATTTTCTATAAAACACTAAACTTGTGATCCATTTTAAGTGTGTGTTGGTGGACGACAAGCCGTTTCTTTTTGGTACTTGTGCCATCATGAAACTTTGTAGAGAGCTTGGTTTGTTTGGAACCATCCTCTCTTTTGGGAGTTTGATATCATTTTGTGGGTTCCAATGGATATCTCATTCCTTGATGTATCTTTTAATGATATCTCCAAGTGATGATTTCTCCATTTGGTATTCTTTTCACTTGGTATTTCCTTGTATTTTGGTATTGGTTCTTGAAAGTCTTGAGCATGCATATTAACTTCATGTAGTTTCCGTGGCATGCTTTCTCTCTTTGACCCAATATATAGGGGAAACTCCACCAAGTCTCAAATTGGATGAGATGTGCATGAATTTCATTTCCATATCTATATGCACATATTTATGTGGAGTTTTGTCCTATGTATTGTTGGTGTTTCTAACTCTTTGGTCCCAATGAGTTTGGGTACCATTTTGTTTGTGTTATTGTTCTAGGAACAATTGGAGGTGCATTGGATGCTCGGCTCACTCACAAGGAAGGTGTTGTCACCATGTGCTTTTTGGAGTCAAGCTAGGATGATCAATGAACTACTTTGTACCTTCAATTGGTATCTACTACATCCTTCCAATGTTAACTCGGTAACAAGTATCTTCATATACTTCATGCACACATTTCTTGCATCAACCTTGTGTAGGTTGTATCATGGCATGTTATTCATTCTCTCTTGTGATACTTGTTTCCTTTCTCAAAGCATCCCAACAATGATCTCTTGTTGCTAGTTGTGATGTCTTTGATGGTTGTGTGGTAGGAATTCATTTATGTACAATAAGACCATATCTAGCCATGTGCTATGCTTCCAAGCAAATATCTTATTGGTATATCTATGACTTCCTTTTGGATATCTTGTTCCTTCGTGTTGTAACTATTTCGGGTGTACATCCTTCTTTGTAGATATATATCATCATGATCTCGTCTACCTAGAACCTTATACACTTGAGAGAAATTACATCTCTAGATGATATCCTTTCTTTCACGTCCACCTTGTCTTTCTTGTTATTTCTTTGGTGGCTCCGTGAAAGCTTTTGCCTTGAGTGCATGTCTTATCTCGTTGCATCTCGATGCACTCCTGTGTGGTGAAGATTATTTTCCTCATGCTTATCTCTACGAGGCTTTTGCCATCTTAATTGGTATCCCTCGTCTTGATGAGGCTTTCATCTTCTATCTTCACCATGGGTTGTCACAAGTGTTGGTTATTCATTTTGCATTTTTAGTGTGCTTGTGAACCCTTTTGCTTGGTGTGTGTGGGGAGGACATGTCATGCACCTTGTATCTCCACTATCCAAGACTATGTTGATGCTTAATGCTCATTCATACATTAGTCTTCTCAAGTGCTTTGCCATGACTCACACACATCATTTTGGTTGAGCCTACTCTTAAGTTGCCTCTTTTATATGTTGCTCAACTATTTGTTTGTTGCAAGTGCTAGGCTTTGTTTCCTATATGCTCAGTTGCACTTGTTGCGAGTTTCTATTGATTTTCTGGGAGTGATGATCCTATTTTGTGCACTCGGTATCCTAATGCAAATATTGTAAGAAGTGCACAAATCATGGAGAGCTTCACTAGTGTCTTTAGAACACTCTGTTGCTCTCTTGCACTTGTCGTGAGGTTCTATTGATCTTGGGGGAGTGACGATCCTATCTTGTGCTCGTTGTATCCAGTTACAAAACTAAATTGTGCACAAATCATGGGGAGCTTCTCTAGTTTCTCTAGAACACTCCTTTGCTCATATCATAATTTATTTCATTCATGTGGCACGTAGGATCATTGGTCTAGTTGGCTCAATTGATATCCGTTGATTGCTTGCTTCAATTGGTATCTTTTGATTGCTTGTTTGCTTGTTTCTCTCTTTCTTATGTCTTTGTGGCATATCTTTCTTTTGTAAACTTTGGGCCTAAATATAGTTTGTTTTCCTCCTAGTTTTTACCGTCAAACTTGTGTATTGCATTCCACCCTCTTGTTGAGAAATACACAAATTATGGAGGAACACAATTTATATTGGCCTTCTAAGCTTTTCTCCCATTTTGGCAATCGATGCCAATGGGGGAGAAGTTTCAGAGAGTTTTGTGGAGAAGTTTAGAGAATTCTCTCCTCTTGCTTTGGTTTTGTTCCTAAGCATTTGCATCTCTTACTCATGCATCATTGGTTGTTGCATTGCATGGTGATGCATAATTCCTTATATAAACTCTCTTGAAAGTGATTGTCATCAATTACCAAAATGGGGGAGATTGAAAGAACATGTGGTGCCCCCATGTTTGGTTTTGGTAATTGATGACAATCTCTATGGACTAATGGTTGCCTTGAGTTATATTTGAAGGTTTTGTCCATAGGCTATTCTTGGAGTACATGTGTTGGTTTCAAGGAGAGTTTGTGTTGACCAAGGTGCTATTAAGGAATTATCCAAAGATTGACATGTGAGAGTTGAGCTTATTGCAAGCATGTCTTGAAGAAGAAGATTGTGTGATCATTCATGTTTACCTTCAAGACATCATCCAAATGAAGAGAGTTGGAAAGATTCTAGGTTGATCAAGACTAAGTCAAGAGTGAATCAAGTTGGTCAACTCACAAAGCGTAGAAGATGTACCGAGAGGGATCAAGTGATCCCATGGTATGGTAAGCATTGTCCATTGTGCTTTGTGTACTAACCCATGGTCTATGTGAGAGTTCTATGTGGGGTTAGGTACGTGTTCATGGGCTTGCGTCAAGAGGAAGATATCACTCAACCCATGGAGAGGATGACATGAAGTGGTGATCGTCATCAAGATTGCCGTGTGCAAGTTCAAGTGGAGCATCACGAAGAGATCAAGTGCTTGAAGCTTGCCGTCCATTGTGGTGACAATGGACTTGTGAAGATGTGCTGAAGAGTGGCTCACCCATAGTGGACTATGGGGGAGTAATCATCTAGTCTTCATCGAGCCAACGTAATCAAGAAAGGTGGTCCAACTTGAGGGAGTCAAGATCGTCATCATCTAGCTCAAGTGGACCATGTGCAAGGCAAAGGTTTGCCCTTGATAGGTTTTCTAATTTACCGGTCTCATGGTGGTAGTTGGGAGACCGGGTTATAGGATCGATAGCCGTACTATCAAGGGGGGCTCTCAAGTGAGTAGCTTGATCGTATCGTTCATCGAGAGCTCAAACCATTGCATCCTTGCATCATGTTTCTTGGTTCTTGTTTGGTTCTCTTTGTGAGTCTTAGAGCTTATGGTCATCTTGATGACAAGCTTGAGTTCATCGAAAACGGAGTTTGCATGCGTCTTCTATGATGTTTTCGCTGTTGGAGGTTTTACCGGTCTTATCCGAGGAAGGGTTCTCACCATTTTCTTTTGGGCCTTTTCTCATTTGCTTGTTATTGGTATTTCTATCAAGATTGTGTTAGCCCTTGTCTCTAGCTTTCCAAAAAACTTGTTTTCGTCGAATTCGGAGTCCGTTTGCAGAAGTTGTGTCAGTTTTGGTGTCCTTTAAAGGGGCTGCTGCGAATGTAATTTTTTAGTACCGCTCTTGGGAGCGGTAGTACCGCTTGGAGCAGTACTACCGCGGCTCCTGAGCGGTAGTACCGCTCCGGACCAAAATCTCGTGTTTTGCTCAGCGGAAGTAGGCACGGAAGTATTTTTTTGTACCACTCGCAAGCAGTAGTACCGCTACCACTTGCGGTAGTACCGTGGGGACGAGCGGTAGTACCGCTCCGGCGGTTCTACTGGCCTTTTGCCACCTCGCTGTTGTTTTTCAAAGGGGTACTACCGCCTTAGCGGTAGTACCGCTCCTTGGAGCGGTAGTACCGCTCTGTGCGGGCTGTGAGCATAACTGTTGGATTTTTCCCCACCTATAAAAGGAGGTCTTCTTCCCAATTGAACCTTATCCTTTGAGCTCGTGTTCTTCCCCCATTGTTGACCTTCTTCGAGCTTGCTAACTCTCAATCCCTCCATGGATTCTTGCTAGTTTTTGAGGGAAAAGAGAGAGGAGATCTAGATCCACATTTCCACCAATCACTTTCTCCTCTATGTGAGGGGAACCCCTTGGATCTAGATCTTAGAGTTCTCCTTCTTGTTCTTCCTCTCATTTTCCTCCCTAGCATTAGTAGCTTCGGTGGGATTTGAGAGAGAAGGACTTGGGCACTCCGTGTGCCCTTGCCATTGCATTTGGTGCATCGGTTTGAGTTCTCCACGGTGATACGTGGAAGTTACAAGTTGAGAAGCTTATTACTCTTGGGTGCTTGGTACCCTTGAGCTTGTTCCTCTTGGGTGCTTGGGCGCCCTAGACGGTTGGTGGTGTTCGGAGCTCAATCATTGTGGTGTAAAGCTCCGGGCAAGCGTCGGGGTCTCCAATTAGGTTGTGGAGATCGCCCCGAGCAATTTGACGGGTTCCGGTAACCGCCCCCAAGGGTTGCCAAAGTGTGTGGGTTCGGTGACCGCCCCCAAGGGTTGCCATTTTGTACGGGTTCGGTGACCGCCCTCAAGGGTCCCTTAGTGGAATCACGGCATCTTGCATTGTGCGAGGGCGTGAGGAGATTACGGTGGCCCTAGTGGTTCTTGGGAAGCATTGTGCCTCCACACCGCTCCAAACGAAGATTAGCATCCGCAAGGGTGTGAACTTCGGGATACATCGTCGTCTCCGCGTGCCTCGGTTATCTCTTACCCGAGCCCTTTACTTATGCACTTTACTTTGTGATAGCCATATTGTTTCTTGTCATATATCTTGCTATCACCTATGTAGGTTTTCTTGCTTAGCATAAGTTGTTGGTGCACATAGGTGAGCCTAGTTGTTGTAGGTTTTGTGCTTGACAAATTAACCGCTAGGTTTATTCCGCATTTGTTCAAGCCTCAACCGTAATTATTTTAAAGCGCCTATTCACCCCCCTCTAGGCGACATCGACGATCTTTCAGCTATGCTTGAGATATGATTATACTTGTTGCTCTAGGATGAAGGCTCCACACCTTCCCTTTTCATGCAAATTTAATGAATATGAAACCTTGGCTTCTTATGCTAATGGTATATATGATTAATATGATGTGGAACGAATAGAAGAATTTGTTGCTTTTAAGGGTGCTTATTAAATTGAATCTTTGTTTGAAAAGTTTGAAGATTTTGATGATTCAGTTTATAGACCTGAAATTTTTGCTATCCTTAAGTATTGCTATCCTGAAATATTGCTATGATAATTATAAATACAATTCCGATATTGATGAATTTATTGAGAAAGTATCCACTGTCCAAGTAGAGACTAATATTTTGCAGGAGTCCATTGAAGAAGGAATTGATGAAATTGTGAGCTCATTGGATGAAAAAGATGATGAGGAGAGTGAAGAACAAAAGGAGGAAGAGCGGATTTGTTGGGGAACATAGCATGCAATTTCAAAAAATTTCCTACGATCACGCAAGATCTAGCTAGGAGATGCATAGCAACGAGAGGGGGAGAGCATGTCCACGTACCCTCGTAGACCGAAAGCGGAAGCGTTAGCTTAACGTGGTTGATGTAGTCGAACGTCTTCTCGATTCAACCGATCAACCACCAAACATACGGCACCTCCGAGTTCTGCACACGTTCAGCTCGATGACGTCCCTCGAACTCTTGATCCAGCAAAGTGTCGAGGGAGAGTTTTGTCAGCACGATGGCATGGTGACGGTGATGGTGAAGTTATCTGCGCAGGGCTTCGCCTAAGCACTACGACAATATGACCGGAGGAGTAAATGGTGGAGGGGGTGTGACGCCCGGATAATTAAGCTACAGTGAACCTCTGCTAATGATGCCACGTCACTTCGATTACTGTTGCTAATCTCACGTTAGTTCGAAACCGATTATAATTCAAAATTCAAAATCAAGCAAACAATAAATTTTTTCAAATATTAAAACTAAAATGTTCGTCATGTGGCAAATAACCCCTAAATAGTTTTGGTGGTGGAACCAACCTTTTACAAAGTGTTTAAATGCCCTAAACTAATTAAAAACAACGGGTAAAATAATAATTTAATTGCTGTTGAAAATATAAAAATATTAAATTAATTTATTTTGGGTCCAAACTAGGTTTGGCAGTGGCCTATTTTGATAATACTAATTTAGGTGCTAACTTGGTATTTTAAAGAAACTGAAATAATTAGGAACTAAAAGAAAACAGAAAAGAAATATAAAGAAAAAGAAAAACAACTGCCCCCCCCTGACTGGGCCTTGGCCCAGTTGGCCGTGTGGCCGAGCGGCCTGCCGGCCCACCCCCCGCGCCCCTGGCCTACTAGCCCCCCCAGTCAAACCCTAACCCATAACCGCACACTCCCCCCACCACTCGCTCTCTCCCCCCACTCCCCCGATCCAGATCGGGATCGGGGCGATCACGCCCCCGCGCGCCCGACGCCGCCCCGCCGCCCGTCGCCGGAGCTCCCTCGCCGGACTGCCTCCTCCACCTCGCCGAACGCCTCGTCCTCGCCGCCCCCCGGCCTTCTTCCTCACCCTCCTGCACCGCGCCCATCTTCCCCGAGCTCCGCAGGACGTCGTGCTCGTCGCCCCGACGCCAACCGCCGCCGCTCACCGAACCGGAGCCACCTCGACGCCGCGCCTCGTCGCCCGACGCCGCCGGATCCCCTCCGCTTCGACCTCGCCCGTCCTTGTCCTCCTCCCCGAGCCCACGTACGCACATCTGCACGGCCCGGTGAGCAGCCGTCCCTCCTCCCTTTCCTCTCCGCCCCGGCGCCGTTCACCGCGCCGCATCACACTCACGTACCCGCAAGGCAGCGCCCCGTCCCGTGCGCCTCCTACCCTCCCGGCCTCGCGCGTCCCGTCGGCGACCTCGCTGGAGCCCACCTCGCCGGAGGCCCCGTCGCGGGTCTGGTCTCCCTCCGTCCCCTGATGCCCGCGCCTCCCCCTCTCCCATCCTCTGCGCCCCCCCGATTGGATCGGGGGGGATCGAACCGTCGCCACGCCCCGGTGCTGCCCCGCCGTGGCCTCACCGGTGCCATCTCCGGCGCCCGGCGCCCCTTCATGCCCGCTGACCCTCGCCCGGGTCGGGCACCTCCAGCGCCCCATCGCCCACACCCGCACACCCGCTAACCCGCATCGGCCACCTAGGCCAATGACATGTGGGGCCCAGTCCCTGGAACGCAAAAAAGGATATAAAAAAAGAATTAAAAATAAATAAATAAAACAAATATTAATTAATTAATTAATTAACTAAATTAATTAAGTTAATTAAATCCTGATTAGTTGACTAGTTTAATTTACTTAACCTGCTAATTAAACTAAGTAACTGTTAATTAGTTATCAGTCCATGACAGAATGGACCCACGTGTCAGTTTGACCAGTCAACCCCTCTGTTGACTACTGACGTCATGCTGACATCATGCTGATGCAATAATACTAATTTCGAACTAATTCAATAATAATAATTTAGAAAATGATTTAAAACTTTAAAAATTAATATAAAATAAACCGTAGCTTGGATGGAAAAACTTTGTACATGAAAGTTGCTCAGAACGACGAGACGAATCCAGATACGCAACCCGTTCGTCCGCCACGCGTCCCTAGCATAGAGAACACACCACTTTCCCCCTCCGGTTCATCTGTCCGAAAACGCCAAACACCGGGGATACTTTCCCGGTTGTTTCCACCCTTCGCCGGTATCACCTCCTACCGCGTTAGGTCACCCCTAGCACCGCTTATTGCCATGTTATGTTCTGTGATGCCTTGTGTGCTCCGTATTTACTGTTTCTCCCCCCCTCTTCTTCCCCGGTAGACCTCGAGACCGACGCTGGTGCTGCCCAGTTCGACTACGGAGTTGACGACCCCTCCTTCTTGTCAGAGCAACCAGGCAAGCCCCCCCTTTGATCACCAGATATCGCCTATTCTACTCTCTACTGCTTGCATTAGAGTAGTGTAGCATGTTACTGCTTTCCGTTAATCCTATCCTGATGCATAGCCTGTCCTTGCTACTACTGTTGTTACCTTTACCTGCAATCCTACATGCTTAGTATAGGATGCTAGTACTCCATCTGTGGCCCTACATTCTTGTCCGTCTGCCATGCTATACTATCGGGCCGTGATCACTCGGGAGGTGGTCACGGGTATATACTTATATACATAAGATATATGATACCTGTGGTGACTAAAGTCGGGTTCGCTCGTAGGAGTACCCGCGAGTGGATCTTTGTGGCGGAACGACTGGGCAGGTTGAGACCACCTAGGAGAGAGGTGGGCCTGGCCCTGGTCGGCGTCCGTGGTTACTTCATAATAACACGCTTAACGAGATCTTGGTATTTGATCTGAGTTGGGTCGTTGACCTTATACGCACTAACCGCCACGTGGGACAAGATATGGGCAACCGGCGTCGTGGTATCAGCCGAAGCTCTTTTTGACGTCAGCGACTGAGCGACACGCGCCGGATTGGAACGTAAGCCTGCTCTTGTATTAAGGGGGCTAGTTCTGCTTCCGACCGCATATGCAACGTGCAGGTGTGCAATGGGCGATGGGCCCAGACCCCTGCGCGCATAGGATTTAGACCGGCGTGCTGACCTCTCTGTTAAGCCTAGGTAGGGCTGCGACGTGTTGATCTCCCGAGGCCGGACATGACCCAGGAAAGTGTGCCCGGCCAAAGGGGATCAAGCGTGTCGGGTAATGTGGTGCACCCCTGCAGGGAAGTTTATCTATTCGAATAGCCGTGATCTTCGGTAACAGGACGACTTGTAGTTGTACCTTGACCTTATGACAACTAGCACCGGATACTTAATAAAACACACCCTTCCAGATACAACCCGGTGATCGCTCTCTCACAGGTCGACGAGGAGAGGATCGTCGGGTAGGATTATGCTATGCGATGCTACTTGGAGGACTTCAATCTACTCTCTTCTACATGCTGTAAGATGGAGGTGGCCAGAAGCGTTGTCTTCGATAGGATTAGCTACCCCCCTCTTATTCGGGCATTCTGCAGTTCAGTCCACCGATATGGCCCTTTACACATATACCCATGCATATGTAGTGTAGCTCCTTGCTTGCGAGTACTTTGGATGAGTACTCACGGTTGCTTTGCTCCCTCTTTTCCCCCTTTCCCCCTCTTCTTCCCGGATGTCGCAACCAGACGTTGGAGCCCAGGATCCAGACGCCACCATCGACGACGAATCCTACTACACTAGAGGTGCCTACTACTACGTGCAGGCCGCTGACGACGACCAGGAGTAGTTTAGGAGGATCCCAGGCAGGAGGCCTGCGCCTCTTTCGATCTGTATCCCAGTTTGTGCTAGCCATCTTATGGCAATTTGTTTAACTTATGTCTGTACTCAGATATTGTTGGTTCCGCTTACTCGTCTATGATCGAGCACTTGTATTCGAGCCCTTGAGGCCCCTGGCTTGTATTATGATGCTTGTATGACTTATTTTATTTTTAGAGTTGTGTTGTGATATATTCCCGCGAGTCCCTGATCTTGATCGTACACGTTTGCGTGTATGATTAGTGTACGATTGAATCGGGGGCGTCACAAGTTGGTATCAGAGCCGACTGCCTGTAGGAATCCCCCTTCCACACTCCTTGGCCGAAGTCGAGTCTAGTCATTACAAAACTTTTACTAACTTGGCTGTGTGCCTTACGGGCCCACGTCGCCATTGGGTGGTATTAGGATCTTTTACTCCTCGTCTGTGCTCTGGGACTCTGATATCTCTTCTATTCGGGTTAAATGATTTTGATAACTCTAACACTAGGTTCTCGTAACTACTTCCTCCCGGAGAGCCCTCACTCCAGATGATTGCTTGATGCACCGAAGGATCCCGAAGATACTCTGTGATGTTCTCTCAAGACTTTGTGCCATCGCTTTTGCAATTCCCTTCCATCGATAAACCCCTATGGTTAACCACGTACACTTGTCCTTCATACAATCATTTCCCGTTGATCTTGTTATTACAAGATACCCCGAAATTCTCTCTATTGTTCTAAAAACCCTTTGAGATACTGCCTTGCAGTTCCTTGCCACATGATTACCCCTACGGGTGATTCCTCACTATTACTGAGTATCCGCTCATCCCCAGTTGTTCATGTGTTTCACAAAATTCTTTGAAATACTATCCGATCTTTTGTAGAATCCTCTGTAGCCCATGGCTCTTGAAATGCTTATCTGCCTGCATTATGGTTAATTCCAAATGACTAGCAATATTCATGGATGTCCTTTTCCTTTATCATCTTGGATCCCTTGACTCAATATGTTGTGAATGCTCGCAATCCTCAATCGGATCCTAGATTTCACCCTTCTGGCTCAGATGCTGTTTTGAACATGAGTTGGTTCTCGGCAATTCAAACCTTTGTTGATTGCCCAACTAAGTGTTTTCAACTTATCCATCCTTGATCAGAGCGTCTGCTTCTCATCCTTCATTTTGGAAACCATAATTTCTTTCTAATTAAGCATCAGACTAATCAGGTGATTCTTGAATCTGATGCCTCTGCATTCTTTCTTCCTCTGAGTGAGTACCGATACTCACATCAGCTCCGTTGTGGATCGCCCGATCCATTGTTGGATTGTTATCTGACAGTGTCCTTCATATTCAATCACCTTCTGAGTTCTTCCCCTGATACATAATGCCTCTGGTAAATTGTATCCTCTGCTTGGCCAACCATGCTCTGCTTTTGAGCTTGTGTATTTACTTTTGAAACTTGTGGTATATGTTACTAAGATGCCCGATGGGTTGAACCTATGCCTTCCCCTAATCCGTGAGAACCCGAAAGTTTTCACAAGTCTTACTCTTCCGGTGTTCTACCAGATAAAATTCCAACACTACAGTTATATCAAAGCGAGAGGTGGATGAAATGATATGCATTAAAGAAGTGGGAGTCGACCTTGAACTTTGTGTTCATGCCCATGAAAATGATGTAGACCGTCTCGGAAGCTTCTTGCAAAATGATTATCCAGCTATATGATTCTTTCGGAATTCTTGAAATTGATTCCTTACAGTTATGGTTCCGACCATGCTGTCCCGATCTAATATATCTGATGGGAATTCATTCCGGTGCCTCGTCTATTTTTGGCAAGGTTGAAGTATCTACTGCCACAGGTGAATGATCCGGTTCTACTTCTATCATGTTCTACCTTCGAGTATTATCCCCTGGTATCTCGAAGATGTCTTGCCATTACACCACATCTTACTAACTTTGTTGAAGTAATGTCTTTCCTTGTCGCAATCACTCTACGGGTTCTGGGTTGTTGTCAACCGAGGACACCGACTAGTGAAATAATTCTGCACTACACATCAAATACCCCTAGTATTTTACTTGGAAATTCTGAACCCAATTTGGTCATTCCTAGACTATTGGCTGCATCCTGGTCTTGCTATCTTTAACTGTGCTACCTCGTCCTTCTCTGCTGCACGAATTCTTCAGTGTGTGAGCACGACTTACGTCGACCTTTCAACATCATGTTGCTTGTCTTGAAAGACAACTTTGGTTCCGAGCTTGCATCTTATATATTGATCCTATAACTTGCCACTTCGTCCTTCCCTTACTTGTTGCCATTGATGTTTGATTGCATCCTCTCGAAACCTCCCGGCAAATGTGTCGGATCACCTTCAACACTTTGACTTCTTCCGAGATGTTAACCGTGTTCATGATGAGAAATACCCTCCTTGCCCTCGATGATTTTTATTATCATAGACAACACCCTTGACTTCCTTTCATCGCGAACTTGTCCACATTATGAGTACAACTTGCTCTCCAGCTAGTGTTGTGTTCTGCCTCGAAGTATTACTGTCTTTTCTGTCGAGAATGTTGTGGGGATTGCTTCACCTCTTAGAAATTCTCGATATGATGATACTTCTCACCATCACAATTCTTTCTTGGTCCTCGTGTTGATTCCAACCGGGGTACCAATAAATGAACGGTGCTGTTTGGATTTTGCCCTTCTAGCAACCCTATTGCTTTGAAGCTAATGGTCGGCCATTCATTCTTAGACTATTGATTATTGAATCGCCATTCTGACATTGTTCGTGCAACCCAGCCCATATTTTGGGTGCACCTTTCAACCAATGTTTAATTGTGTATGTTTTCCTCAAGCATACTTCATTATATCATTTGATCTAAAAAATGTTATCTCCTTGTTCACATAATTGTGGAAATCCATCTTGTGGAAATCTCGGTGAGTTGTCGCTGAGTTCATCAGCTACCTCCTCATCCTCTCCTTGGTTTAATGATGAACTCTTGCTTCGCAACTCGCTTCCATAGTTAATTTCCCAAGAATCTTACAATGTTGTCTCGTCAATTTGTTTTGCACCTTTTCTTCTCAGGCATCCTGAGTCTGAGGTATCCTAACACCGATCAGATCTGAATCTCGGTCAGATATGATGGTTGGAACATTTCTCCAAGAGTTATAACACTGGTCTTTTATGACCCGGTAAGGTGATGGCATGCCCAGCACACCTGGCCAGATGACCTGCTGTTATAGTTTCTTTATTAGCAAGGTTATCCATTCTTCCATGAGGAAATTGTAAGACTTATTCTACAAGTTGTTCCTGATGGATCCTTCATGTATCCAAATTCTGACCTTTGCTTGAAGACCATGTCAATGCTATCTCGAAGCATGTCTGTGGTACTCCGAATTTCACTAAGAACCTTTGAAGCACAATACTAAATTTTCTTTATCAATTATTCAAACACTGTTGTTTGGGTAATGTCATCAAATTCCTCTCCCCTTACCTAAATGGTTTTCTACTTCTATCCTGTCATGGATATCATGCTCTGTTTGGCCTTGGGAAGGATATACCCCTGAAATATGTGTTTAAACACATTTTCCTTTCCATCGTTCTGTTTAATCTAATAATCATATTTCCCTTTCCATTGTTTGTTTAACCTTCTTGAGGTTTATATGATCTAAGCAGTAATAAGTCACTGCTTTTGTAAGCACCTCGGTGTACAACTCTGTCAGTAAGAACCTGTTACTATTGTTGATGACATTCCGGTATCCACCGATGGACGAGAACTTTGCCTAATGGTCCGCCTCGTCCAACGAGCAGGAAAATGGTTCTCTTCGTCCCTCGCCCTTGGTACCGATGTTGTTGCCGACATAACCGACCGACTACCCTCTGACATGCCTTGCTTACATGATCGTGCAAGATGTCACCGACCTTCCTACTTTTAAACCACATGATGGGCCCATAACCCACAGTTCCACAGGATCGAAACCTGACTCTCCTGTACACCCTGTTGTCAAAGTTATTCCTCGAGCTTGACTTCGTATGTAATTCACGGGCCACATGCCTAGTAATCTATTCTGGTATCAGACGCAATACTTACTCTCGCCGCTCTGAACCCCTTTCTCACTCTGGTTCAGACTTCGAGCAACTATCTATCCGCCGGGAACCTCTTATTGTACCTTCGTACCTTACTCTCGATGTATTTATATGTTCAACTCGAGAGATAATCTTATGCTCATTCATGGGTTAACCCCAGATTGTTTTCCCTCATAAGCATTCTGTCGTAGCCGAGCTGCCCCTTACCTATTCATAAGTACGTTGGAGATCCCGAAGAAAGGATGACGACTTGATCAAGGTGACTTGAAGCAGAGAAATGAAGACATCCACGAAAGGGATCAACCACTTCGGAAGGGCAACCAAGACCGAGATGACTCGTTAGAATTTCGTAACCAAATCTTTCCCCCTTACTTCACCTCTTAAATCTCGGGACGAGATTTCTTGTAGTGGAGGAGAATTGTGACGCCCAGATAATTAAGCTACAGTGAACCTCTGCTAATGATGCCACGTCACTTCGATTACTGTTGCTAATCTCACGTTAGTTCGAAACCGATTATAATTCAAAATTCAAAATCAAGCAAACAATAAACGTTTTCAAATATTAAAACTAAAATGTTCATCATGTGGCAAATAACCCCTAACTAGTTTTGGTGGTGGAACCAACCTTTTACAAAGTGTTTAAATGCCCTAAACTAATTAAAAACAGTGGCTAAAACAATAATTTAATTGCTGTTGAAAATATAAAAATATTAAACTAATTTATTTTGGGTCCAAACTAGGTTTGGCAGTGGCCTATTTTGATAATACTAATTCAGGTGCTAACTTGGTATTTTCAAGAAACTGAAATAATTAGGAACTAAAAGAAAACAGAAAAGAAATATAAAGAAAAAGAAAAACAACTGCCCCCCTGACTGGGCCTTGGCCCAGTTGGCCGTGTGGCCGAGCGGCCTACCGGCCCACCCCCCCGCGCCCCTGGTCTACTAGCCCCCCTGGTCAAACCCTAACCCGTAACCGCACACTCCCCCACCACTCGCTCTCTCCCCCGCACTCCCCCGATCTAGATCGGGATCGGGGCGACCACGCCGCCGCGCGCCCGACGCCGCCCCGCCGCCCGTCGCCGGAGCTCCCTCGCTGGACTGCCTCCTCCACCTCGCCGAACGCCTCGTCCTCGCCGCCCCCCGGCCTTCTTCCTCACCCTCCTGCACCGCGCCCATCTTCCCCGAGCTCCGCAGGACGTCGTGCTCGTCGCCCCGACGCCAACCACCGCCGCTCACCGAACCCGGAGCCACCTCGACGCCGCGCCTCGTCGCCGGACGCCGCCGGATCCCCTCCGCCTCGACCTTGCCCGTCCTCGTCCTCCTCCCCGAGCCCACGTACGCACATCTGCAGGGCCCGGTGAGCAGCCGTCCCTCCTCCCTTTCCTCTCCGCCCCGGCGCCGTTCACTGCGCCGCATCACCCTCACGTACGCGCAGGGCAGCGCCCCGTCCCGTGCGCCTCCTACCATCCCGGCCTCGCGCGTCCCGCCGGCGACCTCGCTGGAGCCCACCTCGCCGGAGGCCCCGTCGCGGGTCTGGTCTCCCTCCGTCCCCTGATGCCCGCGCCTCCCCCTCTCCCATCCTCTGCGCCCCCCAGATTGGATCGGGGGGATCGAACCGTCGCCACGCCCCGGTGCTGCCCCGCCGTGGCCTCACCGGTGCCCGGCGCCCCTCCGTGCCCGCTGGCCCTCGCCCGGGTCGGGCACCTCCAGCGCCCCATCGCCCGCACCCGCACACCCGCTAACCCGCATCGGCCCCCTAGGCCAATGACATGTGGGGCCCAGTACCTGGAACGCAAAAAAAGGATATAAAAAAAGAATTAAAAATAAATAAATAAAACAAATATAAATTAATTAATTAACTAAATTAATTAAGTTAATTAAATCCTGATTAGTTGACTAGTTTAATTTACTTAACCTGCTAATTAAACTAAGTAACTGTTAATTAGTTATCAGTCTATGACAGAATGGACCCACGTGCCAGTTTGACCAGTCAACCCCTCTGTTGACTGCTGACGTCATGCTGATGCAATAATACTAATTTCGAACTAATTTAATAATAATAATTTAGAAAATGATTTAAAACTTTAAAAATTAATATAAAATAAACCGTACCTCGGATGGAAAAACTTTGTACATGAAAGTTGCTCAGAACGACTAGACGAATCCAGATACGCAACCCGTTCGTCCGCCACGCGTCCCTAGCATAGAGAACACGCAACTTTCCCCCTCCGGTTCATCTGTCCGAAAACACCAAACACCGGGGATACTTTCCCGGTTGTTTCCACCCTTCGCCGGTATCACCTCCTACCGCGTTAGGTCACCCCTAGCACCGCTTATTGCCATGTTATGTTCTGTGATGCCTTGTTTGCTCCGTATTTACTATTTCTTCCCCCCTCTTCTTCCCCGGTAGACCTCGAGACCGACGCTGCTGCTGCCCAGTTCGACTACGGAGTTGACGACCCCTCCTTCTTGTCAGAGCAACCAGGCAAGCCCCCCCTTTGATCACCAGATATCGCCTATTCTACTCTCTACTGCTTGCATTAGAGTAGTGTAGTATGTTACTGCTTTCCGTTAATCCTATCCTGATGCATAGCCTGTCCTTGCTACTACTGTTGTTACCTTTACCTGCAATCCTACATGCTTAGTATAGGATGCTAGTACTCCATCTGTGGCCCTACATTCTTGTCCGTCTGCCATGCTATACTATCGGGCCGTGATCACTCGGGAGGTGGTCACGGGTATATACTTATATACATAAGATATATGATACCTGTGGTGACTAAAGTCGGGTCGGCTCGTAGGAGTTCCCGTGAGTGGATCTTTGTGGCGGAGTGACTGGGCAGGTTGAGACCACCTAGGAGAGAGGTGGGCCTGGCCCTGGTCGGCGTCCGTGGTTACTTCATAATAACATGCTTAACGAGATCTTGGTATTTGATCTGAGTTGGGTCGTTGACCTTATACGCACTAACCGCCACGTGGGACAAGATATGGGCAACCGGCGTCGTGGTATCAGCCGAAGCTCTTTTTGACGTCAGCGACTGAGCGGCGCGCGC
The DNA here is from genome assembly GCF_018294505.1 of Triticum aestivum. Taxonomy (NCBI): domain Eukaryota; kingdom Viridiplantae; phylum Streptophyta; class Magnoliopsida; order Poales; family Poaceae; genus Triticum; species Triticum aestivum. Next base: position 418,226,397 of record NC_057802.1, on the reverse strand, counting down.
CGGATTGGAACGTAAGCCTGCTCTTGTATTAAGGGGGCTAGTTCTGCTTTCGGCCGCGTACGCAATGTGCAGGTGTGCAATGGGCGATGGGCCCAGACCCCTGCGCGCATAGGATTTAGACTGGCGTGCTAACCTCTCTGTTGAGCCTAGGTAGGGCTGCGACGTGTTGATCTCCCGAGGCCGGACATGACCCAGGAAAGTGTGCCCGGCCAAAGGGGATCGAGCGTGTCGGGTAATGTGGTGCACCCCTGCAGGGAAGTTTATCTATTCGAATAGCCGTGATCTTCGGTAATAGGACGACTTGGAGTTGTACCTTGACCTTATGACAACTAGCACCGGATACTTAATAAAACACACCCTTCCAAGTGCCAGATACATCCCGGTGATCGCTCTCTCACAGGTCGACGAGGAGAGGATCGTCGGGTAGGATTATGCTATGCGATGCTACTTGGAGGACTTCAATCTACTCTCTTCTACATGCTGTAAGATGGAGGTGGCCAGAAGCGTAGTCTTCGATAGGATTAGCTATCCCCCCTCTTATTCGGGCATTCTGCAGTTCAGTCCACCAATATGGCCCTTTACACATATACCCATGCATATGTAGTGTAGCTCCTTGCTTGCGAGTACTTTGGATGAGTACTCACGGTTGCTTTGCTCCCACTTTCCCCCCTTTTTCCCTCTTCTTCCCGGATGTCGCAACCAGACGTTGGAGCCCAGGGTCCAGACGCCACCGTCGATGACGACTCCTACTACACTGGAGGTGCCTACTACTACGTGCAGGCCGCTGACGACGACCAGGAGTAGTTTAGGAGGATCCCAGGCAGGAGGCCTGCGCCTCTTTCGATCTGTATCCCAGTTTGTGCTAGCCATCTTATGGCAATTTGTTTAACTTATGTCTGTACTCAGATATTGTTGCTTACGCTGACTCGTCTATGATCGAGCACTTGTATTCGAGCCCTCGAGGCCCCTGGCTTGTATTATGATGCTTGTATGACTTATTTTATTTTTAGAGTTGTGTTGTGATATCTTCCCGTGAGTCCCTGATCTTGATCGTACACGTTTGCGTGTATCATTAGTGTACGATTGAATCGGGGGCGTCACAGGGGGCACCGCACACGGCTAAGAACAATTGATGTACTTTGGGGGTTCCCCCTGCCCCCGTATATAAAGGAGGAGAGGGAGGAGGTTGGCCCAAGGGGCACGCCCAAGTGGGGGGGAACCTGACTAGGACTTCTAGTCCTAGTCGGCCCCCTTTCCTTTCTTTCGGAGGGGGAAAGGGAAGGAGAGGGAGAGGGAGAAGGAAAGGGGGGCCGCACCCTCTTCCCCTTGTCCAATTCGGACAGCCCATGGGGGGGGCGCCACCCCTTGCAGGCTCCCCTCTCTCTCCCCTATGGCCCATGTAGGTCCATTACTTTCCCGGGGGGGGGGGGGGGGGTTCCGGTAACCTCCCGGTACTCCAAAAAATCCCCGAAACATTCCGGAACTATTCCGATGTCCGAATAACATCGTCCAATATATCAATCTTTACCTCTCGACTATTTTGAGACTCCTCATCATATCCGTGATCTCATCCAGGACTCCGAAAAATCTTCGGTCACCAAAACACATAACTCAAATACAAATCGTCATCGAATTTTAAGCGTGCGGACCCTACGGGTTCGAGAACTATGTAGACATGACCGAGACACCTCTCTGGTCAATAACCCATAGCGGAACCTGGCTGCTCATATTGGCTCCCACATATTCGACGAAGATCTTTATCGGTCGAACCGTAATGACAACATACGTTATTCCCTTTGTCATCGATATGTTACTTGCCCGAGATTCGATCGTCGGTATCTTCATACCTAGTTCCATCTCGTTACCGGCAATTCTCTTTACTCGTTCTGTAATGGATCATCCCGTAACTAACTCATTAGTCACATTGCTTGCAAGGCTTATTATGATGTGCATTACCGAGAGGGCCCAGAGATACCTCTCCGATACTCAGAGTGACAAATCCTAATCTCGATCTATGCCAACCCAACAAAACACCTTCGGAGATACCTGTAGAGCATCTTTATAATCATCCATTTACGTTGTGATGTTTTATAGCACACAAGGTATTCCTCCGGTATTCGGGAGTTGCATAATCTCATAGTCAAAGGAACATGTATAAGTCATGAAGAAAGCAGTAGCAATAAAACATAACGATCATTATGCTAAGCTAACGGATGGGTCTTGTCCATCACATCATTCTCCTAATGACGTGGTCCCGTTCATCAAATGACAACACATGTCTATGGTTAGGAAACTTAACTATCTTTGATTAATGAGCTAGTCTAGTAGAGGCTTACTAGGGACACTCCGTTTTGTCTATGTATCCAGACATGTATCAAGTTTCCGGTTAATACAATTCTAGCATGAATAATAGATATTTATCATGATATAAGGAAATATAAATAACAACTTTATTATTGCCTCTAGGGCATATTTCCTTCAGTCTCCCACTTGCACTAGAGTCGATAATCTAGTTCACATCGCCATGTGATTTAACACCAATAGTTCACATCTTTATGTGATTAACACCCATAGTTCACATCGCCATGTGACCAACACGCAAAGGGTTTACTAGAGTCAATAATCTAGTTCACATCGCTATGTGATTAACACCCAAAGAGTACTAAGGTGTGATCATGTTTTGCTTGTGAGAGAAGTTTAGTCAACGGGTCTGCCACATTCAGATCCGTATGTATTTTGCAAATTTCTATGTCAACAATGCTCTACACGGAGCTACTCTAGCTAATTGCTCCCACTTTCAATACATATCCAGATTGAGACTCCGGGTCTTCTGGATCGGTGCAAAAGCTTGCATCGACGTAACTCTTTACGACGAACTCTTTATCACCTCCATAACCGAGAAATATTTGCTTAGTCCTCTAAGGATAGTTTTTACCGCTGTCTAGTGATCTACTCCTGGATCACTATTGTACCTCCTTGCCAAATTCATGGGAAGGTACACAATAGGTTTGGTACACAACATGGCATACTTTATAGAACCTATGGCTGAGGCATAGGGAATGACTTTCATTCTCTCTCTATCTTCTGCCGTGGTCGGGCTTTGAGTCTTACTCAACTTCACACCTTGCAACACAGGCAAGAACCCTTTCTTTGACTGATCCATTTTGAACTTCTTCAAAATCTTGTCAAGGTATGTACTCATCGAAAGTTTTATCAAGCGTCTTGATCTATCTCTATAGATCTTGATGCCCAATATGTAAGTAGCTTCACCGAGGTCTTTCTTTGAAAAACTCCTTTCAAACACTCCTTTATGCTTTCTAGGAAATTCTACATCATTTCCGATCAACAATATGTCATTCACATATACTTATCAGAAAGGCTGTAGTGCTCCCACTCACTTTCTTGTAAATACAGGCTTCACCGCGAGTCCGTATAAAACCATATGCTTTGATCAACTCATCAAAGCGTATATTCCAACTCTGAGATGCTTGCACCAGTCCATAGATGGATCGCTGGAGCTTGCACATTTTGTTAGCACCTTTAGGATTGACAAAACCATCTAGTTGCATCATATACAACTCTTCTTTAATAAATCCATTAAGGAATGCATTTTGTTATCCATTTGCCAGATTTCATAAAATGCGGCAATTGTTAACATGATTCGGACAGACTTAAGCATCGCTACGAGTGAGAAAATCTAATCGTAGTCAACACATTTGAACTTGTCGAAAACCGTTTGCGACAATTTGAGCTTTGTAGATAGTTACACTACCATCAGCGTCCGTCTTCCTCTTGAAGATCCATTTATTCTCAATGGCTTGCCAATCATCGGGCAAGTCCACCAAAGTCCACACTTTGTTCTTATATATGGATCCTATCTCAGATTTCATGGCCTCAACCATCTGTCGGAATCTGGGCTCATCACAGCTTCTTCATAGTTCGTAGGTTCGCCATGGTCTAGTAACATGACTTCCAAAACAGGATTACCGTACCACTCTGGTGCGGAACGTGCTCTGGTTGACCTACGAGGTTCGGTAGTAACTTGATCCAAAGTTTCATGATCATCATCATTAGCTTCCTCACTAATTGGTGTAGGCATCACTCGAACTGATTTCTGTGATGAACTACTTTCCAATTCAAGAGAAGGTACAATTACCTCATCAAGTTCCACTTTCCTCCCACTCACTTCTTTTAAGAGAAACTCCTTCTCTAGAAAGGATCCATTCTTAGCAACAAAGATCTTGCCTTTGGATCTGTGATAGAAGGTGTACCCAACAGTTTCTTTTTGGTATACTATGAATACACACTTCTCCGATTTGGGTTCGAGCTTATCAGGTTGAAGTATTTTCACATAAGCATCACAACCCCAAACTTTAAGAAACGACAGCTTAGGTTTCTTGCCAAACCATAGTTCATACGGTGTCATCTCAATGGATTTAGATGGTGCCCTATTTAACGTGAATGCAGCTGTCTCTAATGCATAACCCCAAAACGATAGTGGTAAATCGGTAAGAGACATCATATATCGCACCATATCTAATAAAGTACGGTTATGACGTTCGGACACACCATTACACTGTGGTGTTCCAGGTGGCGTGAGTAGTGAAACTATTTCACATTGTTTTAAATGAAGGCCAAACTCGTAACTCAAATATTTACCTCCGCGATCAGATCGTAGAAACTTTTATTTTCTTGGTACGATGATTCTCCACTTCACTCTAAAATTCTTTGAACTTTTCAAATGTTCCAGACTTGTGTTTCATCAAGTAGATATACCCATATCTGCTCAAATTATCTGTGAAGGTCAGAAAATAACGATACCCGCCGCGAGCCTCAACACTCATTGGACTGCATACATCGGTATGTATTATTTCCAATAAGTCAGTATCTCGCTCCATTGTTCCGGCGAACGGAGTTTTAGTCATCTTGCCCATGAGGCATGGTTCGCAAGTATCAAATAATTCCAAAAGTCCATCCGCATGGAGTTTCTTCACGCGCTTTACACCAATATGACCTAAACGGCAATGCCACAAGTATGTTGCACTATCATTATCAACTTTGCATCTTTTGGCATGAATATTATGAATATGTGTATCATTATGATCGAGATTCAAAAAACCATTTACATTGGGTGTATGACCATAGAAGGTTTTATTCATGTAAACAGAACAACAATTATTCTCTGACTTAAATGAATAACCGTATTGCAATAAACAAGATCAAATCATATTCATGCTCAACGCAAACACCAAATAACATTTATTTAGGTTCAACACTAATCCCGAAAGTATAGGGAGTGTGCGATGATGATCAAATCAATCTTGGAACCACTTCCAACACACATCTTCACTTCATCCTTAACGAGTCTCTGTTCATTCTGCAACTCCCGTTTCGAGTTACTAATCTTAGCAACTGAACCGGTATCTGATACATCTCCGTCGTATCTATAATTTTTGATTGTTTCATGCCAATATTATTCAACTTTTACATACTTTTGGCAACTTTTTATATGATTTATTTGGACTAACTTACTTATCCAGTGCCCAGTGCCAGTTCCTGTTTGTTGCATGTTTTTGTTTCACAAAAAATCCATACCAAACGAAGTCCAAACGCGATAAAAATTTACGGAGAATTATTTTGGAATATATGTGATTTTTAGGAGGTGGAATCAACGCAAACGGGGGCCCACAGTGCCCACAACCCACCAGGGCGCGCCACCAGGGCCCAGGCGTGCCCTAGTGTCTTGTGCCCTCCTCGAACGTTGGTTAGGGCCCTTCTTCTGGCGCAAGAAAGATAATTTATGGAAAAAAATCGTGTAAAAATTTCAGCACAATCGGAGTTACGGATCTCCGGGAATTTAAGAAACCGTGAAGGGCCAGATCCGGGGAGCGCGAAACAGAAGAGGACAGAGAGGGAGATCCAATCTCGGAGGGGCTCTCGCCCCTACCATGCCATGGAAGCCAAGGACCAGAGGGGAAACCCTTCTCCCACCTAGGGAGGAGGCCAAGTAAGAAGAAGAAGGAGGGGGGCTCTTTCGCCCTCGCTTCCGGTGGCGCCAGAGTGCCGCCGGGGCAACGATCGGGACGGCGATCTACATCAACCTTCTTGCTACCGTCAACACCAACTCTCTCTCCCTCTATGCAGCGGTGTAACACCTCTTCTCCCCGCTGTAATCTCTACTTAAACATGGTGCTCAACTCCATATATTATTTCCCGATGATCTATGGTTATCCTATGATGTTTGAGCAGATCCGTTTTGTCCTGTGGGTTAATCGTGATCTTGGTTGGTATGATTGTATATTTTATTTATGGTGCTGTCCTACGGTGCCCTCCATCTCGCGCAAACGCGAGGGGCCCCCGCTGTAGGGTGTTGCAATATGTTCATGGTTCGCTTACGGTGGGTTGCGAGAGTGACAGAAACTTAAACCCGAGTAGGTGGGGTATGATGTATGGGAGTAAAGAGGACTTGATACTTAATGCTATGGTTGGGTTTCACGACCTTAATGATCTTTAGTAGTTGCGGACGCTTGCTAGAGTTCCAATCATAAGTGCATATGATCCAAGTAGATAAAGTATGTTAGCTCATGCCTCTTCCTCATATGAAATTGCAAGAATGATTACTGGTACTTGTTATCGATTGCCTAGGGACAAATAACTTTCTTGTTGACACAAACCCTTTTACTAAACACCTAACTTTTATTATCTTGCAAAGTACGTCTAGTTTTATCTTGCAAAGTAGTTCTAGCATCACTCCTACAAACTAGTTTCATATTTGTTTTCGGTAAAGCAGACGTCAAGTGTGCGTAGAGTTGTATCGGTGGTCGATAGAACTTGAGGGAATATTTGTTCTGCCTTTAGCTCCTCGTTGGGTTCGACACTCTTATTTATCGAAGAAGGCTACAAACGATCCCCTATACTTGTGGGTTATCAAGACCTTTTTCTGGCGCCATTGCCGGGGAGCAATAGCGTGGGGTGAATATTCTCATGTGTGCTTGTTTGCTTTATCACTAAGTAGTTTTTATTTCCTGTTCTAAGTTGTTCTCTATCTTTAGTTAGAGATATGGAACACGAAACACCAAAAAAATTTGTGGTACTTGCTACTCATGGAGATGGGGAACCTCCTAAAACCCTCGATGCTTGTTATGTAAAACATATTATGCACTACTTTGATAATCCCGAGAAACACCATTCAACTATATAATGGGAGTAACGTTGGGTCAACGCGAATACTTTAGGGATTATCGCTTGACTCATAAAGGGAAATTGTTATGGGATCAAATTCATATGTTGCATTGGTATGCTCGGGAGCTATGCTTGAAATATGATTATACTTGTTGCTCTAGAATGAATGCTCCACATCTTCCCTTTTCATGCGAATTTAATGATAATAAAACCTTAGCTTCTTATGCTAATGGTATATATGATTATTATGATGTAGATTGAATAGAAGAATTTGTTGCTTTTAAGGGTGCTTATGAAATTGAATGTCTGTTTCTAGAGTATGAAGATTGTGATGATGTTGTTTATAGATCTCAAAATTTTGCTATATTTGAATATTGCTATGAGAACTATGAAAATAATGCCGATATTGATGCATTTCTTGAGAAATTCTCCGCTGTCCAAGAAGAGACTAATATTTTGCAGGAGTCTATGGAAGAAGGAACTAATGACATTGTGAGCTCATTGGATGGAAAAGATGAGGAGGAGAGCGAAGAACAAAAGGAGGAAGAGCAGCTTGATCACCTGTTCCCACCTTCTAATGAGAGTAACCCCTCAACTCATACATTGTTTGATTTCCCTTCGTGCTTACCGAAGGATGAATGCTATGATGATTGCTATGATCCTATTGATTCTTTTGAAATATCCCTTTTTGATGATGCTTGTGGCCAAGATGCCAATATGAATTATGCTTATGGAGATGAACTTGATATAGTTCCTTATATTACGAATGAAATTGTTCCTATTGCACCCACACATGATAGTCCTATTATCTTTTTGAACTCTCCAAACTACACTATATCAGAGAAGTTTGCTCTTATTAAGGATTATATTGATGGGTTGCATTCTACCATTACACATGATGATTTTGATGAGTATAATATGCATGTGCTTGCTGCTCCTACTTGCAATTATTATGAGAGAGGAACTACATCTCTACCTCTTTATGTTTCCAACATGATAAAATTGCAAGAAACTACTTATGCTATGTATTGGCCTTTACTTGATGTTCATGAATTGTTTTTGTATGACATGCCGATGCATAGGAAGAGAGTTAGACTTTGTCATTGCTTGATATATGTTGCTTTGTGCTCACTATTAAATGCTAAATCATTGTTGATTCAAATTGGCTTTGATATACCTTGGGATCCGGGTGGATCCATTACTTGAGCACTTTATGCCTAGCTTAATGGCTTTAAAGAAAGCACTGCCAGGGAGACAACCCGGAAGTTTTAGAGAGTCATTTATTTCTGTTGAGTGCTTTTTATATAGTTTAAAAACAAAAAAATATAGAGGGGAACACAAAACTTTTCAAAAAAGAAAGTGAAAGTGAGAGAGACAAGCATTGTTGAAGTGGGGGGAGCTCCTTGAACTTTGTTCGTGCTCACGGAAACTTTGTGAATCTTAATTATAGAAACTTTTCAACAAAAATAATTATCCCCTTGTACAATTCCATTGTATTATAGAAATAATGTGCCAAGGTTTGCCTTTAGGATGATTAGATTGCTTGTTGGTTTGTGCGGTGCAAAACAAAAACTTTGGCTGTAGTGCTCGATTTTACATTTTTTACTGGAACGTCAAACGGTTCTGAATTTTTTTTGCATTGTGTTGATATAGAAATTGTTTATTTTTCCTAATTTTTCAGATTTTTTTGAGTTACAGAAGTATGGTGGATGTTCGAATCTTTACAGACTGTCCTGTTTTCACAGATTGCTGTTATAGCTTCATTATTTGCGTATGTTTGAATTCTTGTTGAAACCTCCTTGACTTGGGGCCATAGAATTGTGATAGCATACAGTGGGTAATGTTTGTTTATAATTATATAATAATGTTACAGCAGTACATGATGGGATTTCATTGCCATATTCACTAACCCCACCACTAAAAGTTTGGTTAAGTTTTGTGTGGATGAAGTGTTCGAAGATCGAGGAGGTCTCGATGTGAGGAGAAGGAGGAGAGGCAAGAGCTCAAGCTTGGGGATGCCCAAGGCACCCCAAGTAAATATTCAAGGAGACTCAAGCATCTAAGAGCATCTCCAATAGATGGTCCAAATTTTGACAGTCCAAAACCGGAGATGTAAAATTTGGACCGCCAAAAAGTGCGTTTTGGAGCTCCGAAAAAAGGCCAACTCCAACAGATGGTTCAAATTCATGGTCCAAAAGAGCAACTCCAATAGATGGTCCAAAATCATGGTCCAAAACCGGCCAGCAGCCGCGCGGCTGCTGTTCAGCTGCTGTCCAGCCACTGTACAGCCGCACATATTGCATAAAACATGTTTTAAAACAACATAAAAAAAATTCATGTCCACAATATCAAATTATTACATAGTTCTTCAGATCCAGGAGATGAAATGCAACACAAATACGACATAGTTTTGCATAATACAACATAGTTTTGAACAAACAGATAATGAATCTATGCGGATCTTTCGCCATGCCATTTCCAATGCTCTTCCATCAAATCTTTCTGGAGTTGGTCATGCACATCGGTGTCTCTAATCTTGTTGTACACCTTCATGAAACGTCTGATGCGCTGTTCTTTTCGCATGGGGTTAACAGGAATGCCCATCAATGATAGAAGTTGTAATCTAAATGTTTTCCACGCTCGTTCTCAATGATCATGTTATGCATGATCACGCAAGCGGTCATGATGTACCAAAGGATCTTTTTATCCCAAAATCTAGATGGTCCTCGCACAATAGCAAATTGGGATTGCAAAATCCCAAATGCCCTCTCAACATCTTTTCTAGCCGCCGCTTGTGCATTATGAAAGACAAGTTCTTTCTTACCTTCAGGTTTTGCAACCGGCTTGAAGAATGTACTCCACCTCGGGTAGATCCCATCTGCAAGATAGTACCCATAGTTGTAGGTGCGGCCATTTGCTTTGAAGGTCACCGGTGGTGCCTCTCCATTTGCTAAGTTGGCAAAGAGAGGTGACCGGTCGAGCACGTTGATGTCGTTGCAAGAACCGGGCATACCAAAATATGCATGCCAAATCCATGTTTCATGATCAGCAACTGCCTCAAGAATGATAGTGGCATCCTTCCCACGACCCTTGAATTGTCCATGCCATGCTTTTGGACAGTTCTTCCATTTACAATGCATGCAATCCACAGACCCGAGCATACCTGGAACCCTCGAGCTTTGTTCATCTCCAAAAGCCTCTGAGTGTCCTGAGCATTGGGTGCTCTCAAGTACTGTGGACCGAACACTTCTACCATAGTTATTGCAAATTGCTTGACATAGAAGATAGAAGTGCTCTCTGCCATCGCCAAGTTGTCATCAATTTAATCTGCCGGAACACCATATGCCATCATGCGCAAAGCGGCAGTGACCCTCTGCTCAATGCTATGGCCAAGCAACCTGGCACAGTTCCTTCTCTGCTCGAAGACTGGATTACGCTGCTTCACGGAATTGCAAATGCGGAAGAACAAGTCTTTCGACATTCTGAAACGGCGTCGAAAGTAATTCTCCGGAAAACATGTGATGATGCAAAGTAGTTGCGCACCAACCGTTTGTGCGCATCAATCCGTTCTCTCCGAATGAACGCACGACCATAAACGGAACCACCGTGCTTCGGTTTCTTCCTCTTGTGCATGGCCACTAGCATAGTAATCTCCTCTTCTTCATGCAAATCAAATTCCTCATCCGACGATGAATCATCGACAAAAGAGGAGTCAACCGAGCTCATCTACAATGCACACAACCACTGTCAAACATACTATCCAATCCCAAGTTAAATCATCAAGTTTCGTCATTTTTTTACCTTGGGGAATTCCGTGGAACACCTTGTGCGCGCGGTGGAAAAAGATGGCCGCCGGTTGGATTGGCTGCTGCTGACGGCTGCGGGCGGCTGCGGTCGGCTCCGAACGGTGGCGGTGATAAGAAATGAGCTTGGAGGCCGGCCAAGAGGAGCTCGACGGGCGGCGAAGAATAGTTTGGCAGCCGGGCGGAAGGCTTGGTGCGGTGGTCGTGCGGCCGGCGCAACGGTCGTGGATAGGCTCACGGCCGACGGGGAGGAGGTCGGCGGCAGCCTAAGACCCGGCGGAGGCCTACTGCGGCAGCCGGACCGCCGGGGGCGCCGAATCCCGCGCCGGCTGCCTCCCGATTCGGCGGCGTCTGGGCGGCTGTGAGCCGGCTACTGGCGAGGGAGGCGATGGGGGCGACGGCGGCGGAGGGCTGCAGCGGGGTTGTGGGGTGGTGGCGGCGCCGACGGCGAGGTTTTGGGCGGTCGCGGCGGTGGATTCCGGCCGGCTGGTCTTCGGGCGGGCGGACGGGCGCGGGCGGGAAAGGAAAGGAAGTGGCGGTTGGGTGTTCACGAACGGAGGTTGGTTTTGTACCAGATGCACCTCGGGATGTAAATTTGCACCCTGAGGTGTTGTATTTTAGATCACGAGGAGGCCGCGGTCCAATTTTTTTTGCATATGGACCGTCTGTTCGAGCAGCATTTTTTGCCCCAGACGGTCCAAAAGTTAGGTACTTTTACATTTGGACCATCTATTGGAGATGCTCTAAGCTTGGGGATGCCTCGGAAGGCATCCCATCTTTCTTCAATAAGTATCGGTATGTTTTCATTTTCGTTTCGTTCATGTGATATGTGTAAATCTTGGAGCGTCTTTTGCATTTAGTTTTCACTTTTCTTTTATGCACCATGCTGGTATGAGATAGTCCAAGGTTGATTTATAGAATTCTCATTGCACTTCACTTATATCTTTTGAGTATGGCTTTATAGAATGCTTCATGTGCTTCACTTATATCATTTGAAGTTTGGATTGCCTATTTCTCTTCACATAGAAAACCGTTGTTTGTAGCATGCTCTTTTGCTTCACTTATATTTGTTAGAGCATGATCTTTTGTAGAAAGAATTAAACTCTCATGCTTCACTTATATCTATTTAGAGAGTCAACAGGAATTGGTCAATTGCATGGTTAGTCATAAAATCCTACATATAACTTATGGATCACTGAATATGATATGTTTGATTCCTTGCAATAGTTTTGCGATATAGAGATGATAATATGTGGGAGGTACTAGTAAAGGGTTGTGGTTAGTAGGAATATTGGTGTTAAGGTTTGTGATTCCCGACGCATGCACGTATGGTCTCTCGTTATGCTATGAAAGTTGGAGCATGATTTATTATTGATTGTCTTCCTTATGAGTGGCAGTCGGGGACGAGCGATGGTCTTTTCCTACCAATCTATCCCCCTAGGGGCATGCGTAGTAGTACTTTGCTTCGAGGGCTAAGAAACTTTTGCAATAAGTTATATGAGTTCTTTATGACTAATGTGAGTCCATGGATTATACACACTGTTACCTTTCCGCAATTTGCTAGCCTCTACGGTACCGTGCATTGCCCTTTCTCACCTCGAGAGTCAGTGCGAACTTCGCCGGTGCATCCAAACCATGTAATATGATACGCTCTATCACACATAAGCCTTATTATATCTTCCTCAAAACAGCCACCATACCTACCTATTATGGCTTTTCCATGGCCATTCCGAGATATATTGCCATGCAACTTCCACCGCTTCCGTTTGATGACTTGAGCATTCATTGTCATATTGCTTTGCATGATCATATTGCTGACATAGTAGTTGTGGCTCAGTCACCGTTCATCATTTTTCATACATGTTACGCTAGATCATTGCACATCCTGGTACATTGCGAGAGGCATTCATATAGAGTCATACTTTATCATAGGTATCGAGTTGTAATTTTATTTCTTTTGAGTTATAAGTAAATAGAAGTGTGATGATCATCATTATTCATATTTAGAGCAGTGCCCCAATGAGGAAAGGATGATGGAGACTATGATTCCCCCACAAGTCGGGATGAGATTCCGGACAATGAGAGAAAAAGAACAAAAAAAGAAAAAAAGGAAAAAAAAGAAAAAGAAAAAGAAAAAGAAAGAAAAGAAGAAAAAAGAAAAAGAAAATAAACAAAGAGAGAAGGGGCATTGTTAGTATCCTTTACCACACTTGTGCTTCAAAGTAGCACCATGTTTTTCGTATGGAGAGTCTCCTATGTTGTCACTTTCATATACTAGTGGGAATTTTTCATTATAGGATTAGATGCACACCCACTTAGTTTTCATATTGAGCTTTCATACACTTATAGCTCTTAGTGCATCTGTTGCATGGCAATCCCTACTCCTCGCATTGATATCAATTGATGGGCATCTCCATAGCCCGTTGGTTAGCCGCGTCGATGTGAGACTTTCTTATTTTTTTGTCTTCTCTATACTTACCCCTATCATCATACTCTATTCCACCGATAGTGCTATATCCATGGCTTGCGCTCATGTATTGCATGAGGGTTGAAAATGCTGAAGCGCGTTAAAAAGTATGAACCAATTGCTTGGCTGACACCGGGGTAGTACATGATTTATACTTTGAGCTGAGAAGACAGCATGACAATGCTATATGATTTTGTAGGGATAACGTTCTTTAGCATTTGATATTCTGAAAGACATGATTGTTTGTTGGGATGCCTGAGTATTGATGTCTTTATGTCAAATTATAGACTATTGCTTTGAATCACTTATGTCTTAATATTCATGCCATGATTAGATATATGATCAAGTTTATGCTAGGTCGCATTCCACATCAAAAATTATCTTTTTTATCATTTACCTACTCGAGGACGAGCAGGAATTAAGCTTGGGGATGCTGATACGTCTCCGTCGTATCTATAATTATTGATTGTTTCATGCCAATATTATTCAACTTTTACATACTTTTGGCAACTTTTTATATGATTTATTTGGACTAACTTACTTATCCAGTGCCCAATGCTAGTTCCTGTTTGTTGCATGTTTTTGTTTCACAGAAAATCCATATCAAACAAAGTCCAAACGCGATAAAAATTTATGAAGAATTATTTTGGAATATATGTGATTTTTAGGAGGTGGAATCAACGCAAACGGGGGCCCACAGTGCCCACAACCCACCAGGGCGCGCCACCAGGGCCCAGGCGCGCCCTGGTGTCTTGTGCCATCCTCGAACGTCGGTTGGGGCCCTTCTTCTGGTGCAAGAAAGATAATTTATGGAAAAAATCATGTAAAAATTTCAGCGCAATCGGAGTTACGAATCTCTGGGAATTTAAGAAACCGTGAAGGGCCAGATCTGGGGAGCGCGAAACAAAAGAGGACAGAGAGGGAGATCCAATCTCGGAGGGGTCTCGCCCCTCCCATGCAATGGAAGCCAAGGACCAGAGGGGAAACCCTTCTCCCACCTAGGGAGGAGGCCAAGGAAGAAGAAGAAGGAGTGGGGCTCTCTCCCCCTCGCTTCCGGTGGCGCCGGAGTGCCGCCGGGGCAACGATCGGGACGACGATCTACATCAACAATCTTGCTACCGTCAACACCAACTCTCTCTCCCTCTATGCAGTGGTGTAACACCTCTTCTCCTCGCTGTAATCTCTACTTAAACATGATGCTCAACTTCATATATTATTTCCCAATGATTTATGGTTATCCTATGATGTTTGAGTAGATCCGTTTTGTCGTGTGGGTTAATCGTGATCTTGGTTGGTATGATTGTATATTTTGTTTATGGTGCTGTCCTACGGTGCCCTCCGTCTCACGCAAAAGTGAGGGGCCCCCGCTGCAGGGTGTTGCAATATGTTCATGGTTCGCTTACGGTGGGTTGTGAGAGTGACAGAAACTTAAACCCGAGTAGGTGGGGTATGACGTATGTGAGTAAAGAGGACTTGATACTTAATGCTATGGTTGGGTTTCACGACCTTAATGATCTTTAGTAGTTGTGGATGCTTGCTAGAGTTCCAATCATAAGTGCATATGATCCAAGTAGAGAAAGTATGTTAGCTCATGCCTCTCCCTCATATGAAATTGCAAGAATGATTACTGGTACTTGTTATCGATGGCCTAGGGACAAATAACTTTCTTGTTGACACAAACCCTTTTACTAAACAGCTAACTTTTATTATCTTGCAAAGTACTTCTAGTTTTATTCTTGCAAAGTAGTTCTAGCATCACTCCTACAAACTAGTTTCAAATTTGTTTTCAGTAAAGCTGACGTCAAGTGTGCGTAGAGTTGTATCGGTGGTCGATAGAACTTGAGGGAATATTTGTTCTGCCTTTAGCTCCTCGTTGGGTTCGACACTCTTATTTATCGAAGAAGGCTACAAACGATCCCCTATACTTGTGGGTTATTAGTATCAAATACCCAGGGGTTGCTACGAACACTAGTAAAGTACACATCAGCAATCTTTATATAAAATATACCTTTGTTCACTTTGCCATCCTTCTTATTCGTCAAGTATTCGGGGTAGTTCTGCTTCTAGTGACCATTCCCTTTGTAGTAGAAGCACTAAATTTCGGGCTTAGTTCCAGCTTTGGGCTGCCTCATGGGAGCGGTAACTTGCTTGCCATTCTTTATGAAGTTCCCTTTTTTTCCTTGCCCTTTTTCCTGAAACTAGTGGTCTTGTTAACCATCAACACTTGATGCTCTTTCTTGATTTCTACCTTCGCCGATTTCAGCATTGCGAAGAGCTCGGGAATCATTTTCATCATCCCTTGCATATTATAGTTCATCACAAAGTTCTAGTAGCTTGGTGATAGTGGCTAGAGAATTTTGTCAATCACTATCTTATCTGGAAGATTAACTCCCACTTGATTCAAGCGATTGTAGTACCTAGACATTCTTAGCACATGCTCAATAGTTGAGCTATTCTCCTCCATCTTGTAGGCAAAGTACTTGTCAAAGGTCTCATACCTCTTGACATGGGCATGAGTCACTAAACTATCAAGTAGTCATCATATCGAGCTTGCCAAACGTTCATAACGTCTGCATCTGCTCCAGCAATCGGTCTGTCACCTAGAGGTGCATCTAGGACATAATTCTTCTGTGTAGCAATGAGGATAATCCTCAGATCACGGACCCAGTCCGCATCATTGCTACTAACATCTTTCAACTTATTTTTCTCTAGGAACATATCAAAAAATAAATGGGGAGCTACATCGCGAGCTATTGATCTACAACATAATTGGCAAATACTATCAGGACTAAGTTCATGACAAATTAAAGTTCAATTAATCAAATTACTTAAGAACTCCCACTTAGATAGACATCCCTCGAGTCATCTAAGTGATCACGTGATCCAAATCAACTAAACCATGTCCGATCATCATGTGAGATGGAGTAGTCTTCAATGGTGAACATCTCTATGTTGATCATATCTACTATATGATTCACGTTCGACCTTTCGGTCTCCAGTGTTCCGAGGCCATGTCTGTACATGCTAGGCTCGTCAAGTTTAACCTGAGTATTCCGCACGTGCAAAACTTTCTTGGACCCGTTGTATGTGAACGTAGAGCTTATCACACCCGATCATCACGTGGTGTCTTGGCATGACGAACTGTGGCAACAGTGCATACTCAGGGAGAACACTTATACCTTGAAATTTTAGTAAGGGATCATCTTATAATGCTACCGCCGTACTAAGCAAAATAAGATGCATATAAAAGATAAACATCACATGCAATCAAAATATGTGACATGATATGGTCATCATCATCTTGTGCCTTTGATCTCCATCTCCAAAGCACCATCATGATCTCCATATTCACCGGCTTGACACCTTGATCTCCATCGTAGCGTCGTGGTCGTCTCGCCAATTATTGCTTCTACAACTACTAACGCATAGTGATAAAGTAAAGCAATTACATGGCGTGTGCATCTCATACAATAAAGCGACAACCATAAGGCTCCTGCCAGTTGCCGATAACTTTTACAAAACATGATCATCTCATACATCAACATATATCACATCATGTCTTGACCATATCACATCACAACATGCCCTGCTAAAACAAGTTAGACGTCCTCTACTTTGTTGTTGCAAGTTTTACGTGGCTGCTACGGGCTTGTAGTAAGAACCGTTCTTACCTACGCATCAAAAACCACAATGATGTTTCACCAAGTTTGCTGTTTTAACCTTCAACAAGGACCGGCCGTAGTCAAATTCGATTCAACTAAAGTTGGAGAAATAGACACCCGCCAACCACCTTTATGCAAAACTAGTTGCATGTCTGTCGGTGGAACCGGTCTCATGAGCGTGGTCATGTAAGGTTGGTCCGGACCGCTTCATCCAACAATATCGCTGAATCAAAATAAGACGTTGGTGGTAAGCAGTATGACTATCATCACCCACAACTCTTTGTGTTCTACTCGTGCATATCATCTACGCATAGACCTAGCTCGGATGCCACTGTAGGGGAACGTAGCATGCAATTTCAAAATTTTTCTTACGATCATGCAAGATCTATCTAGGAGATGCATAGCAACGAGAGGGGGAGAGTGTGTCCACGTACCCTCGTAGACCGAAAGCGGAAGCGTTAGCTTAACGCGGTTGCTGTAGTCGAACGTCTTATCGATTCAACCGATCAAGCACTGAATGTACGGCACCTCCGAGTTATGCACACGTTCAGCTCGATGACGTCCCTCGAACTCTTGATCTAGCAAAGTGTCGAGGGAGAGTTTCGTCAGCACGATGGCATGGTGACGGGGATGGTGAAGTTATCCACGCAGGGCTTCGCCTAAGCACTACGACAATATGACCGGAGGAGTAAACGGTGGAGGGGGGCACCGCACATGGCTAAGAACAATTGATGTACTTTGCGGTGCCCCCTGACCCTGTATATAAAGGAGGAGAGGGAGGAGGCCGGCCCTAGGGGTGCGCCCAAGTGGGGGGGGCGAAACCAACTAGGACTCCTAGTCCTAGTCGGCCCCCCTTTCCTTTCTTTCGGAGGGGGAAAGGGAAGGGGAGGGAGAGGGAGAAGGAAAGGGGGGCCGCGTCCTCTTCCCCTTGTCCAATTCACACAGCCCATGGGGGGGCGCCACCCCTTGCGGGCTCTCCTCTCTCTCCTTTATGGCCCATGTAGGCCCATTACTTTCCCGGGGGGTTCCGGTAACCTCCCGGTACTCCGAAAAATACCCAAAACATTCCGGAACTATTCCGATGTCCGAATACCATCGTCCAATATATCAATATTTACCTCTCGACTATTTCGAGACTCCTCGTCATATCCGTGATCTCATCCAGGACTCGGAACAATCTTTGGTCACCAAAACACATAACTCATAATACAAATCGCCATCGAACATTAAGCGTGCGGACCCTACAGGTTCGAGAACTATGTAGACATGACCGAGACGCCTCTCCGGTCAATAACCAATAGCGGAACCTGGATGCTCATATTGGCTCCCGCATATTCTATGAAGATCTATATCGGTCGAACCATAATGACAACATACGTTATTCCCTTTGTCATTGGTATGTTACTTGCACGAGATTCGATCGTCGGTATCTTCATACCTAGTTCAATCTCGTTACCGGCAAGTCTCTTTACTCGTTCCGTAATGCATCATCCCGTAACTAACTCATTAGTCACATTGCTTGCAAGGCTTATTATGATGTGCATTACCGAGAGGGCCCAGAGATACCTCTCCGATACTCGGAGTGACAAATCCTAATCTCGATCTATGCCAACCTGACAAAACACCTTCGGAGATACCTGTAGAGCATCTTTATAATCACCCATTTACGTTGTGACGTTTGATAGCACACAAGGTATTCCTCCGGTATTCGAGAGTTGCATAATCTCATAGTCAAAGGAACATGTATAAGTCATGAAGAAAGCAGTATTAATAAAACTTAATAATCATTATGCTAAGCTAACGGATGGGTCTTGTCCATCACATCATTCTCCTAATGATGTGATCCCATTCATCAAATGACAACACATGTCTATGGTTAGGAAACTTAACCATCTTTGATTAACGAGCTAGTCTAGTAGAGGCTTACTAGGGACACTGTGTTTTGTCTATGTATCCACACATGTATCAAGTTTCCGGTTAATACAATTCTAGCATGAATAATAGATATTTATCATGATATAAGGAAATATAAATAACAACTTTATTATTGCTTCTTGGGCATATTTCCTTCAGGATTAGCTACCCGTGCCCACCTTCTAATGAGAGTAACTCTTCAATTCATACATTATTTAATTTCCCTTCGTTCTTACCGAAGGATGATTGCTAATAATTGCTATGATCCCGTTGATTCATTTGAAATATCCCTTTTCGATGATGCTTGCTATGCTTGTGGCCAAGATGCCAATATGAATTATGCTTATGGAGATGAACTTGCTATAGTTCCTTATGCTGAGAATGAAATTGTTGCTATTGCACCCACACATTATAGTCCTATTGTCTTTTTGAATTCTCCCAACTACACTATATCGGAGAAGTTTGCACTTATTAAGGATTACATTGATGGGTTGCCTTTAACCGTTGCACATGATAATTTTGATGAATATAATATGCATGTGCTTGCTGCTCCTACTTGCAATTATTATGAGAGAGGAACTGCATCTCCGCCTCTCTATGTTTCCAACACGAAAGAATTGCAAGAAACTTCTTATGCTATGTATTGGCCTTTACTTGATGTGCATGAATTGTTCTTGTATGACATGCTGATGCATAGGAAGAGAGTTAGGCTTCGTCATTGCATGATATATGTTGCTTTGTGCTCATTACTAAATGCCAAATCATTGTTAATTAAAATTGGCTTTAATATACCTTGGGATCTGTAGCGACCCGACCTCAGACAGTAAAGTCTCTGTGCTTAAGTGTCATCCCTGGATCGGTATGGTGATACACACAGTACTCGAGGATTTATAACAGAGGTAAATCACATGTATAAAGTAACATAAATACTATTACCTCAATCCAAACAGCATAAGTAACAACAAGGTTGTGGATTCCCATCAACACCAACGACAAAGTTGAGTGTAGAAATCATAATAACGTATCACTTACTCGTCGTAAGAAATCCTGCAACATGAGACGTTGCAGCCACAGAGGGTCAGTACATTGAATGTACTGGCAAATTCACACCATAGGATAATGATGAATAACAGCTATCACTACATGCATATATGGCTGGTGGAGGCTCTATGGTTATAATGTTTTTGCGAAAAGCCAATTTTTCCCTACAACAAAGGAATATATTTTTCTGTTTAACTATCATGGTAGTTGAAACACTGAGAATGGTAAATCCCCATCTCAATCCCAATTAAAGAAGTAATTAACAACCAAACAAATTAATTAGAGTGACGAGATCAATATGATAATCCAAGAACCAGATACTCAAGATGTCATAACCGGGGACACAACTAATCATGATTAGTTTGTACACTCTGCAGAGGTTTGCACACTTTTCCCCAAAAGACTCGATCTCCTCCGTTGGATTTCTCGCACTTCATGGTGTTTGAGAAACGGATGACCGAGACACAGTCTTTCAAAAGCATTAACTCTAACCCCGGGTAGACAGTACCAACCTACATCCCCTACATCTGCTAGCCTACCACTGGAAGAGGTCATGCAAGATACTAAACTATGCTAGAGCCCATAATGGCTTGTGGCTGTACACGGAAGTTTCTAGCATGAATAATCTTATGATCCCTTTGAGCCTGGGTGGCGAACCATAGGATGATCACACGGGTTCCCTGGGATCTCCTAGGACAACACTAGTATATCCCCAGGTGTCCGGGCAAGTCCACAGGTATATCCCCCAGGGTGCCCCTACCAATCCACCCAGATGTGTATTGAAGTAGCCACCTTAAGTTAAACCTTAGTTAACAATAATCTCTCACATCTTTCATGAATTCTCTCAAACCAATCCACGTCTACGAGCATAGCATAGCAATATGAGCATAAAGTAAAAGTAACTCCCAAGGTTTGAATGCAGGATAATAGGTTCCTACCTCATCAACTACTTCCCAATACCCACATGTTATCAATCCTACTCATGCAATGTTTGAGGGTTGGAACTAATGCATAAAAACTGGGTATGAAAAGTATGATCAAAGTGTGAACTTGCCTTGTACTGTTGATGAAGATGATTCGCACTCATAACTCCTGTTAGTTCTACTCGCCACACTCCGTTCAATCTATTGTAAGCAAGCAATAGTAACCACACATAAGCAATCATGCAAAAGAATCGAAGAAAAGACTTCGAAAAACTTCGAAAACAAGCAATTAACTCTTGAAACATAAAACAATTTCTAACAGTACCAAAATTAGGTTTATTTGGCCTTATCAGAAATTTTAGGTCAAGAGCTTCGATCTGCAAAAAGAATCAACTCAAACGGAGTTATAAAACTCGAGTTATGATCAAACAAAGTTGAAATACAAATCTGTTTGAAATTAAATTTTAAAACTTTCAAAAATATGTTTAAGTTGTTTTACTGGATAGAGGGGATCAAGACGAAGAAGTGGGCATTGGTTTTGTTGGATTGGGACAAACGAGTAGAAAGTTGTGATCAAAAGAAATCCAGGGGCTAAACTGCAAAAATAAATAATTACACCTAGGTCCCTGGCCACGAAATCAGAAACTAAAATTAGAACTTTCGCTGAACAGTACTAGGGAACGAATACGTTCGCTAAGAACTACTAAACAGAAAACGTTTACTAACTAACTAGATCTGAAAAGAAAACCATATTGTTTTTTTATAAAAAAAGCCGTAAACAAAAAAAAAACGGGGCGAACCGGGCGGTGGTTTTACCGGTTCGGCAGCGGGTCGGCGGCGGTTCCCAGCGACGGCGGCGATGGATCGGGTGGCAGTGCGGAGTAGACGCGGCGGCTGCGCTGGACTGCGGCGGCTGCGGCAGCGGTGCGAGCAGGCGGTGGCGCGACTCGGTGCGGGCGACGGAGGAGCGGCGCGCCGATGCGGCGGTGGTGGCGAAGTGCGAGGGCGGCGGCGAGATGTGCAGCTGCGGCTGCGGCGGATCGGCGCGTGAAGGCGAGCGGCTCGGCGGCGCTGCTCGGGAGGAGGAGAGTGGGTCGGCGGCGGCTTTATTGGAGGAGGGGAGGCGTGGGGGAGGGGGCGGCCGATGGCGGGGCCACGCCGGACTCCAAGAGGAGTCCCGGTCGGGGACGACAGGCTAGGCGGCGCGGAGCTGGGCTGGGCTTCGGCCTTGTTGGATGGGTCGGCCCGGTCGATCGGGAGAAAAGTTTTTTTTTAACAATTTTTTTCCAAAGAACAAAAATAAAATACACAAATAATAATAATATATATAGGCATATTATATATCAAAATAAAATACACAAAATTTTAAATAAATCAAAGAGTGCTATTGTTGTAATAAAACGTCATAAAAATCATTTTAAAAATACCAAAATGATTTCAAATTTATTTCTCTCCAATTTTCTATTGTAGGGAATCATTTACCCTATTTTCCATATATTTTAATTTTGGAGAAAAATAATTTGAATAAAAACCAAATAACCCCAAATTGAAAATAATTCCAATGGGACTTTGAAATTTAATTCTTTTAAAACTTCGAACTCATATTTCATATGTTTTGAAGAAGTCATTTTATCTTCTCTCATGAAAATCATTGAGTTGCTTAAAGTTTCTGAATTGGAAGTATTTCCAAATAAAATTCAAATCTTTTCAAAACCCTTTTCATTTATTTAAATGGAAGAAGTCATGTCATCTTCTCTCCAGGGTTTTGTATTTGAAAAGAATTTGAATTCACGGAGATCATAAATGCAAAGTGAAAGTTTGGGAAAGTCATTTCATTCCCTCTCATTTAACTTTCAAAAAGTTTCAAATTTCACTCAAATTCACTCAAGCAATCATACAATCAATCAAAACTATCTATTTAATATAACAATCCAAAATTTAGAATTTTGGGATGTTACAAACCTACCACCCTTAAAATGAATCTCGTCCTCGAGATTCAGAGAGGCTAGAAAGAAATAGGTTAGGTTCGGGGGTCTCCTCAAAATCCATTGATCGTCATAGGGGGTCTGGGGTGCTACCACCCTTAGAAACATGGTTACGGATCCATCAAAACTTATATACTCTACCTTTTTGTTGACAGGGTCAGTCTTCTCAGATTCTCGGGAAAATTCCTTCTCTGGGCTCTTCCGGTAGTGGCATAACCTTTACCGCAATTCTTCTGTCCTTTTATCTTGATAAGGTTCTTCTATGACTGGGTCTTCTAAGCTGACGGGTCTGGTGCCAATACTAAACAACTATCGATATCTCATGGTGGTCAACAATTTATGATTTCTCCTATAGAAAATGGGTCTGGGCTTCATTCTCACCGTATGACCTACGATTGGCAACAACTGCCTAGTACAAGGGAAAAATTGTCATACCATTCTAAGGTTTAAACAAGGTTTTGATCGTCGTCGCTCTACTATGGGTAAGTCACTCAGATTTACCATCCCGTATAGCAAGGCGAACAATAAGAGTAAGTCAGTATGGTGATCAATCCATCCCGCACCCAAATCATTACCTTCTATATGGTTTAGCGAATCTCGCATTCTAACACTCGGTCATCCTCACAAGCATTGCAGAATTTCTCTTGTCGATGAACTAAGTTCGGATAAATCCATTGATTCTGCAAGCCAAACAAACATCTATCGTTCCTTCACAACTCTCAGGTTTTGCGGAAACTCCTATAAGATCGTCTGTTGATAGGGCGTAACATCTTCCAGGGTTTTTCCTTCAGCAAGAGTGTGCTTGCTTCTTGGCAGGTCCTGGAGCCTGTGGGTTATGACCCATCTCATCACTTGTATACCTTGAACTCATCATCGGAGCAACTGATCATTATTCCAACATCGAACTTCCTAGCATTCTTAAATCCATCCAATTGTACTATCTCCCTTCCTTCTATTGGTGCCAAACTAAGACGTGATTACTCAGACTCATCATCGAGTTACAATTGCTTCTTATTACCAACATTATTCCTCCTTTATATCCAATAGTACTTCATCCCTTCATGTTTTTGGGATACCCCACATATCGAGACAAAACTCATACGTATTTTGTTCGAAGTCCACTCCGTGGAATATCATTATCCTTTCCAGGGGTCAAGGGTTCTCACAGGGTACTACCACCCTTAAAATGCTCCAATTCTTCCATAGACCATGTTTCTCATATCCTCGAAAATGGTCAAAATCCTTCTTCATTTCATAAAATCCAAATCTTTACCAATGATGCTAACTTTATTGATTCTCAAATTATTACCATCTACTGCAGTTCCATTACATGCCTCAACTCAACACCTCAATATAAAAGAAAACGTTCTCACTACTACTACTACATTTCTCACAGGCTCAACTACTTATCACATGTCTCCTTCTCCTTGGGACAATCTCTGGCAAAGTGCCCTGCTTCATTACAACAAAAACATTTTACTTCTGAGAAGTCTTGCGGTTTCCTTGTGATTTCCAAGCCTCCTTGGGTCCTCGGCTTCCTTTTTGGGAAACTGCCAAAGTAGTTCCCTGAATCTTTTCACCTGAAACATGTGATATGACTCAGGTCCTTCCTGGAATCCAATCTACTTCTCTTCCTGGACTTTTCCGTTCCAATCAGGGCTTCTATTTCCTGTGGGTCATACTCTACTTCCTCTGTTCGGGAATTCTACTAGATCCCCATTCAGACAATTCTGGGAGATGTGTCCTTCTTCTCCACATGAATAGAATGACTTAGTGCATGGTTTAATTGGGTCTTCTTCGAGTGTGTCCTCCACCTTTTCCTTCATCACAGGTTCTTCTAAAATTTCACTGAGGGCTCATTTCATTGCTTCTTTCTTCAGCTGGATGGTTCTTTGTACCATGGGGTAAATGTGACATTGAGCAGGGTAGTGGGTAGTCCCTTCACACAAGAAACAAGTGATCTGCCTAGTTGGGCATTCTTCAGCTGGGTGACTTCCTTCACAATTAGGGCATTCATCCATCTGTTCTTTATGGTTGTGTCCTATTTCTCCACATAGCTTGCATGCACAAGGTTTCTTCATATCACTTCCATAAGGCTTCAATTTCTGGGCGAGACTTTGGTAAAGTCAATTTAAATTCTTTCCAAGTGGTTACTCCTTGCCATCCATTGATGGTTTGGTACATCCTCCACCAAGTAGCAGCACCTCTTTCAAAACACTACAGAGCATGCTGGGCCATATCCTTTCCGGCTACAGAGTTATTCTCCATATGATCTTCCATGTTCTGAATCCATCGGTTCGTCTCCAATTGACTTATCGGTCCAGGAAACATGAGTTCATCTCCATTCATCCTCTATTGGGTCCATGGGTTTGGGGTGAGATAAGAGAGATAGGGAGGGATACACACAATACAAACAAAAGTTTTGAAAAGACAGATTTTATTTGTGGCTGTCAAAAAAAAACAAATGACAGCTCACAAACGTCGCATCTAACGTAAGTGTATAACAGGGGTTTGGTCTTCTAAAGGTCAATAAATCTTCAAACTCACCAAACTCTTCAAGTCTTGTTCATGTCTCCAATGGCTTCTTCTGATCGTGCTTGTCCTTCTGAAGTTCTTTTGCCAGATCATCACTGTTGAAGCGAAGTCTCTCATGACGTCCTTTAATATTTCTGGAGTTGCGTTCCAACTTCTGGGTTTCAACATCCTTGGCATGAACCATGGTCCTACTATCCTTCAGTTCCTGTCGAATCTCTGGTATCTCGAGGTTTTGCTCTTCCAGCTTGGCTACTTTCAGCTTCTGGGTCCTAAGTTCTTCATGAAATGCTTCCTTGTCAAATACGACTTCCTGAAGGTCCATCTAAAAATTCTTGATGTACTACTCCAGATCCTGGCGATACACGAGCTAAGGTTAAAACTGCATCCTTTGCTGATGGGTACTCCATCAGCCTTCTACCATCCAATCCTTCCGAAGAAATGCATGCTTAACTCAGCACGGTGGCCATAGCATCAGCGGGCGATAACATCATGGATAGCCGTGTTTCTGCTCTTGTCATTTCCATGAGCTATCATTCCATAGTTGATATCTCCTGCCTTAAGGTTTTTCTTGACAAAATCTTTGAGTTCTAATGCTCTATGTTCAGGTGTTTCTCTGATACACCTTGATCTCGGGTATTGACAGCTTCACTAGTCTGACAAGTTCCATAACGGTAGCCTTCCTAGTCATGCCAATCGGGAAATTCTTCAGAGCCTTCAAATTCTCCTAGTCTTCGGAGTCTTCAACCATTGCACTTTCCATTATTATAATGCACGGTAAAATCCTCTTCATTCCGAAGTGGTCTTAGTTGTCCGATATCTTGTACTTCTTGGAGTGGACTCATCAGTCGAATCTTTGAGTGGTCAAAAGGGGAAAGGGGTATAGTCTAACTAAAATGGAATATTTGAATAAGCTTAGAAGAGAGGAGAGGTAAAAGATCTTTTGAAAATGAAGTTTTTGAGAAAATCTTTCGTATGGCTTGCCAGTTTCTAGGGGTCACGACCTACAGTCAACATGTGCTCTGATACCATCTTGTAGCGACCCGACCTCAGACGGTCAAGTCTCTGTGCTTAAGTGTCATCCCTGGATCGGTATGGTGACACACAGTACTCGAGGATTTATAACAGAGGTAAATCACATGTATAAAGTAACGTAAATACTATTACCTCAATCCAAATAGCAGAAGTAACAACAAGGTTGTGGATTCCCATCAACACCAACGGCAAAGTTGAGTGTAGAAATCGTAACCCTAATGTATCACTTACTCGTCGTAAGAAATCCTGCAACATGAGACGTTGCAGCCACAAAGGGTTAGTACATTGAATGTACTGGCCGGTCGATCGGGAGAAAAGTTTTTTTTAACAATTTTTTTCCAAAGAACAAAAATAAAATACACAAATAATAATAATAATATATATAGGCATATTATATATCAAAATTTTCAGAAAAATATTTTCTATAACATGAACTAATTTCCAAAGTCAAATAAAATACACAAAATTTTAAATAAATCAAAGAGTGCTACTGTTGTAATAAAACGTCATAAAAATCATTTTAAAAATACCAAAATGATTTCAAATTTATTTCTCTCCAATTTTCTATTGTAGGGAATCATTTTAACCTATTTTCCATATATTTTATTTTTGGAGAAAAATAATTTGAATAAAAACCAAATAACCCCAAGTTGAAAATAATTTCAATGGGACTTTGAAATTTAATTCTTTTAAAACTTTGAACTCATATTTCATATGTTTTGAAGAAGTCATTTTATCTTCTCATGAAAATCATTGAGTTGCTTAAAGTTTCTAAATTGGAAGTATTTCCAAATAAAATTCAAATCTTTTCAAAACCCTTTTCATTTATTTAAATGGAAGAAGTCATGTCATCTTCTCTCCAGGGTTTTGTATTTGAAAAGAATTTGAATTCATGGAGATCATAGATGCAAAGTGAAAGTTTGGGAAAGTCATTTCATTCCCTCTCATTTAACTTTCAAAAAGTTTCAAATTTCACTCAAATTCACTCAAACAATCATACAATCAATCAAAACTATCTATTTAATATAACATTCCAAAATTTAGAATTTTGGGATGTTACAGGATCCGGGTGGATTCATTACTTTAGCACTTTATGCCGTGCTTAATGGCTTTAAAGAAAGCGCTGCCATGGAGACAACCCGGAAGTTTTAGAGAGTCATTTCTTTCTGTTGAGTGCTTTTATAAAGTTTAAAAACAAAACAATATAGAGGGGAACTTAAAAACTTTTTCACAAAAGAGAAGCGATTAGAAGTTATGCATTGGAGAAGTGAGGGTCGACCTTGAACACTTGTGTTCATGCTCATGGAAACAATGTAGAATTTTTTATGAAGGTTCTCACAAAAAATTATCCCCTTGTACAATTCCATTGTATTATAAAAATAATGTGCCAAGATTTGCCTTTAGGATGAGTAGATTGCTTGTTGGTATGTGCGGTGCAAAAACAGAAACTTTTGCTGTAGTGCGCGATTTTACATTTTTTACTGGAACGTCCAAAGTTTCTGAAACTTTTTGTGCAGTATTTATATACAAATTGTTTATTTTTTCCTAATGTTTCAGAATTTTTGGAGTACCAAAAGTATGGTGAATGTTCAGATTAGTACAGACTGTCCTGTTTAAGACATATTCTGTTTTTGATGCATTGTTTTGCTTGTTTTGATGAAACTATCGATTCTATCAGTGGAATAAGCCATGAAAAAGTTATATTACAGTAGCTACAATGCAAAAACAAAAATATGAATTGGTTTGCAATAGTACTTAGAGTAGTGATTTGCTTTATTATACTAATGATTCTTACCGAGCTTTCTGTTGAGTTTTGTGTGGATGAAGTGATCAAAGATCGAGGATGTCTCTGTAGCGATCCGACCTCAGACGGTCAAATCTCTGTGCATAAGTGTCATTCCTGGATCGATAATGCTGACACACACAGTACTCGAAGGATTTATAACCGAGTGCAATCACACACTTATTACATTGAATGTCTCAAAAGAGAACTTATTACAATAAATATGGCTTAAGGCCATCTAAATAAGATAACAGCGGAAGGCTTGGAAGATAAAGTGAGTCCAACAACTCCAACGGCATAGCTGAGTGCACGACAACGACCTAATCACATCTTTACTCATCGTCTAAAAAGTCTGCAACATAATACGTTGCAGCCCGAAAACGGGTCAGCACATGGAATATGCTGGCAAAGTATCACAGTAAAGCAATGAACAGGATAAATGCTATCACTACATGCATATATGGCTGATGGAGGCTGTAATGGTTAATATGTTTTGTGAAAAGCCAATTTTTCCCTACATCAAAGGAACAAATTTTATTTAACTATCATGGTGGTTGAACAACATTGAGAATGGTACCCCATCTCAATCCCAATTAAAAATAATTATCAACCCAACAGTTTAAATTTAGAGTGATGAGATACAATAGGATAATCCAAGTACTAGATACTCAAGATGTCCATAACCGGGGACACGGCTAACCATGATTAGATTGTACACTCTGCAGAGGTTTGCGCACTTTTCCCCACAAGACTCGATCTCCTCCGTTGGATTTCTCGCACTACATGGTGTTTGAGAAACGGATGACTGAGACACAGTCTTTCATAAACATTAACTCTTTACTCCGTGTGGACCGGTACACCTACTTTCCCCTACATCTGCTAGTCCACCTCTTCAAGAGGTCATGTAACATACTCAACTATGCCAGAGCCCATAATGGCTTGTGGCTGCACACAGAAGTTTCTAGCATGAAATATCTCATGATCCCTTTGAGCCTGGGTGGCGGACCGTAGGAGGATCACACGGTATTTCCCCGGGATCTCCTAGGACAACACTGGTATATCCCCAGATGCCCAAAACAAGCAATCCACCCAGATGTGTATTAAAGTTGCCACCTTAAGTTGAACCATTAAATAACAATCTCACATCTGTCATGGATTCACTCACCCAAACCACGTCTACGAGCATAGCAATATAAGCATAACGTAGAAGTAACTCCCAAGGTTGGATAATAAACAGGGCAATAGGTTCTACCTCATCATCTACTTCCCAATACCCACAAGTTAATCACATCCTAATCATGCAGTGTTTGAGGATTGGAACTAATGAAAAAAAACTGGGTATGATAAGAGTATGATCAATGTGTTACTTGCCTTGCTGACGATCTGCAAAACCTAGGGACTCGTAGTAGCACGCTTCGCACTCCGAGAATTCTATCGCAAACAAACAATAGCACACATAAGCAATCAATCATGTGTGCACGGGTAAACTCAAATAAGAGATCTAACCAGCAAGTTCAACTGAAGAACTCCGGTTTGCAAAAAGAATCAAATCAAACGGAGCAACGAAACTCAAACTGCGAAAGAAACAAGATCCGTTTACTAATCTGGACTAAAGTCAAATTTTACAGTACCAAAATCTTGTTCAAGTTGGTTAAACAGAAAGAGGGCTTTGAGACGAAGATCTAGGAGCTTGAATCGCCTGGTTCCGATAAACGAGCGAAAAGATAAACTGAAACGAAAATCGGGTCAGAAATCGCGATCGAAAATAATTGCAAAAAACCCTGGAAAAAGAAAAACTAACGAACAGGCTAACGAACGAACGTTCGCTGTCTGTGACTAACGGGTGAACGGTGTTCATTAAAATGAACGTACAAACGAACGTCCGCAATTGAACCGAACCGAGAAAAACCGAACCGATCTATTAAAAAAACAGATCTAGAGTTTCTAAAAAAATTGAACTAACCAAAAAAACGACGGTTAACTCGCGAAAACCGGTGGCGGCGGCGGCTACCTTGGCGGTGGGGTCCGGCGGGGTGGGGCGGCGGCGGCGCGCGGCAGCGAGTGGCGGCGGCAAGTGGATCGAGGCGGCGGCGCGGGCTGGCGGCTAGGGTTTGGGAGGCGCAGCACGGCGGCTGGTGGGCTGCAGGGTCTCGGGCCCCCGGCTTATAAAGAGGCCGGCCGGGTTGGTGTCCAGGTCGGACACGGCCAGGTAAGGCGGTTGCACTTTTTTTCTTAAAACATTCCAACACGTAGAAAAATGAAGAAAAGAAATACTAAACGGACTCCAAAAATCCTGAAATAAATTTTGCCCGTCCTCTAAAAATCTACCGGACAAGGTGAACATTTATGTAGGACTCTAATGCAAGTTTGAAAAACGCAAATTTTTCCTAATTCAAATAAAATAGCAATAAAATCCAAATAAAAAATGTTTATTTGTTTTTAATATTTTTCCTCCAATATTTCATTATTTTGGGGAAGTCATATTATCCCTTCTCATATATTTTGATATGAAATATTTTGGGAGAGAAAAATAATTAAAACAAATGACCCTTGTTTTAATATTTGATAAAATTCAAATATGAAAACGGTGAAATCCCCAACTCTCTCCGTAGGTCCTTGAGTTGCTTAGAATTTCTAGGATCGCAAAGCAAATATGCAAAATGAAATATGATATGCATGAATGATCTATGTATAACATTCCAAATTGAAAATTTGGGATGTTACAGTCTCGTTATGAGGAGAAGGAGGAGAGGCAAGAGCTCAAGATTGGGGATGCCCAAGGCACCCCAACTAAATATTCACGGAGACTCAAGCGTCTAAGCTTGGGGATGCCCCAGAAGGCATCCCATCTTTCTTCAACAAGTATCGGTATGTTTTCGTCTTCGTTTCGTTCACGTGATGTGCGTAAATCTTGGAGCGTTTTCTGTATTTAGTTTTCATTTTTCTTTTATGCACCATGCTGGTATGAGATAGTCCATGGTTGATTTATAGAATGATCATTGCACTTCACTTATATCTTTTGAGTATGGCTTTATAGAATGCTTCATGTGCTTCACTTATATCATTTGAAGTTTGGATTGCCTGTTTCTCTTCACATAGAAAACCGTTGTTTGTAAAATGCTATTTTGCTTCACTTATATTTGTTAGAGCATGATATTTTTAGAAAGAGTTAAACTCTCATGCTTCACTTATATCTATTTAGAGAGTCAATAGGAATTGGTCATTTGCATGGTTAGTCATGAAATCCTACATAAAACTTGTGGATCACTGAATATGATATGTTTGGTTCCTTGCAATAGTTTTGCGATATACAGATGTAATATGTGGGAGGTACTAGTAAACGGTTGTGATTAATAAGGATATTGGTGTTAAGGTTTGTGATTCCGAAGCATGCACGTATAGTCTCTCTTTATGTTATGAAGTTGGAGCATGATTTATTATTGATTGTCTTCCTTATGAGTGGCGGTCGGGGACGAGCGATGGTCTTTTCCTACCAATCTATCCCCCTAGGGGCATGCGTAGTAGTACTTTGCTTTGAGGGCTAATAAACTTTTGCAATAAGTTGTATGAGTTCTTTATGACTAATGTGAGTCCATGGATTATACGCACTCTTACCTTTCCGCAATTTGCTAGCCTCTACGGTACCATGCATTGCCCTTTCTCACCTCGAGAGTCGGTGCAAACTTCGCCGGTGCATCCAAACCCCGTGATATGATACGCTCTATCACACATAAGCCTTATTATATCTTCCTCAAAACAGCCACCATACCTACCTATTATGGCCTTTCTATAGCCATTCCGAGATATATTGCCATGCAACTTCCACCGCTTCCATTTTGATGACTTGAGCATTCATTGTCATATTGCTTTGCATGATCGTAAGATAGCTAGCATGATATTTCCATGACTTGTCCGTTTTGATATCGTTGTTACGCTAGATTATTGCACATCCTGGTACATTGCCAGAGGCATTCATGTAGAGTCACTCTTTGTTATAGGTATCGAGTTGTAATTTTTATTTCTATTGAGTTGTATGTAAATAGAAGTGTGATGATCATCATTATTCGTTTTTAGAGCATTGCCCCAGTAAGGAAAGGATGATGGAGACTATGATTCCCCCACAAGTCGGGATGAGACTCCGGACAATGAGAGAAAAAAATATAAAAAAAATAAAAAAATAAAAAGAAAATAAAGAAAAAAGAAAGAAAAAAGAAAGAAAAAAGGGAAATAAAAAAAGAAACAAAGAGAGAAGGGGCATGCTAGTTCCACACTTGTGCTTCAAAGTAGCACCATGTTTTTCATATGGAGAGTCTCCTATGTTGTCACTTTCATATACTAGTGGGAATTTTTCATTATAGGATTAGATGCACACCACTTAGTTTTCATATTGAGCTTTCATACACTTATAGCTCTTAGTGCATCCGTTGCATGGCAATCCCTACTCCTCACATTGATATCAATTTTTGGGCATCTCCATAGCCCGTTGGTTAGCCGCGTCGATGTGAGACTTTCTTACTTTATTGTCTTCTCTATATTTACCCCTATCATCATACTCTATTCCACCCATAGTGCTATATCCATGGCTTGCGCTCATGTATTGCGTGAGGTTTGAAAAAAGCTGAAGCGAGTTAAAAAGTATGAACCAATTTCTCGGCTTGTCATCAGGGTTGTGCAAGATAAATACTTTGTGTTAAGAAGACATAGCTTGACAAGACTATATGATTTTGTAGGGATAGCTTTCTTTAGCTTTGATATTTTGAAAGACACGATTGTTTGTTGGGATGCCTGAGTATTGATGTCTTTATGTCAAATTATAGACTATTGCTTTGAATCACTTATGTCTGAATATTCATGCCATGATTAGATATATGATCAAGTTTATGCTAGGTAGCATTCCACATCAAAAATTATCTTTTTTATCATTTACCTGCTCGAGGACGAGCAGGAATTAAGCTTGGGGATGATGATACGTCTCCGTCGTATCTATAATTTTTGATTGTTTCATGCCAATGTTATACAACTTTCACATATTTTTGGCAACTTTTTATATGATTTATTGGACTAACCTATTGATCCAGTGCCTAGTGCTAGTTCCTATTTTTTTTGCATGTTTTTTGTTTCGCAGAAAATCCATATCAAACAAATTTCAAACGTGATAAAAATTTATGGAGAATTATTTTGGAATATATGTGATTTTTGGGAGGTGGAATCAATGCAAACGGGGGCCCACAGTGCCCACAACCCACTAGGAAGTGCCCCAGGCCCTAGGCGCACCCAGGTGTCTTATGCTCACCTCATAGGTCGGTTGGGTCCCTTCTTCTGGTGCAAGAAAGATAATTTATGGGAAAACATCGTGTAAACATTTCAGCGCAATTGGAGTTACGGATCTCCGGGAATTTAAGAAACGGTGAAGGGCCAGATATGGGAAACGCGAAACAGAAGAGAACAGAGAGGGATATCCAATCTCGGAGGGGCTCCCGCACCTCCGTCGCCATGGCAACAATGGACCAGAGGTGGAACCCTCCTCCCATCTATGGGGAGGCCAAGGAAGAGGAATAAGGAGGGGGGCTCTCCCCCCTCTCTCTCGGTGGCGCCGGAGTGCCGCCGGGGCAAGGATCGTGACAACGATCTACATCAACAATCTTGCTACCGTCAGCACCAACTTTCTCCCCCTCTATGCGGCTGTGTAACACCCCTTCTCCCCGCTGTAATCTCTACTTAAACATGGTGCTCAACTCCATATATTATTTCCCAATGATCTATGGTTATCCTATGATGTTTGAGTAGATCCGTCTTGTCCTGTGGGTTAATCGTGATCTTGGTTGGTATGATTCTATATTTTATTTATGGTGCTGTCCTATGGTTCCCTCTGTGTCACACAAACGGAGGGGCCCCTGCTGTAGGGTGTTGCAATATGTTCATGATTCACTTATGGTGGGTTGCGAGAGTGACAGAAGCTTAAACCCAAGTAAATGGTTTGTTGCGTATGGGATAAAGAGGACTTGATACTTAATACTATGGTTGGGTTTCACGACCTTAATGATCTTTAGTAGTTGCGGATGCTTGCTAGAGTTCCAATCATAAGTGCATATGATCCAAGTAGAGAAAGTATGTTAGCTCATGCCTCTCCCTCATATAAAATTACAAGAATGATTACCGGTACTTGTTATCGATTGCCTAGGGACAAATGACTTTCTTTTTGACAAAAGCTACCTACTTTCATTGCCTTGCAATTTATTCATAGTTTTATTCCCGCAAAGTACTCGTAGTATTATTCTTGCAAACTAGTTTCATACTTGTTCTAGGTAAAGCAAACGTCAAGTGTGCGTAGAGTTGTATCGGTGGTCTATAGAACTTGAGGGAATATTTGTTCTACCTTTAGCTCCTCATTGGGTTCGACACTCTTATGTATCAAAGAAGGCTACAAACGATCCCCTATACTTGTGGGTTATCACGTGGTACTACCGCTGGATCACTATCAAGCCCACTTCCGAGACAACGAAGGATCCTCCAAAGATGCGGGAAAGAGTTGGGGGTGCAAAGGGGACGTGTACGTGTTGATTCCACCCTAACCATTCCGACACAGACTCCCTATTGATAGTACGGTGTTTCCTACGACTCAAGGCCACCAAAACTGAAACGAAGGAAACACACCGTCTTCTCCTTAAACACCGAGGGGAAATGAATCATCTCATGCCAATGATTAAATATCTGAAAGCTCAATGCACACGATTAGTCCGCAAAAGCATTATCATCAATCACCAAAACCACTTAGAGAGAGACATGCCCTAGCAATCTCCCTTTTTTTGGTGGATTGATGACAACACGGGATTTGCAAGAAGATAAACAAGGAAGTAAGCAAACCCTAGAGACTACAAAGTATAGACGGGCTCCCCCTAGATGTGTGCACTTAATTAGGAGTGCCTTTGGAATGCAAAGTACACACATTAGGATCAACACCCCCTATAGTTTATAGCCTGACAACACTAGCATCTAAAATTAGAGACATATAAGCTAGGATGCAAGGAGTAGTCAGTGAGCATAATATAAACATAAGTTAAGCATGCATCTCACAAACTACCAAGGTACTAGATATGCATTAGATAAGCATAAGAAATGATAGCATATGTCTCACACCATATGTCAAGGGTAACCAGGTCTCACAGACACAAACCAAACCAAAGCAAATGACAACAAGACATAGGACACAAGAGTTTGTGAGAGAGAAAGGCACGACAAACGAAAACACACTCGCAACTCGACAAATCCCTAAACTCTCCCCCCTTTGGCATCGAGACACCAAAAGGGCAAAGAGTGCTGCTACAAACACAGGTGATAGCAAAGCCAACGATCTCCATCATCACATCCGCGCGTGATCGGCCGTGCCTCCGTCATCGGCAGAAGGCTGCTCAGTGTCAGAATCTGTCCATGGGCAGTGCCGAGAGACCCACTCCTCCTCGTCAGTGACCTTGTCCTCTGGTCCACTAGCAATCTCTGCACCCAGGCGGCGCATAAGAACCTTGTGACGGCTGCGAGACTTCTTCTCAGACACATGGGCCGTATACTACCCGTGAGACTCCATGCAGAAAAGCTTCTTCATCTTGCGCTTGAGCTCTTGCCCATGAGGTCTCCGCACCAGAGGGCTCATAGTCCTCATCATCCTCAGCCTCAGCCTCAACTTCGTCAGCACCTGATGGAATCCCAGACTCCGGAGTAGGAGTGCCCCAGTGCTCCTTCTGTCTCAGACGCTTAACCTCGTGAGAGATCATTTCACCGGTCTCCAACAAGACTCCAGGATAGGTGTGCGCCCATGCCTTCTCAATGAGCAACATCAGATAGGGGGCGTAGATGGGGCACTTGTGCTCAGTGATGGCAGAGAGGAGCTTTGACCACAGGACATGAGAGATATCCAAGGTCTCCCCTGACTTGTTGTCCTTCTCATGCTGGCAAAAAGTAACATATCCACAAGGTACGAATGGACCATATCCAAGTTCCCAATGCGAGGAAACAGAGTCTCTTTGAAGATGCGATGAAGGATGTCCAGAAGCGAAAACAACTCATATGTCTTCTTCTCTATCACGGGATGAATCTTCACAGATGCGATGTAGGGCCAGTTCTTCCTCTCTTTGCTTGTAGTTATCAGATCTAGGCTTTAGGGGCAATAGACTTTGCATTCGATTTTTGGCCATATCGAGGCTTGAGTAGGTTGTTGAAGGCTGCTAGACTAGTTGGATTGATGTTTGGTAGGAGCATTTTCAAAGTTGGCACCCCCGGTAGTATCGGATTTGGCCGTGGCTATAGGCAAACCATCGTCCTCCGCCCCGAGCGGTACTACCGAACGAGGGAAATACCAGCATCCATGGCAAGAGGAAGGGGTGGGGATCGATTCCATCGGAGGAAAATGCGAAGGACGACCAGGAGAAGGCGGCCCGGCGGCGGCCTCCCGCGGCGAGTTCATCGCTGGAGCAAAAAGAGGAACGGGTGGGGAGAGTCAAATGGGTATGGGGGAGAAAGAAACTCCCCCTGCCCGACATAACCCCCAGGCCTGCCTCGCAGCGGTAGTACCGCTCGGGTGGGCGGTAGTACCGCTTGAAGCTACTAAGCGGTAGTACCGCCCTATCCCAGCGGTAGTGCCGCCCAGCGCAAACTCTGCTAGACAGCAGAGAAAACAAGCCTAGGCCCAAGTAAAAAGAACACCGAAAGAGCCGAGTGAGCAACTCAAAGAGCAAAACACAACTAAAAGCCAGAGTTGCACCCACAGAGAGACTAAAAACAACACACACACCAAACACAAACCAACAAGATGAAGAACAGGAAAAGCACACAACTCTCAAAGAGAGGGCGGTGGCCGAGGCCACCTATGTTTGAGTCAAGTGGTATGGCACCGCGAAGATTTTAACCTTGGGCCCATGACCTAGACTCATCTTTGAAGCACAAGTACCATAAAAAATGGCTAATGTGAAAGACTTGATTGATTTATGCATAATGTGGGGAGGGAGAGTTCATTGAGAGAACAACACTCCCCCTATGTCCATGCCTACATCTAGAACAAGATATGATGATGAGTGCGGTGGGGTGTTCCTAGATTCAATCCACATTGCTCAAATCAATGATATTTAGCTCAGCCTTAACTCGCGAAATCTTGCTTCATCTAGAGGCTTGGTGAAAATATCTGCTAGTTGCTCTTGAGTGTTGATGGAGATGATATTAATATCTCCCTGCTTGACGTGATCCCTAATGAAATGATGACGAATCTCAATATGCTTCGTCTTGCTATGTTGCACCGGATTGAGAGAAATCTTGATAGCACTTTCATTTCCCATAGAAGAGGCACTTTGTCACAAGTGACACCGTAATCATTTAAAGTTTGCCTCATCCGTAGCAACTGTGCACAACAACTTGCGGTGGCTACATACTCGACCTCGGTGGATGAGAGAGATATACAATTTTGCTTCTTTGAAGACCAACTCACCAAAGAGCGACCAAGGAATTGACACCCTCCGGAAGTTGACTTCCTATCCACACAATCTCCCACCCAATCCGAATTGGAGTAACCAATGAGATCAAAGCTTGCTCCTTTGGGGTACCACAAGCCAAAGTTTGGGGTATGAGCCAAATATCGAAAGATTTTCTTGACAGCCACAAAGTGACTTTCCTTAGGTGCGGCTTGAAACTGTGCACATATTCCCACACTGAACATGATATCCGGTCTAGCAAGGATCCAATCATGGAACAATATACCTTTTAATCCACCGCTTTACCATTGGGATCACTGTCAAGCTTGCATTTGGTGGGCATTGGAAACTTGACCGGCTTGAGATCATCTAACTTGAATTTCTTGAGCATGTCTTGGGTATACTTGGCTTGGTTGATGAATGTTCCTTCTCTTCTTTGTTTGACTTCGAACCCAAGAAAGAACTTCAACTCTCCCATCATAGACATCTCAAACTTCTCGGTCATTAGTGCGGAAAACTCATCATTGAAACCTTTTGAGTTTGTATACATGAGTGGGGAACTTGGGATCCTCGAATCCCAGAGGTTGTTTGACATACACCAACTCATTCAAAGGACCATTAAGAAATGCACTTTTCACATCCATGTATTGCAATTTAAAGTCATGATGAGTGATACGTCTCCAACGTATCTATAATTTTTGATTGTTCCATGCTATTATATTATCATTCTTGGATGTTTTACAAGCATTTTACAATCATTTTATATCATTTTTTGGGACTAACCTATTGACATACTGCCAAGTGCCAGTTGCTGTTTTCTACCTGTTTTTTACATCGCAGAAGATCAATATCAAATGGAGTCCAAATGCAGTGAAACTTTTTGGAGAATTTTTATGGACCAGAACACCCAGGATAGGACAGAGCAGCACCTGGGGGGTGCCCCGAGGGGGGCACAACCCACCAGGGCGCGCCTGGGCCCCCAAGCGCGCCCAGGTGGGTTGTGCCCACCTCGGTGGCCTCCCGCACCACCTCTTTGCCCTATAAAATCCCAAATATTCCAAAACACTTCGGGGTAGCCCTAGATCAGAAGTTCCGTCGCCGCAAGGCTCTGTAGCCACCGAAAACAAATCTAGACCCCGTTCCGGCACCCTGCCGGAGGGGGAAATCATCACCGGTGGCCATCTTCATCATCCCGGCAGCCACCATGATGAGGAGGGAGTAGTCCACCCTCGGGGCTGAGGGTTTGTACCAGTAGCTATGTGTTTAATCTCTCTCTCTCGTGTTCTTGAGATGTCATGATCTTGATGTATCGCGGGCTTTGTTAATATAATCGGATCATATGGTGTTTTCCCCTCTCTAACTTGTGATGAATTGAGTTTTCCCTTTGAGATTTCGTTGTTATCGGATTGAATACATTTATGGATTTGAGAACACTTGATTTATGTCTTGTAATTGAATACTCGTGGTGACAATGGGGTATCGTATTGATTCAGTTGATATATGTTTTGGCACTCAACTCGCGGATTCCCGAGGTGACATTGGGGTAATCTATGCATAGGGGTTGATGCATGTTCTTGTCTTTGTTTCTCTGGTAGAAATCTTGGGGCACTCTTTGAAGTTCTTTGTGTTGGATTGAGTATTATGAATCTGAATTCACTTTGGCGTTATTTTAGTACGAACTCTAGGATAGATTGAACGGAAAGAATATCTTTGTGTTATTTTAGTACGAACTCTTGAATAGATCGAACAGAAAGAATAGCTTTGAGGTGGTTTCGTACCCTACAAACAATTTATTCTTATGTTCTCCGCTAGATAGGAACTTTGGAGTGATTCTTCATCGCACTTTGAGGGATGGTTATATGATCCAATTATATTAGCATTCTTGAGAGATTTCACTAGCGAAAGTACGGACCCTAGGCCTTGTTTTTAAGCATTGCATTACCGTTTTTGTGCCCGTTTACTATTTGCTACCTTGCTGTTTTTATTTATTCAGATTATAAAAATATATTTCTACCATCAATATTACACTTTTATCACCATCTCTTCGCCGAACTAGTGCACCTATACAATTTGCTATTGTATTGGGTGTGTTGGGGACACAAGGATTTCTTGTATTTGGTTGCAGGGTTGCTTGAGAGAGACCATCTTCATCCTACACCTCCCACGGATTGATAAACCTTAGGTCATCCACTTGAGGGAAAATTGCCACTGCCCTACAAAACTTTGCGCTTGGAGGCCCAACACAAGTCTACAAGAACAAGTTGCGTAGTAGACATCAAGCTCTTTTCTGGCACTGTTGCTGGGGAGGTGAGTGCTTGAAGGTATATCTTTACATCTTCCAACTGAATCTTTTAGTTTCTTGTTTTATCACTAGTTTGGTTTATAAAAAGAAAACTACACAAAAAATGGAATTGAGGTTGCATCATATTATTGATCATCCTTATAATATCTTTCTTGAAAATGATGGATCGGAAAATTGTGCTCAATTGTTAGAAGAAGTAAATAAAATGTTTGGCAAAAAATATTTGAAGGATGAGCATGATTGCAATGTTGTTAGTATGAATTCTATGAATATCCATGATGCTAATGATATGCAAAGCTATAAGCTTGGGGATGCTATGTTTGATGATTATGATATTTTTTGTCCCCCCAAGTTTTGATGAGAAAATTATTATGATGATAGCATGCCTCCTATTTATGATGATTATATTGATGAAAGTGGATTTGGAGAGGTCATGAATTTATTTAATGATGATTCCACTATTTTGGAGGAGGTTACAATTGATTATGAGAACAAAGTTCCGTGATGATATGTATGCTATAAAGAATAATGATAACCATGAAACTTGTCATCATGATTCTTATTTTCAATCCCATGATAGTTATTCTGTTGAGTTTGCTCCCACTACTATACATGAGAATAATTTTGCTTATGTGGAGAGTAATAATATTTCTATGCTTATGCATCATGAAAAGAATGCTTTATGTGATAGCTATTTTGTTGAAATCATTCTTGATGCTACTGAAAATTATTATGAGAGAGGAACACATGCTTCTACGTATCTCAATAATATCAAGTTTCCTCTCTATGTGTTGAAAGTTTTAAAGTTGCACTTGTTTTACCTTCCTATGCTAGTTGATTCTTGCTTCCGTGAATTGTTTGCTCACAAAATCCCTATGCATAGGAAGTGAGTTAGACTTAAATGTTCTAGTCATATGCTTCATGATGCTCTCCTTATGTTTCAATTCTTATCTTTTATGTGAGCATCATTGAAATCATCATGCCTAGCTAAAAGGCATTAAAGAAAAGCGCTTGTTGGGAGACAACCCAACACTTTTACCTAATGTTTTTATGTTTTCACATTATTATGCTACTGTAGTAATCATGTTTTATTGCTTTTGTTTCAATAAAGTGCCATGTAAAGCCTTTGGGATCATGTTGGGTGATAGTTGATTTGATCTTGCTGAAAAACAGAAACTTTTGCGCTCACGAAAATAAGTCTCATTTTTTTATAGAAGAGTGCTTTTGAGTTGATTATTTTTGCAGAAGATTAATATACAAATTTCTCACGTGGTCTTAATTTTTTCATAATTTTTGGAGTAGCAGAAGTATGGTTGGAGTACAGATTACAACAGACTGTTCTGTTTTTGACAGATTCTGTTTTCAATGCATAGTTTGCTTGTTTTCTAGTTTCTATGGCTTATATTGCTCAATATAAATTGTGGAAATGATATGCTACAGTAGGCGTTGTGTGGAACAATTATGAATCTTGTCTTTGACAGTACCAAAGTGAAATGGTTTGCTCTTTATCATACTAACCTATCTCACGAAGTTCCTTTAAGTTTTGTGTGATTGAAGTTTTCATGTTTTGGGTGAGATGTCGATATGAGGGGAACAACTAGTGACAAGACCCTAAGATTGGGGATGCCCAAGGCACCCAAAGTTAATATTCAAGTAATATCCAAGCAACTAAGCTTGGGGATGCCCCGGAAGGCATCCCCTCTTTTGTCTTCA
This sequence comes from Triticum aestivum, assembly GCF_018294505.1. NCBI lineage: Eukaryota > Viridiplantae > Streptophyta > Magnoliopsida > Poales > Poaceae > Triticum > Triticum aestivum. Next base: position 418,184,600 of record NC_057802.1, on the reverse strand, counting down.
ACAGTATCGATAACCTCACTTAGAGCTACATTTTTATTCGTCGCATGATATGTATTTTTCTTGGAGAGTCATTTTCTTTTGTTAGGATTTTCTTGCTGATATTTAGAATAGTGTTTTGCATCTTTCTTTTCAATAAAAATGTCAAGGATAGCCTTTACCATGCTTATTTTGCAAGTCTACATGTTGCTGTTTCAAAACAGAAAGTTTATCGCTGTTGCAAAAAGTCCCTAGAAAAGTCGGAATATGATAAAATGTTGAAACTTTTTGCACAATAAGCTATGATAAATTCTCTACAGTGTGGTAGATTTTCATAATTTTTGGAGTTAGGGAAGTATTGATACTCTTGCATTCTTTACAGTCTATACTGTTTTGGCAGATTGCTGTTATATTTGCATTGTTTGCATATGTTTGCTTGTTTAATGATTCTATTTGAGGATAGGAAGATTAAATATGCAGAGGTATTTAGTATGCAATGTTGAATAATAATTTTAGTGATTTGCTATAGTAGAGAATGATAAGGTTTTTGCATTGGTTTATACTAACTTATCTCACGAGTTCTTGTTGAGTTTTGTGTGGATGAAGTTTTTGAGATTGAGGGAAACCGTGATATGAGAGGAATTAAGGAGACACAAAAGCTCAAGCTTGGGGATGACCAAGGCCTCCCAAGTTAATTTTCCAATTAGTCTCAAGCATCTAAACTTGGCGATGCCCCGGTAGGCATCCCACCTTTCTTAATCAACAATTATCGGTTAGCATCGGTTGATCCTAAGTTTTTGCTTCTTCACATGATGTGTGCTATTGTTGGAATGTCATTTTATTTTGTTTAGCTTGCTGTTTTAATAAAATACTTAGAACTGAAAGTTTTTAAATAAAATAGAGTCCTCAAATAGTTGCCAGAGATGCTAGGTAAGCGGCACTCACATCCTGTCAATGAAGCTCTTGTCTATGGAATTGCTCTAGTGCTTCACTTATATCTTTTTGAGCATGATGTGCTTTAGTATTTTTGAAGAAATTCTCTCTTGCTTCACTTAAATTAATTTGAGAGAAAGAAATATTCTGCTCATGATCTTCACTTATATTTGTTTGAGCTTATCAAAAGCAACACATGAAAATTAGTCCCAAAGTGATAGATATCCAAGAGGGATATAATAAAAACTTTCATGAAGATCATTGGACAAAATAAACTCGATTCCTTGTAATAGTTTTGAGATATGATGATGTGATATGTGAGTCATGTTTATGAGTAATTATGCTTTAGTAAGAATAATGGTGTTAAGGTTTGTGATTCCCTATGCAAGCACAAAAGTCAATAGTCATGCAATGAAATTACATCCTACTTGTGGTGCATTATTCGGTGTTAATTATGCTTAATGCTCGATTATGAGATTATTCATTTCTTGGTTGGTCGCTTCTCAATCTTTTGCTAGCCTTCATTTTGCACTAAGTATGATCACTACTTGTGCATACAAAATCCTTTAAACCAGTTTTGCCACATGAGTCCACTATACCTACCTATATGCGGTATTCTTTTGCCGTTCTAAGCAAATTTGTATGTGCCATCTCTAATTTTCAAAATAAATTTCTCTTTTGTGTGCTCGTACCGCTCGCGAGGCGGTGAGGGGTGGCTAATATTTTCCATGCTAGATGTGTTATTCTCACGATGAGTGTTTATTCACTTGTCATTGCACGAGAGTAAGGCAAAGGTATTAGGGATGCCCAGTCCCGAAGTGAAAAATGAATTTACTTTATGTTGTCAAATAATAAATTTCTTGGAAAGTGTTGGTATGGAGGGCACCCATGGATACGGTTAGCCATGGAAAGTGAAAGTATGGTGGAAAAAGGAATAAACTTTATTTTCTTGGGAACCACCTATGATATATCTAGCATGGAAAGTGTTGGGAGCTCTAAGTCGTTTTCGTTGGTGGTGTCGGTGTACAAAAGTAGGGGATCTTCTTTTGACCCCTTTACTTGTGCACGGGCAGTTAGAGCCGCGCGCCACGGCCACACTTAGCAGGGCAGAGGAGGGAAGCCAGAGAGAAGCCGAAGCCCAAGACAAACAAGACGCCAAGACCAAGAACACAAAGAGCAGAGGGGCGAAGCAGGTTCCCCCGGCAAGACCCTTGCCGGGGCAGCCTCAGCAGCCCCGGCAAGAGCCTTGCCGGGGCAGCTCGCCCAACACCAGCAGAGCGAGCCACCCTTGAGCCCAAGGGTTCCAGACGCCGTCAACAGCTACGTTGGAACCGAGGCTCGGGAGGCACCTCCGTCGTGGCATGCAGATCTTTGTCAAGATCACGAATACATGAGATTAGATGAGAACCAGAAGACGACGACCCTCGGCGGGATCCTAGCCGAGGAAATCCGCAAGACCCCCGGCAAGCGCCTTGCCGGGGACGACCGCAACACCACGGCAAGACCCTTACCGCCCCCGGCAAGGCCCTTGCCGAGGACACCAGCAGGGCCGCAGCCAGGCCCGCGTCTGCCAAGATGCCACCGCCGTCCCCAAGCAGCAGCTAGCTCAACCAGCTAGGCAGGCACCTGAGTGGCGACGAGCGGCCTCTACACCGACTCAGCAAGCACCTGCGTGGTGGCATGCAGATCTTCGTGAAGACCCTACCACCGCGCCACCTCAGCAGCCTTCCTGCCTACATGGCACCGCACGCATCACTGGCCCGGGCGCGTGTCGAAGCGAGGCGGGGCGGCGACGGACGGGACGGGCCTCGTTCCCGTCCCCGATAAAGCTAATGGACACCTAAGTAGCGCATTTAATGCGCTTTGTCCCGTAATGCCGGGCGATAAGCTCGCGCACTGTACACCTTTCCACCTCCTGTGTGCCACTGTGGCAACCCCTTTTGCCTATAAAAGGAGGCCCGAGGCGACCAGGAGAGGGATTCGGCTCTTTTGGGCAAGTTACACCCCGTAGCTAGCTCAAGAACATAAGAACACTCAATACATCCACCAAAGCAGGACTAGGGTATTACGCATCTTCGCGGCCCGAACCTGGGTAAATGATCCGCGTGCTTCCTGTCAGACCTGCTCTTTTCACAACCTCGCGCCCGCCAACCGTAGAAGGGATTCCAATGATACCATAGGTGTCGTTTCCCACCGACATCTTTGGCGCGCTAGGTAGGGGGCGCAGTTGCGAGAATCTGGTCTAGCAGTTAGCCTAGCAGTTCTTCATCGCCATGGCTCCCAAGCAGAAGACGATCATGGTGATCGGCTCGTCGGGAGACGAACGGCCCGTGCCAGTGCGGGCGAGCAGCGGGCCGGTCGCGGACAGAACCCGAGCCGCGGCCCGCGAGCACCAGCATCGCTCTGGCAGCCAGAGCCTGGCGAGCGGCGTCGTTCGTGCGCCAGACGATGGGCCGCACACTGCCAAATCCAAAGACGGAGCTAGGACCCCCACAGGCAGCGCGGGGCCCTCCAGGGGTGTCGCTGTGCCACCTACAGGCGGCGCAGCGACCTCCAAGACACCTACGCCGGCGCCCACAACGCGCTCTTCCTAGGGTGCGCGCGATGAGCAGCGCCACCACACTGGAGACCCCGGACGCCGCCATGGGAAGAGTGATGTGCATCATCTGCGGGACGAAGGAGGCCAGCATGCCCACCGAAGTGCTGGCGAAAATGGCACGCAGCCGCTGGGCCGTGATGGAGCTCCTTCTAACGTGGTTAGAAGTCGAAGCGCGCCACGGTCCACGCAGCTCTCGCTGCCACCCATGCCAGCAGAAGCTTTGGCGCGCGCGCAGCTACTCCTTCACTTCCCTCCTGCTGCGGAAAAACTTGATGAGTGGAGGGCCACCATCCGGAGCCTTGTCGGCGTCGCCAATCAAGACGAGCCACGGCCGGCGGGGCCCTTAGGCCGGTGCTCCGTCGAACCACCGCAGGCCAGCGGTGGAGGGGCCGGAGGTGACGCGGCCACGGTGCACTCTCCTCCTCCACGCCAGCCACCGCGGCTGTCGATCCGTCGTGATGACGCTTGTGATAACATTTCCATAGCGTCGTCCGACCCACGGACCCACGGCGACCAGCGCCAAGTTCTTCGGGAGCGAGCCCATGAAGACGCTCGAACTACCATTGAGCGCCGACGCGATACATGCCACCAGTCAGATAGGCAGGCGGGGCCCGCTATGGACCACCCAGCACCGGGAGGCTCCGGCGGCCTACCTTACGAGGTGGGTTGCCCAGCATTTACCCGTGAGCTGCGGCAGTTCCGGTGGCCGTCCCACCGCACGTTCAAGCCCGACGTCGGCGAGAAGTACAACGGCAAGACCCATCCGTCAGAGTTCCTCAGCATCTATACCATCGCGATGCAAGCTGCTGGAGCTCGCGACGACAAGGTGCTTGCCAATTACTTCCCGTTGGCACTGAAGCCCACCGTCATGTCCTGGTTGATGCACTTGCCGGCGGATTCCATTTCTTCTTGGTCGGATCTGTGCCATGAGTTCGTTGGTGCCTTCACTGGAGGCCACCAAGCTCATGGCCAGGCCAGTGATTTGCATATCATTCCCCAGAAGGAAGGGGAGACCCTGCGCAAGTACATACAGAGGTTCAGCCGGGTGCAGTACAACATCCCCGATGTTCATCCCGCCGCCGTGATTAGTGCGTTCCATCAAAACGTGCGCAATCGCAAGATGCGTGAAGAGCTGGTGATGAACAAGGTTAAGGATGTGGTTGAACTTTATGTTCTTGCCGATAGATGCGCCCGGGCTGAAGAGGGAAGGAAGTACCCCGGCGAGGACGCCAGCGCGGAAACCGACTCTACGGACGAAGACACCGCCGCCCCAACAAAGAAGGGCCAGTGCCTTAACAGGAAACGCAAGGATAAGACCGTGCTTGCCGTCGAGGGATCCGAGGACATCGGCGCCGCCAAGAAGGCCAAGGCAGACGACCTCAGCAAGGAAATAGCCGGGTGCGCCGCCTGCCGGGCCTTGGCGGCTGCCGACAAGCCAGGAGGCTCCGACAAGCAATACTGCAAGATCCACCGCACCAAGGGCCACGACCTCCAGAACTTCCGGCAAGTCGAGCTACTTGCTGAAAAGCAAAAAGCTGAGTATGAGAGGCGGGACAAGGAGAAGGGCCAGGATGGTGCCGAGGGATCCGGCAAAAAGCGTGGCGGCCAAGGAGGTCGCCGCGGCAAGGATAACGAGCAAGAGAGGCCCGCTCGGGGCCGTGACAAGAAGCAAGAAGACGATCATCATGACGAGGACGACGAGTCCGGCGAGCAAGAGTTTCAGAAGGCTACGGAGGCCATGTGCGTCGATGGTGGCGCCTCGCTGCACACTTCTCACCGCCAGCTCAAGCAGTGGGCGCGTGAGATCACAGCAGCGGAGCCATTGTTCGACGCTCAGAAGCCGCTGAAGTGGTCCAGCACGCCCATCATCTTTGACGCCGAGGACCACCCTGATCGCACCACTGTGGTCGGGTGTTTGCCGTTCTTGGTCTCGCCAACGATACGCAACCTCAAGGTGAACAAGATGCTGGTTGACGGCGGGGCCGGTCTGAACTTAATCTCGTCCGTTGTGATCAAGAGGCTGCAAATTCCCGACGGAGACCTCGAGGAGATGGGCACGTTTCTAGGGGTCAACCCGGGAAGGAGCCAGCCGAAGGGGAAGGTCATGCTGCCTGTGACATTTGGGGGTGAGTTGAACTACAGGATGGACAGGATCGTCTTCGACATAGCCGAGATCCCCTTGCCCTACGACGGGATCCTCGGCCACCCGGCACTAGCCAAGTTCATGGCGGCGTCACATCACACCTACAACACGCTGAAGATGCCTGGGCCAATGACCATCATCGCCGTCCCTTGTGACAAGAAGGACGCGCTGATCTGCGCCAACCTACTCTACCAGGAAGCAGTTGCAGCAGCTGCCGCAAGGCACTTGCTCCTGCCGCTGAAGCCCCGGGAGGGAAGAAGAAGACCGGCAAGACCTCTCGCACCCACTCCGGCAAGCAAACCTCCTCAGAGTGTTGTGCTACCGTCGAGGACATGCCAGAGAGCTCCACCGACAAGAGCAAGAAATCTAGAGCTGCGCCACCAGAGACCAAGAAGGTGTCCGTCAAGGAGGATGGCACGGGAGGGGCTTTCACCATAAGCTCCACCCTCAAAAACAAATAGGAAAGCGCACTCGTCACTTTCCTGCGGGCGAATGTCGATGTGTTTGCATGGCAAGCATCTGTCATCCCTGGCGTTCCCAGGGAAGTGATTGAGCACCATCTTGCTGTCTGCCCCCATGCGCGACCCGTCAAGCAGAAGGTCAGGAAGCAAGCTTTGGAACGGCAGGAGTTCATCACAGAGGAGATCAGGAAGTTGGAAGCAGCATGCTTGGTGAGGGGAGTGCTCCATCCGATGTGGTTGGCCAATCCGGTGGTGGTGCGCAAGGCAAACGGGAAGTGGAGGCTGTGTATTGATTACACAGATATCAATAAGGCTTGTCCTAAGGACCCCTTCCTATTGCCGCGCATCGACCAGATTGTTGACTCCACGGCCGGGTGTGATCTGTTATCATTCCGCGACGCCTACTCGGGCTACCACCAGATCTTCATGACAAGAGAAGACGAAGAGAAGACAACATTCATCACCCCATGTCGTACGTATTGCTTTTTACGGATGCCTTTTGGGTTGAAGAGTGCTGGCTCGACGTTTGCAAGGGCAGTCCAAATTGGTTTTGAGCCCCAGCTACATAGAAATATGGAAGCTTATATGGATGACATAGTGGTGAAAACCAAGGACAAGGCAACCCTTGTACAAGACTTAGAAGAGACGTTTGCCAACCTGCGCAAGATCAACCTCAAGCTGAACCCTGAGAAGTGTGTCTTCAGCGTTCCGTCCGGCAAACTCCTCGGGTTCTTTGTGTCGCAGCATGGGATCGAGGCAAACCCAGACAACATCAAGGCTATCGAGCAGATTAAGGCGCCCAAGCGGATCAAGGATGTGCGTCGGCTCAGTGGCTGCGTTGCCGCCATGAGCCGATTCATCTCCAAGTCTGCCAAGCACGCCCTTCCCTTTTTCAAGATTTTGAAAAAGGTGGGCCCAATGGAGTGGACCCCGGAGGCTGAAGCAGCACTGCAGGATCTGAAGAAATACCTCTCTTCTACACCAGTACTGGTGGCGCCTAAACCACAAGAGCCGTTGCTACTGTATCTGGCGGCGATGAATCAGGTGGTCAGCGCCGCGCTGGTGGCGCAGAGGGAGGTCGACGAAGAGGCAGTGGCGACGGCAGGGCCTGGTGCCGGCAAGGCAAGGCCCCGGCAGAGTTTGACGCCATCGGGACAGGGCCTGCGCAGCCAAGTGAAGTGGTGCAGAAGAAGAAGTTGATGCAGCACCCGGTTTACTTTGTTAGCTCCCTCTTGCAGGGGGCTAGGTCAAGGTACTCCGGTGTGCAGAAATTGCTCTTCGGCCACCTTATGGCCTCGAGGAAGCTGCGTCACTACTTCCAAGCCCACGAGATCACTGTCGTCACCCGCCTCCCGTTGCAACGGATACTGCACAACCCAGAGGCAACCGGAAGGATTGTGGAGTGGGCCTTGGAGTTATCAAGCTTTGGTTTGAAGTTTGAGAGTATTTCGACAATCCAGAGCAGAGTCTTGGCGGAGTTCATTGCAGAATGGACCTCAACGCCTGACGAGGAGATCCAGGAGACCACTCTCCCCGGCAAGGAAACAACTCGCGACTGGATTATGTACTTTGACGGGGCTTTCTCGGTACAAGGTGCTGGTGTGCTGCTCGTCGCACTCACCGGAGAGCACCTCAAGTATGTAATCCAGATGCACTTTCCCAGGGAGATGTCCACCAACAACACTGCTGAGTACGAGGGAATGCTTGCCGGTCTCAGGATCGCGGTAGACCTCGGGGTTAAGAAGCTCATCGTCAGGGGTGATTCGCAGCTTGTCGTCAGACAAGTCAACAAAGATTATCAGAGACCGTTGATGGAGGCCTACGTAGATGAGGTGAGGAACCTAGAGGAGCGCTTTAATGGTATACAAGCGGAGCACGTTCCTCGAGCGGAGAACGACATCGCCGATTACCTGTCAAAGCACGCCGCATTCAAGCTACCTGTGGAACCAGGTACTTTTTTGCTTCGGTTAACTCAACCATCCATCGAACCATCCACGGAGCAGAACAAACGGAGGATATTAGGCCCCGACAAGTACTTTCCCGCTGAGCCCCCAGGGGCCACCGGCAAGGGTGTTGCCGTGGATCCTGAGCCTGCCGAGGAGCGACTGACTCCGGCAGGCCGTCAAGCCCTGGCCGTAGAGACGTCCACTCCCATGGCAGAAGAAATGCCTTTGGTCCTTGCCGTCGAGCCCCAGGCTCCGGCATGGGCACAGCATACCGTCCGATTCCTCCAAACAGGGGAACTTCCTGAGGAGCAGGAAGAAGCGGAGAAAGTAGCCCGTCGGTCTGCTATGTATCAGTTCGTCGATGATGTCTTGTACAGGAAGAGACCGAACGGTGTGAAATTGAAGTGCATTCCCCGGGAGGAAGGACTGGAGCTGTTGGCGGAGATACACTGAGGCATATGTGGCTCCCACATAGGGTCGAGGGCCCTTGCTGGCAAGGCGTTCCGGTAGGGTTTCTTCTGGCCCACTGCCCTCCAGGATGCAACGGCACTAGTAACCAAGTGTGAAGCGTGTCAGTTCCATTCGAAGAAACTTCATCAACCAGCTCAAGCCCTTCAAACCATTCCTCTCTGCTGGCCATTTTTGGTCTGGGGGCTCGACATACTGGGCCCTTTCCCCCATGCTATCGGGGCTTTGAGTACTTGTACGTTGCGATCGACAAGTTCACAAAGTGGCCGGAGGTGGAAGCAGTGAGGAAGGTGACAACACAGTCAGCCGTCAAGTTCTTCAAGGGGCTAGTGTGCCATTTTGGTGTGCCAAACAGAGTCATCACCGAAAACGGCACGCAGTTCACAAGCCACGCCTTCATGCAATACATCCAAGACCTCGGCAGCAAGGTTTGTTTCGCTTCCGTGGCACATCCACGGAGCAACGGCCAGGCGGAGAGGGCAAATGCTGAAGTGTTGCGAGGCCTGAGGACAAAGACTTTTGACAGGCTGCACAAGAGCGGAAGGCGCTGGATTGATGAGTTGCCGGCGGTTCTTTGGTCGATTAGGACGACACCCTTTGCCCTGGTATACGGGGCAGAAGCAGTTCTCCCCACGGAACTCATATACGGGTCACCTCGAGTGCTCTCTTACGACGAGCTGGAGCAAGAGCAATTGCGGCAAGATGACGCAATGCTCCTTGAGGAAGATCGTCTTCGGGCGGCTGTGAGAGCAGCATGCTACCAGCATGCCTTGCGCCGCTACCATAGCTGCAAGGTTCATGCCCGAAGCTTTGAGGAAGGCGACCTTGTTCTTTGGCGCGTTCAGTCGGCCAAGAATTCCAACAAGTTGATGCCGAAGTGGGAAGGCCCTTATCGGGTAATACGAGTCACTAGGCTTGGCGCAGTCCGCCTGGAGATCGAAGATGGTATTCCAGTGAGCAACTCCTGGAACATCGAACATCTTCGCAAGTTTTACCCATAAGGCGCGGTTGCCGGGCCTCCCGGCAAGCCACCCTTTTGTACAAGCTTTGCCGGCAAGGCATGTAACCCTCTGTACAAAGCCAGGCGCAGACCCTGAGCATAAATAAATGAAGCGCTGGCGCCCTAAGTTATAGCATGCATGCTAGGTTAAGTCTCTCCCTCAGTTAGGGTTGATATTTCTTAGCGGCGACTAACCCCTAGCCTAGAGGTCGAGTGTGCGTCTTTCCGTCCTCTTTGGTTCGCAGGGCACGTGGACACTTCTGCTGAGCCGCTTGGAAGAAAGAGAATGAACCGGCGCTCCGGCCCCGGCAAGCCAAGACTGCCGGGGCTGAAGACACAAGGATCCAACCACGGCAATCCAAGGTTGCCAGGGGCTGCGGATTCAGATAAGTCTTTCATCCCCTGTTTTGCACTTCCGTATGGAACTGGGACATGTGGAGCCTCCTTTTGCTCCTAGACCACCGTGCTCCCCCTCATTCCTGCACCCAAGTCCCTGGGTCGGAACCGGGTCGTAGTCGCGTTCGCGAGGAAATAAACGAGCGGCCTAACTCTACTTCGCCCTGCCTCCGCCAAGAGCGTGAGAATGGTCGGCTAAAGTAAGGGGGCGGCAAGGCCTGTTGCCGGGCGTCGATGTTTATCTTAAAAATAACGAGGATTTACTCCTTGGCATGGGCCTCGCTCATGCACAAAGAACCTGGCAAGCACCCTTTTTCATTAAAAACATCCCATACAGGTACAGTTTGTACGGAATAAAAAGCATGAGCAAGGGGATTACAAGTTTTAAATCTAACAAGTGCCTGCAGGCTTACAAACTAAAAAGATATAAGGTGCCCGTAATCCGTTTCTTGTCCCTCTCCTTAGAAGATGGAACAAGGTAGCAGGAGGGTGAAAGGAGCGCCTAGGCAAGGTGCGAGAAGCAGAAGGCACCAAGAGAGCATCCTCGTGCTGGGAGAGGAGCTGGAAGATGAGGCAGCAGCCCGACAATACGCGACGAAGGCGTCGGTGCCCGCGTACTCCGATTTGATGGCCGCCGCCCGCCTTCTTCGCCTTCTCCGGCCCTCCTACGCCTGCCGCCCAAGGAGGCGACGGGGAACACGCCGATGGAGAGCTTGACGAGGAAGGCCCTCGGCAGGGCACGTGGCCGAGGAAGGGGCGACGTGGTCAATCGGAGTCGGGGTCGGCGCCCCGCCGCTCGACGCCCTCGTCGTCGCTGTCGCTGTCCTCCTCGTCACTCCCGCTCGAGGAGGAATCTTCATCGTCGGAGGAGCTCTCCATGCCGCACTTCAGGCGAGTCCCAAGATCTCCGAAGACCTTGACGGAGAGCAGGCCGTCCTCCATTAACTTGAAGTAGAGGACGAGCCCCGCCATCAGGCTGTGGATGTGAGCGAACGTCTTCCATCCGTGACAGAGGTACATGACGTGAGGAGCGGGGAAGTTGACATCGACCCGCGTGCCGCCGTTCCCTCAGCCCCTCATGTGCAACCTGAGGGGCTAGGGTGGATCGAGCTCCATCTCCTAAGCGAATGTCATAGGGAGACGGAGGCGGCGACGAGGTGGCCGGCGCAGCCTGATGAAGAACTCGTGGGGCTGGTCCCCGACGTGGCCCTCCATCGGGGGAGGCATCGCTGGCGGGGGCGAAGCTGGAGCGCCGCGCCGTCCCCCTCTTCCCCGAGCGCCACGACGACCTCGGCCTCGCCCCCTCCCCCTTCCTCTCGTGGCCGGCTCCGCCGCCACGAGTTCTTGGTAAGAAGGGACGCGCTGTCGAGCAGCAACCCTCGCCGCCACCGTTGAAGGGCCGGCGCCTCCTCTCGCCATGGCAGATGGAAGAAAGGAGCCGAAGTGAATGGGGATGGATGATGACAGGATGCGGAATGCCGTCCCCCTCCCCCTTCTTATAAAGGGGCGGGGTCGGGGCTCGGCCGCCCCACTCAGCCAATCCGGTCATCGGGGGCGCAGGGAATCAAGACCGACCCGCTGCCCCAATCAGTGACGGCCCGGTTTCCCGCCTCCACCGCCTGCCACCTGCATGGGGGACACGTGGCGAGCAAGCAGAATCGAGGGGGCGGGTGAGGCGACCGTTCCCCACCCCGTGATCATGGGGCACGGACGCCTTGAAGACCACGACCCGAGTCCGCCCAAGTAAATGAGTCGCGCCTCTGCGCCTCTCTCTTTTATGGGGAAGGCGCGAACCGCCTCTTTACCACGATGTGACGCATGCGTGCGGGATCCACCCCACGCATGACCCCCACGTCACGCACGATCCTCCATGTCGCAGGAAGCGCAGCGGAAGAAACAGTCACTGCGGTAAAAATCCGCCCCACCTGCCCGCACACCGTTCTGGGCCTGGCCCAACAACGCGTCACACTTATGTGTGGCCCAGGCCCGGGGGCTCCCGTCGGTGTACAAAAGTAGGGGCTCTTCTTTTGACCCCTTTACTTGTGCACGGGCAGTCAGAGCCGCGCGCCACGGCCACACTTAGCAGGGCAGAGGAGGGAAGCCGGAGAGAAGCCGAAGCCCAAGACAAACAAGACAACGCCAAGACCAAGAACACAAAGAGCAGAGGGGCGAAGTAGGTTCCCCCGGAAAGACCCTTGCCGGGGCAGCCTCAGCAGCCCCGGCAAGAGCCTTGCCAGGGCAGCTCGCCCAACACCAGCGGAGCGAGCCACCCTTGAGCCCAAGGGTTCCGGACGTCGTCAACAGCTATGTTGGAACCGAGGCTCGGGAGGCACCTCCGTGGTGGCATGCAGATCTTTGTCAAGATCATGAATACATGAGATCAGATGATAACCAGAAGACAACGACCCTCGGTGGGATCCTAGCCGAGGAAATCCACAAGACCCCCGGCAAGCGCCTTGCCGGGGACGACCGCAACACCACGGCAAGACCCTTACCGGCCCCCCCGGCAAGGCCCTTGCCGAGGACACCAGCAGGGCCGCAGCCAGGACCGCGTCTGCCAAGATGCCACCGCCGTCCCCGAGCAGCTGCTAGCTCAACCAGCTGGGCAGGCACCTGCGTGGCGACGAGCGGCCTCTACACCAACTCAGCAAGCACCTGCGTGGTGGCATGCAGATCTTCGTGAAGACCCTACCACCGCGCCACCTCAGCAGCCTGCCTGCCTACATGGCACTGCACGCATCGCTCGCCCGGGCGCGTGTCAAACCGAGGCGGGGCAGCGACGGACGGGACGGGCGTCGTTCCCGTCCCCGATAATGCTAATGGACACCTAAGTAGTGCATTTAATGCGCTTTGTCCCATAACACCGGGCGATAAGCTCGCGCACTGTACACCTTTCCACATCCTGTGTGCCACTATGGCAACCCCTTTTGCCTATAAAAGGAGGCCCGAGGCGACCAGGAGAGGGATTCAGATCTTTTGGGCAAGTTATACCCCGTAGCTAGCTGAAGAACACAAGAACACTCAATACATCCACCAAAGCAGGACTAGGGTATTACGCATCTTCGCGGCCCAAACCTGGGTAAACGATCCGCGTGCTTCCTGTCAGACCTGCTCTTTTCACAACCTCGAGCCCGCCAACCGTAGAAGGGATTCCAGTGATCCCACAGGTGTCGTTTCCCACCAACAGGTGGGAAAAGCACACCTCCCAAAATGTTTTTATCTCTAAGTTTTTCACTTTGAGCTCTAGCACCTCTACAAATATCCCTACTTCCCTCCGCGAAGGGCCTTTCTTTTACTTTATGAAATTTTTATTTTTAATTTGAGTCTCCATCTTCTCTTATAAAGCACCAACTAGGGGGCACTATGATCGTACTTGAGCATTGGGTGTAGTTAATATGCGAGTGTGTTTCGTGAATGCATCAATGATTGAGCATGATGGGCTAGGGATAACTTATTTTAGCGTTGATATTTTGAAAGACATGGTTGCTTGTTAATATGCTTGAGTATTTAACTCTCATGTCAAAACTAGACTATTGCTTTGAACCATATAAAAGTCCAAATGTCCATGCTATAAAGAAATATGATATGACATGTTAGGCAGCATTCCACATCAAAAATTCTGTTTTTATCATTTACCTACTCGAGGACGAGCAGGAATTAAGCTTGGGGATGCTGATACGTCTCCAACGTATCTACAATTTTTGATTGTTCCATGCTGTTATATTATCATTCTTAGATGTTTTAAAAGCATTTTACAATCATTTTATATCATTTTTGGGACTAATCTATTGGCATAGTGCCAAGTGCCAGTTGTTGTTTTCTACTTGTTTTTTACATCACAGAAAATCAATATCAAACGGAGTCCAAATGCAGCAAAACTTTTTGGAGAATTTTTATGGACCAGAACACCCAGGATGGGCCAGAGAAGCACCTGGGGGGTGCCCCGAGGGGGGCACAACCCACCAGGGCACGCCTGGGGGGTTGTGCCCACCTCGGTGGCCTCCCGCACCCCCTCTTTGCCCTATAAAATCCCAAATATTCCAAAACCATTTTGGGGTAGCCCTAGATCAGAAGTTCTGCCGCTGCAAGGCTCTGTAGCCACCAAAAACCAATCTAGACCCCATTTCGGCACCCTGCCGGAGGGGGAAATCATCACCGGTGGCCATCTTCATCATCCCGGCGGCCACCATGATGATGAGGGAGTAGTCCACCCTCGGGGCTGAGGGTTTGTACCAGTAGCTATGTGTTTAATCTCTCTCTCTCTTTCTCTCTCTCTCTCTCTCTCGTGTTCTTGAGATGTCACGATCTTGATGTATCGCGGGCTTTGTTAATATAGTCGGATCATATGGTGTTTTCCCCTCTCTAACTTGTGATGAATTGAGTTTTCCCATTGAGATTTCATTGTTATCAGATTGAATACATTTATGGATTTGAGAACACTTGATATATGTCTTGCAATTGGATACTCGTGGTGACAATGGGGTATCGTATTGATTCACTTGATATATATTTTGGCACTCAACTCGCGGATTCCCGAGGTGACATTGGGGTAATCTATGCATAGGGGTTGATGCACGTTCTTGTCTTTGTTTCTCCGGTAGAAATCTTGGGGCACTCTTTGAAGTTCTTTGTGTTGTATTGAGTATTATGAATCCGAATTTGCTTTGGTGTTATTTTAGTACGAACACTAGGATAGATCGAATGGAAAGAATAGCTTTGTGTTATTTTAGTATGAACTCTTAAATAGATCGAATGGAAAGAATAGCTTTGAGGTGGTTTCGTACCCTACAAACAATTTATTCTTATGTTCTCCGCTAGATATGAACTTTGGAGTGATTCTTCATCACACTTTGAGGGATGTTTATATGATCCAATTATATTAGCATTGTTGAGAGATTGCACTAGCGAAAGTACGGACCCTGGGCCTTGTTTTTAAGCATTGCAATACCGTTTTTGTGCCCGTTTACTATTTGCTACCTTGCTGTTTTTATTTATTCAGATTATAAAAATATATTTCTACCATCAATATTACACTTTATCACCATCTCTTTGCTGAACTAGTGCACCTATACAAATATGCCATTGTATTGCGTGTGTTGGGGACACAAGAGATTTCTTGTATTTGGTTGCAGGGTTGCTTGAGAGAGATCATCTTCATCCTACACCTCCCACGGATTGATAAACCTTAGGTCATCCACTTGAGGGAAAATTGCTACTGTCCTACAAAACTCTGCGCTTGGAGGCCCAACACAAGTCTACAAGAACAAGTTGCGTAGTATACATCAATGAGATGCATAAGCAAGAAACATGCGAATAGATTCAAGACGAGCAACGGGGGCAAAGGTTTCACCGTAGTCGATACCCTCGACTTTGGAGTAGCCTTGTTCCACCAATCTTTCCTTGTTTCGAACAACCACAACATTTGAATCTTGCTTGTTCTTGAAGATCCATTTGGTCCCAATGACATTATGTTCCTCCGTTTTCCTTGGCACTAATTCCCATACTTGATGGCGCTCGAAGTTGTTGAATTCATCATGCATTTCTTCAAGCCAATCCTCATCATCAAGCGCCTCATGTACCTTTTGGTGTTCAACATACGATACAAACGTGTGATGCTCACAAAAGTTTGACAATTGTTTGCGAGTAGTTACCCCTTTTCTCAAGCTTCCAAGCACATTCTCCATGACATGTTGTTGACGCTCGAGCTTGGAAGCAACCTTAGCGGCACGATGCTCCAAAAGTTCCTCGATGGGCATTTGAGGATCATCTTGCACATCTTGAGCACCGTCTTGACTTTGCCCTTGATCTTGAGCACCGTCTTGAGCTTGCTCTTGACTTTGATCTTGATCTTGATCTTGAGCGAGCTCGGAGGCATGAACCTGATCTTGGGCATCATTTGGTGCATCACCATCTCCATGGAGTTGATCTTGCCCTTGATCTTGTTCATTGGGTTGAGGGCCTTCACTTTGTTCTTCGGAAGCGTGTGGGTCTAGCGTAGGTGATGACTCCACTTGAGTAGAGCATTGTCCTTCTCCTTCGGCCACAAGGGGTTCCTCAATGGGGAGTATTTGACCAATCCCCATTCTTCTTATGGCTTGGGGAGGAATTTCATCACCTACATCACAAAGACCACTTTGCTCCACTTGGGAGACGTTATTTTCATCAAACTCCACGTTACACTTCTCCTCAATGAGTCCGATGGACTTGTTGAGGACACGGTAAGCATGAGAGTTTGTAGCATAATCAACAAATATGCCCTCTTGAGCTCTAGGTTTGAATTTAGACAAACGAACACCCTTTTTGAGAATGAAACACTTACAACGAAACACCCGGAAGTACTTGAGGTTGGGCTTGTTGCCGGTAAGTATCTCATAAGGAGTCTTGTTCAAGCCTTTGCGGAGGTAGAGCCTATTGGAAGCATGACAAGCGGTGTTGATGGCTTCGGCCCAAAAGTTGTATGGAGATTTGAATTCCTCCATCATGGTCCTTGCCGCATCCATCAACGTCCGGTTCTTCCTTTCCGCCACACCATTTTGTTGAGGGGTATAGGGTGTGGCATATTGGTGCTTGATCCCCTCGTCACTAAGAAACTCATCCAAGGTGTAGTTCTTGAACTCGTTGCCGTTGTCACTTATAATCATCAAGATCTTTGCTTCATGTTGACGTTGAGCTTCATTTGCAAAGTTGATGACGGTTGGTTGAGTCTCACTCTTCCTCTTGAAGAAGTATACCCATGTGTATCCTGAGTAGTCATCCACAATCACCAAGCAATACTTTCTTCCACCAAGACTATCAAAGGATGGAGGACCAAAGAGATCCATGTGAAGGAGCTCCAAGGGCCTCTTTGAGTAGATGATAGTCGATGGTTGGTGAGCCATTTCATGAAGCTTTCCTTTGATACAAGCACTGCAAGCACGGTCTTTGGCAAAACTCACATTTGTTAGTCCACACACGTGGTCCCCTTTGAGGAGACTTTGCAAAGATCTCATATTTATGTGGGCTAGTCGGCGATGCCAAAGCCAAGCCACATCAACTTTAGCCATTGGGCAAGTCGCGGTCTTAGTGGGTCTCTCCGAAAAGTTCACCACATAAAGACCGTTCTCGACATGCCCAACAAAGGCTACTTTAAGAGTATTGCTCCACAAAAGGGCCATGGTATCAAGATCAAAGAATGTTGCAAAGCCCATAAGTGCAAGTTGACGACCCGACAGTAAATTGTATGCAAGGGACTCAACAAGCATGACCTTCTCAATAGATAAATCTTGAGAGATGACCACCTTGCCATGACCCAATACCTTAGAAGTTGAAGCATCACCGAATTGTATATGGGTGGGCATAGATGTAATTGGATGCACGTCCACCACCAAGTCCTTGCTCCCAGTCATATGATTTGTTGCTCCACTATTGAGCAACCATGACACCCCACCGGAAGCAAACTCCTACAAGAGATCAATGCTTGGATTTAGGTACCATTTTTGAATGGGTCCTTTGATGTTAGTAACAAGGGTCTTAGGAACCCAAATAGACCACTCAATGTACTCATAAGAAGAACCAACAAATTTAGCATAAACATGCCCATCACTAGCATGACACAAAACATAAGAGGGGTTAAAGTCGCTGGCTTCGTTGCTAGGAGCAGTTTTGCCCTTCTTGGCATTACCACCCACTTCCTTGTTCTTCTTCTTCTCATGAGCACCCTCACCCGCCTTGACAAAGGTGTCCTTGAGCGGGAGAGATTGCTTGGTCTTCTTCTTCTTCTTCTTCTTGTTTGACTTGGGTACAAACCCAAGTCCTTCCTTTCCTATGACTTCCTTTTGATTGCTCAAAAGGTCATTGAGGTTCTTCTCGCCTTGTATGCAAGTCACAAGGCCATTATCAAGTTGCTCTTTCAACTTAGCATTTTCCTCCACGAGATGCACATGCTCACAACAAGGGTTAGTAGCATGGGCATTATCAATTAGAACGAAGGGAGGACAAGTGGAAATCTCCTTGGTTAGCTTCACTTGGAGTTGATCATGAGACTCTTTGAGAGAATCATGAACACCCTTCAAGACCTTGTGAGCGTTGTAAGTGTATCAAATTCTTCCTTGAGTCTATCATGGCCAACCCCAAGTGCGGATTTCTCTGATTTAAGCACACGAGTAAGAACAATAGCATGATCGAGATCTTTTTGTAATTTAGCATGATCAACATTGTGTGACTCCTCAAGAGTCAAACAAAGATCTCGCTCTTCCTCTAGAGCGATGGAAAGATCCGCAATCTCATCGGCATAGTCACGACTATGCCCCTCCAACTTGGAGATGGTATCCTCATGCGACTCAATGATATCAGTGGCCTCACCAAGTTGTTCCAAGAGAGCAACAAAGTGCTTCTTGGACTCACCCTTGAGCTTGCTCACAAACTTGGTGAACACATTCTCATCAACTTTCTCCACCTCACTATCATCAACACAATCTAACAATGAAGGAGTAGTAATGATGGTGGTTTTGATGTTGGGAGTTACCTTATTGATACCTTTGGCCATGAGACACTTGGCAATGGTGTTTTCGTTGGGGGCACCGAAGAGAGACACCTTGGAGGGAGAAGATGTAGCAATGGCAATGGTTGTCGTTGCCATTCCTTCTCCACTTGTATCTTCCTCCTCATCTTCAGAGGGGTACTCTTCATGAGCCACCAAGCCCTTTGGAGGAGTCTTCTTGGTGAAGTTGTTCTTGTTAGGGAAGGACTTGTCTTTATCTTTGCGAATGAGTTTTCCACCATTGTCTTCCCTCTTCTCGTAGGGGCAATCCACCACGAAGTGACTCACATTGCAAGTTCTTACACATTGCTTGTTCTTTGACCCACTTGAGTTGTTCTTGGTGACGTTGGGCCTTGAGTTCCTGCTGTTGCTCCAATATTGCATTGACGCAAGAGCCATGTGCTCATTGTAAGCATATTTGGTGTCCTCGGGACCACACTCCTCTTCTTCTTCCTATTCTTCTTCCGGAATGGCCTTGGCCTTCAAAGCAAGGGAGGGAGTCCTCTTCTTTGACCGGACACGAGCAAGAGCATTGTCGGCGGTCTTGTTCATGATGTTCATGGCAATGAACTCATCCAACACTTCACTTGAGGTTAAGGTGTGGAAGTCCGGACTTTGACGAATTACGGAAGACATGGCCTTTGTGACACCCCGGCTCAGAGAAACCGGAACGCCCCGTATTCCAGCCCAGAGATCGAGGAGAAGTCTTCTGGAATACAGCACTGCTTAGCATAGAACAAATCAGCTCTCTATTACAAGCTATATGGATACAAGGGGATTGCATCAGCACGGCGAAACTACACCTGCCACGGTTGCTCCATGCAAGCAGCAGAACAACACGAAGCAGCGGAATAACTCTAGCAGCGGAACATCGACAATGGTGGTGAACTCCACTCCGCAGGGACTCTGGCTGGAACGCTTAAACTAGCTCGCAAAGAAGGAATCCACGACAAATAAGCAACCAAATCCGGCATGACCTGCAAACTGGCATGACACGCCAGGTCAGTAGATTGAATGTACTTGCAAGCTCACAGCAACCATGAGCAATCAAGACAGACAACATCATGGCAATTACAGGTTAACAAGGATTAACATGGTACTATCAGATCAATCATAGCATGAACAAGATGAACATGACATAGCTAGAACAATATGAGCATGGCATGAACATATGAACATGATGATACTAGCATGCAACATGATGACGCTATCATGCACCAACTTACTCTGCTTGGGTTACCTCGTAACCATCACATGCATAAGCTTACCATCATGGACATCACACGATCATCTCAGGATCCAATCAAGCTTGGTATTACAATACCGTAGTAATCATTACATGACCATAAGGATCTTGACCTTTACCCGCGATTCTCGCATAACACCCCAAATATCCAACAACTCGGTATCCTCGATACCATGGTGATCATCTCACGATCACATAAAGATCAACCAACTCTGGTATCCACGATACCTCAGTGATCCTCTCTCGATCACAACCAACCTCTTTCTCATCATCAAACCAGGGTTGTTATTAAACAAGTTATTATTACTACTGTTGACTCATAGTGTGACCGACTACGAACTGGGCCCATATCCGCGGGCGCGGCTATTGATAGATTTAATACACACTCTGCAGAGGTTAGCACACTGTACCCACACCACGGAACCCATGGCCTCACGCTCCCATTCGAGTGGACCAACGGCATTCCAACAAAAAACAATCTATTGCCATCACACTCTCCCGGCCACTCCGACCAACTCCCCTCTGGGCTAAGTCCTGGGTGGCCTCGATGTCTACCAAAGACATCCAACGGCCACCGTCGTGGAAAAACAATAAACGGTCCCAAACGGGACATGTGCACATAACCAAACTCAGGCTCACAAGGCTTATGCCATCCTACCCGGCCAAGGTAGAGCCCGCGCATAACCTTCCCTCGTTGGAGGCACCGGCGAGAGGCATGACAATAAACCCAGTTAGGACCCCCCCATAAGGCAAGTGTCGCTGCACTGGTCAGCTTGATTTGGTGGCACCATGACTAAGCCAACAGTTGTTCAAGTTCATTTAAGTCCGGTTAAACTTGAATGCAATAAGCTGAGACATATGAAAATAGCATGATGCAACTACAATGCATGATACCAACATGAGCATGGATGTGCAACATAATCCTCAAGCACATCAACAAACATAATCCTCAAGCATATCAACACAAATCCATAAGCATCACTGAAACAACGATAACCGTATCAAAACAAGCAGACATTTATTCAATATTCAACTTGAAAACCATGCCTACTGCATGGCCATCATGCAAGTGGGTATTTTGGCTTGCCTGGGGATGAAGTATACACCGGGGAGAAGTGCGGGAAGCTCGCGGAACGAATCACCGGAAACGTTTCTCTCTCGAAGGAGGCTGATTAGGGGCAAGGGAAAAATGGTCATTTTTCATAATGGGACCTAGTGCAAATGGTATCAAAAGATAGTTCTCGACAATACGAAGAAGTAGGCTTTGGATTCACTTCAATCGGAGTTGCGGTTGAAAAGTTATAGCCAGACGAAGTTCACGGACCAATCTGTAAAAATAACACTACAAACAGGCCCGTGGAGGATAAAACAGAAAACGTATTTTAGAGAAATACGCTTTCAGAATTGATGAAACATATTTTGAGCCAAAGTAAGACGGAAATGCGCTTTCAGAATAGGAAAACGTATTATGTGGAATACGTGTCCACTTACTCCACGTCAGCAGCGGCCGGGCCGGGCTCCTGGGTCGCTTACAGGTGGGTCTCGCCCGCAGGCCTGGGTCGTCGTCTTCTACCTCGCACGCCCGCTCTAGGCCGAGGTAGAGCCGGTGCCCGACGGTGATAACCGGCGACTCCGGCCGCCTCTCGCGACGCTCGACCTACCGGCGTGCTCAGGGTATTAGGCCGCACCCATCTGTGGGCAGAACGGTCGCCGGGGAGCATGGGGGAGGGCGGAGCCACGGCCGCGGCGGACGGTGGTTTCAGCCGCCAGGAAACTTGTGGCTAGAGGCCGCCGGGGAAGGATAAGAGGTACTGGGACGGCTCTAGGGTGGATGTAGGGGTCTCTGGTGGTGGAAGGAAGCGGAGGAGACCTCGGCAGAGCTCCAATTTGAGAGAGAGGGGGCGACGGCCATGGCGGCGACGGGCAGCGAAGAGAGCTCCTGGAGCATGGGTAGGTGGCTGGGGAGAGAGCTAGGAGTGGTATGGAGCGGATGAGGTGCTCGGGAGCCGCGGGGAGGGGCTATATATAGACGAGGCCGATGTTGCCGAGCCGGTCGCCGCCGTGCACGTCTGGCCAAGGCCCTGGCGACGGACAGCGGGCACGGGAGGGCGCGGGAACGCGACGAGGGAGCGATGCAGCGATCACGGAGCAGAGCAAGCCAAGGGGGGCACGGGGAGGAAGCGGATAGAGGAGGAAATGACGGTCGGCAACAGTTTGCCCATGGGCGCGCGGCGACGAGCTCTGATGAGCGAGCTACAGGAGGAGGAGAGGGGTCCAAGGGAACGGCGACATCACGGGGAACCCACTAGACATGCACGGGCGAGCGAACGCGACGCGCAGGAGAGAGGCCCGAGCAAGAAGACACTCTGGACGCGGCCATTGCATGCCAAAACGATGGTCACCGCGTGCGTCCGACGCTTACCCGTGTTCTGATCGGCCAAACCTTATCTGCTGGATAGGGCGTGCTACAGAGAAGGCCATGAAGCAAAGAAACGGGCACAGGGGCTTAATTGGTGAATAGAGCTTGCAGTGTTTCAGTCGCACAACAAGGGGTTTGATGCCATCTGCAGAAGATTGGTCGGGAGGATTAGACTGAGATTTAACTGGGGTTTATCACTTACTAAGGTCATTAAGATGGCAGGGTTTCAGCTCATACAGAGGGGTTTAGCTAGTACTTGTAGTGCAAAGTGCCATACTCACCAGAATAGCAAACTTTTAAGTAGCACTAACATACTAGCTTGGATTGAGCTGAAATTTATAATAGATCTGTAAAAGTTTCATACCAAATGGATACACCAAAATGGTACTTGCTTCACAATGCTTCAATCTAGACAGAAACTTAGAAACTTTGTAGAGAGCAAATGGCTAGATGAATTGAGCCCAAATTTTGGGGAGATAGGTTATATGGGTAGGAGACGGTCCTGGAAAATTTTCAGCAATAATGGAGCAAGATAAAATATACTTGCTTCACAAACTAAAGATTTGGACAGAAACAAAGAATTGAAGGTGTGCTCATAGGGATGCCTTGCATGAGCTCAAACCTTGAGGAGAGTGATTATATGAGCACATGAAGGAGTGTGCAAAATTTCAACTCATTTGGATCACCCTAGCTAGTACTTCCTTCACAAAGAATTCCCTAAGACAGGAACTTTGCAAAATCACTGAGGAAGATTTACTAGGCAAATGGAGTTGAATTTTGGCATGAGGTAATGATATGGACATGAAAAGGTGTCAAAAAGTTTGGGGGTCAATTGGGCAAAGGTAAATTGCACTTGCTTCACAAACTGCCATTCTGGACAGAATATGAAAGGAATTAATTGAGCATGATGAGGAACATGGCAAATGAAATATTTTGCCATATTTGAGGAAGATATGACCCAATTTATGAGAATTATTGGGGAATTTTGGGAGTGATGGAAATATAGGTTGCTTCACAACCTAGGGCAAATTGGGTTATTCCTTTAACAGAAAAAGGAATATCCCAAGGAAAAGAATATTGGGGTTGGGCTAGGATGAAAATGGCAAGGTCTTGGGAAGGGTTTGAGGATGACAAACCACTCTGGAAAGAAAGAAGAGGTCATCTTCTCCAGTTTCCAGACCACATAGCCACGGAAAAAGAAAACTCAAGCAAAATCTCAGAAAATCAAAGGAAAAAGAAAGGGCCAAAAACCAGGATGTGACAAAGCTTCCCCCTTAAAGAAATCTCGTCCTCGAGATTTGGTTGCTCAGGGAACAATTATGAATAGCCTGACTTAAGGAAACCATTTCCAACTCGGATATCCTTTTTCCTTTATTGATTGTTCCCCATTGAATTTCACATGCCGAGACTACCCGGCTCTGGGGTGGTTTGCTTCACTGTATCCACATTCTGACAGATCGTACCTTACAGGTTCATGCTTATACTGGCTCCAATTCTTTTCATATCTGCTGACTTAGCTGAGTGTGATAGATTATCATGACTGAAATATATGTCCGTCTCACAAGTCCAAGAGTGATTTCCGATGGATATATCATTCAGCACTGACAATCTTCCATGAAGTTGTGATCAGATTTTCCTGGTGGACACCCAATCTTTTTACTCCTTGCATTGGGTTTCTCAACTAACTGTAGGTCCTCCAGGTTCAAAGCAGTGAGGTGGTTCATAACCGTTCTCCTGACGGATTTTGATTTCTCGCGGAGTTTCTGAATCATCTTGACTGACTCCACTGTCTTGAGTGTCAGATCCGTACCAAATATTTGACTGTCTCCTGTCGTGGCCAGCATAAAGGGGTACGGCCTTATATGATATTATCCGCAGTCTTGGCTGATGGTGGTGCTGGCAGAAGAATTTTGTTCATGACATGATATCCTTTGATGCTCCTCATAAGTGAGGACACATGCCTCAAGACTATTATTCATCATCCTGCTTATTCATTCTGTCGGCATATCCAAGGGGAGAGTAGGCTATGTGATGCTTTACCATAGTCACTGAGGTTAAACTATTGACCTGGCCTTTGGTCTGACTTGACAGACTCGGATATTTGATACTAACAAATCTGAGCATAGAATGTTAACTGAGCGGGTTGTCTGGATATGAGGTCCTTACCACAATGGAGTGGACCCCCTTAGGTGAATATTCATTGTGATCGATACAGACTCAGACTATGTGGGGTAGCTCCACCGTGTGGATCATGCAACAATTTTCATACCTGCATTGCCGGTCTTGCTTCTTCATTATTGTTCTCTTTGTCTGGATCCTTTGCTAAAAGAGCTTGGTCATATTGTGTCACGACCGGTTTCTCAATAAAATAATTATTGAGAAACCAATCCCTGTTACGGACCAGCGAGGAAGAATTCCTTCTCACTGATAGACAATACATTGGTCACAGAAGAAAAATACCAGGAGTACTAAATATAATACAAAGTTGAGCAGAGGCTGCCCAACAATTTATTACATGCACGCCGATAAAACAATACGGCGGATAGGGTGGCAAACTTCTAACTCACGATAATAACGGTGGTGGAAATATCATCGCGAAGCGAGTGACATGATTCCAGAATACTACAACTCTTCGAGCGTCGGAGTGAGGCTCGAGATGACTTATTGCGGGTGGCGGAAGCGTAAACGATACAAGTGACCAATATCCGGGATCGCGCAGGACTGACTGGGACTCCTCTAGGCGTCGGACGCGCTATCAAACTCTTCATCCAAGAGATCGCCTTCGTCAACATCTGGCCAAATCAACAAGCCAGGTGAGTACTATGAAAGTACTCGCAAGACAGTTCGGACATAAGGTATAACAAATGCAAACATGAAGCACATGAATAAGTTAACCAGTGCGATCAGACACAGAGATAATAAATACTGGGTGCCAAGCGAGGGTCTGAATGACGCCTCGAGCGGAAACTGCAGAATAGTAATACAGGTGCCAAACGAGTGTCTGAAAGACTCCTCGAGAGGAAAATGCGGAATAATAATACAGGTGCCAAACGAGTGTCTGAAAGACTCCTCGAGAGGAAAATGCGGAATAATAATACAGGTGCCAAACGAGTGTCTGAAAGACTCCTCGAGCGGAAAATGCGGAATAATAATACAGGTGCCAAACGAGTGTCTGAAAGACTCCTCGAGCGGAAAATGCGGAACAATAATGCCACAGTCGGGCGTCGGGGCGACACCACATAAAGGGCTTATATCGAAAGTGAGAAACGAGTACACGCCACAGTCGGACGTCTGCGCGACGTCTCATAAAGGGCTTATATTGTAACACAACAATTCAATAGTTCGGGAATATAATTTATCACAAGCATGAAACAAATATAATGTTAGTCCATCCACAGGGATAACAATGAAATTGAATTTACCACTTGAGCTTGTTCACCGGAGGCACGTTGTTTCACACGGATAGATTTGGACATAAAGTCTACATTACTGATCATGGATACGATGATTTGGAAGGAATTGACTCTGCAGAGTTTGTACTTAACCACAGCCAACGGATTTCAGTAGTCACGGGTGACTAGTTCCGTCTACGGTGTTCTGGAGGGAACACGTCTAACCGGTACACACCCAATTTAACCATCCGAAGCCAGGGATCACCCTCGGCAACATTCAGGAAAAACCCTGAGTCGGGGAGGCTACAACCTCGCGTAGCATGGGATCAAATTTCTATACGCGCGCTATAAGGGGGTGCCCCCCCTCTCGGTCCCAACCGGAAACACCCATGCCCCCTGACCGAATGACTGGCTTTAATCCTGGGCCAAGGTACCATCATCCCGGCCTCTCTGTTTGGTGTGTACACGGAAAGAGGTTACCAACTTACTAAACCGTATCCTGGCAATGAGACATGTGGTAGCACGGAAAGGGGAAGGGACGATAACACGGCTCCAACCATGTTAACGTCGGAAAAGTCGGATGACACAAGGCTGGCATGCTACAACAGTACCACCTTGCTGCCCTTCATGTCACCACATGATTAGGCCACCTCTCATCAGAGGTCATCGCAACTTTGGAACATGCGGGAAAAGATCGATAACGTGGCTCCAACCACGTTAACGTCGAAGAGAGTCGGATGACGCAAGGCTGGCATGCTACAACAGTACCACCTTGCTGCCCTTCATGTCACTACATGATTAGGCCACCTCTCATCAGAGGTCATCGCAACTTCGGAACAACCGGATCGTTGCCTTACAAGCAACGAGGTACTTATCGACACTCACATGCCACGCACAAACTTTCACATGAACATGCAAAACATCTGCCATATCAAATGTTCAAACATGCTTGCCTGGTTCGGAGAAGTCGGAGTCTAGCTCGGCGAAGTTCGCGGCTCCGTCCCCTCTCCCGGAACCTACGGCAATCACGAAACGGGGTACTAACGTGAAAACCAACACATGCACAGAAACTTTGCCAAATATTTTCCAAATAAATCCCATAAAAAACTAGACAAAATTTGAGATTGACAGAAAAAGAATCACTCAAAAATACCTTTTCATTAAAAAGTTATAAAGGTTTCTGTCCAGGGACCTTTCTGTAATGAAACAGAAAAGTTCCAGGGTTTTAACTGAGAAAACAGAAAACGGTTCGTTTGGAAATGCGCAAGCGCAAGAGAGAAGACGTACTTCGCCCGAAGGCGTCAACAGAAAACGGTTCGGGGAAAATAAAACAGAGGCTGACACGCGGGGCCCGCATGTCAGGTTTGAAAGCTCGCCGGCGCCCGAAGACGGCGATGGACGCCGGCGTCGAACCACGGCGAGTTAGGAGAAACGGAGGGTACCAAGAGCTTCAGTGTCTTCTTCCGCGTCGGTGGGTGGTGGACTCGTCCAACGGGGAGTACCACGTCGACGGCGACACTATCTCCGGCGGACGGCGGTTCGGGTGAGGTTGGGGAACTCCGGTGGAGGGCTGCAAAGTACGAATTGAGGCGCGGGTCAGAACGGGTGATGCAAGGAGAGGCTACTGGCAAGAGAATGGGGGCTGCGGAGCACACACGGGGGCGAATCGGGCTGGATCCCGTGGCGGATCGCGGCGGCCGGAGTCGAGGAAGGAGACCCCCTCGCGGCTCTTCCAGTGGCTGGGCGTGCTCTAGGGGAAGTGTAGGGCTGGTGTGTGCTCGAGTTGAAGCTCGGGGCCCCTATTTATAGGCAGATCGACGGGGTGGCCGTGAACGGAGAATCTCCGGCGAGCGATTACGGCGGAGCAGTGGGTTGGTCAGAGGGTTTGAGCGGTCGAGCAGCATCAGTGGATGTTACGGGACTCGTTTTGCAGCTAAACGGAGCTGGTCCTGGCGTAATGGCGTCTGCCCACGGTGAGGTGACCGCACGGGCTCAACGGCGGCAGAGAGCGCGCTCCGCGCCCTGGGGTTCACGACGAGAGCGGCAGCACATTCGGGGGAGTGGACGGCCACGCGGCGGTCTCCGGTGGTTTGGGCGGTGCTGGGTGGAGTCGGCGGCGCCGTGTCTCCCGCTGGCGCCCGCAAAGCCGCCGCCGGCGTCGGTCACGGGGCGGCGCACCTTCTGCTGCTCGTCGCCGACGCCCGCAAGATGCCAGGCACTCGTGCGGTGCAGGAACGAGAGGGCGAGGACGAGGAGCAAGGCGACGCGAGGGCACTGGCGAGATCGATGCCCGTCTCTGAAGAAAACGACAGTGAGCCACTGACTGAACTCTGAATTAACTGAAACTTGACAGTGACCAAGCATTGCAGGTGTTCGACAGTAGGTTTTGGTAAAGAGATAAATTTTTCTGGAGCTGTAACTTGGTGAGATGATCACTCAAAGCACCCAGGGGCTGCATGAATTTACTTGGAATTTTTGGAGAAAGTTTTGAATGAATTTCACCAAATTTGGCAAATCTGGTCTAAACTTGCAGCTGATGTAGTTTGAAATTTTTGAACTGGAGACCAGTGGATCTTCATGGTTCCAGGTTGAGGGTTCAAAGGACTAGGAGGGGAAAGAAGTTTGGGGCCAAAAATCAGAACAGAAAGAAGGAGTTCCTTTGTAAATCTCCAAGTGCTATAAGAGAAGACAGAAATTTGTTTGAATAGAATTTGAATGGAAAAGATCACATGGGGAGGTTCAACTTGCTGGATTTGATGCAAATCATGATCCAAAGGTGAGGGAAGGGTTAGGAGAGAGGATTTGCACTAATGCCATGGCAAGAAGGAATAGTTGAAAGTGGCAAAGGACTTTCCAAAAGCCATAGTGCAAATTCAAGAAAAGGTTTTCAAAAGTTATTCTCTCAAATGAAAAACATTTTGTCTTGAGCCCAAATGAAGAGCAAGAACTCCCAAGGTCAAAGGCAGATCTTGGGTGAATCCAAATAAAATTTTTGCCATAAAGAAAAATATTTGAGAGTGAGAGTTCTCTTGAAGAAAATTTTTAAATCACTCCCTTCAAGTCAAATAAAATCTTTTGAAAAAATCCAATAAAAACTTGGGTGTCACAACACCTACCCCCTTAGGAAAAATCTCGTCCTCGAGATTTCTGCTGATCCTCAAATAGATATGGATACTCTGCTCGGAGGAAATCTTCCCTTTCCCATGTGGCTTCATCCTCAGTGTGGTTGCTCCACTGGACCCTGAAATTTTTGTCGTTTTCTGACGGGTCCTCCGTTCAGACTCTTCTAAAATCTTTACTGGCCTTTCTCTGTAGGTGAGATCTGGTTGCATATCAATGTCCTCATGAGGTACATGTTTCTCCGGGTTACTCACACATTTCCTCAACTGCGAGACGTGGAATACGTCATGGACGTCTGACAGCTCCTTGGGGAGGTCTAGTTGGTAGGCTACCGTGCCTCTTCGTGCCTTCACACAAAATGGTCCAATAAATCTTGGGGCTAGTTTCCCCTTTATTTTGAACCGTTGCAGACCCCTCATAGGAGATACTCGGAGGTATACGGAATCACCAGGTTCAAAGCTGACCTCACGATGCTTCTGATCATAGTAGCTCTTTTGTCGGCTCTGTGCTGTCTTGAGTCTGTCCCTGATTTGTTTAACTTTTCCTCGGCCTCCTTAAGCATATCTGGGCCGAAGATACGGCTGTCACCTGTTTCTGACCAATTCAATGGGGTACGACACCTCCGTCCGTACAATGCTTCAAAGGGTGCCATTTGCAAGCTGGCTTGGTAACTGTTGTTGTACGCAAATTCGGCATACGGCAAACTCTCTTCCCAACTGGATCCATAGGTGAGCACACAGGCTCTTAGCATATCCTCTAGGATTTGGTTTACACGTTCTGTTTGTCCATCTGTCTGAGGGTGGTATGCTGTACTGAAAGCCAGTTGTGTGCCCAGAGCTTGTTGTAGGTGTTCCCAAAATTTGGAGACGAATTGGGTGCCTCGGTCTGATATTATAGTCTTTGGGACTCCGTGCAAGCAAACTATACGGGAGAGATAGAGTTTTGCCAGTCTTTGTGTGGAGTAGGTAGTCTTCACGGGAATGAAGTGAGCAACCTTGGTTAGTCGGTCTGTGATGACCCAGATGGCGTCATTTCCCACGCTGTGATCGGGGTAATCCGACAATGAAGTCCATTCCGATTTCATCCCATTTCCACTCCGGTATCTTGTTAGGCTGGAGTAGCCCTGCTGGCTTTTGGTGCTCGGCCTTGATGCGCTGACATGAATCGCAACAAGCAATGAATGTGGCTATATCTCTTTTCATACCGTGCCACCAAAATCTTTCCTGGATGTCCTTGTACATTTTGGTTCCTCCAGGATGTATCGAGTATGGAGCGGTGTGGCTCTCCGTCAAGATCTGTTGCTTGAGTTCCTCAATGTTAGGTACGCAAAGTCTGTCCCGGTACCATAATGTTCCTTCACTGTCCGTGACGAATTCTGAAGTCTTACTACGGTTCATTTTCTTCTTTATGCCTTCGATACTGGGATGTCCCTGTTGAGCCTTCTTGATTTGTTCCACTAGGGTGGGTTGTATCTCCAGGTTCGATATGGTGCCCTCAGAGACTAACATCATGTTGAGCCGAGTGAACTCTCGCTGAAACTCAGGCCTCAAGTTTTGCTGACCGTCACTGTCCGGGCTGGGGTTTCGACTAAGGGCATCGGCCACTACATTTGCTTTTCCTGGGTGGTAGTGAATACCGACGTCATAGTCCTTGACCAGTTCCAACCAGCGTCGTTGGCGTAAATTCAGCTCTGGCTGTGTGAAGATATATTTGAGGCTCTTATGGTCCGTATATATTTCACAGCGATTTCCCAACAGAAAGTGCCTCCACTCCTTGAGTGCATGTATAACTGCTGCTAGTTCCAAGTCATGTGTTGGGTAATTTTCCTCATGTTTTCGCAGCTGTCTGGAGGCATATGCGACAACTTTACCGTCTTGCATTAGCACACATCCGAGACCTTTTCGGGACGCGTCACAATATACCTCAAAGCTCTTGTGTATGTCTGGCACAGTTAAGACTGGTGCGGTTGTCAGCTTTTTCTTGAGTTCTTGGAAGCTCTGCTCACATGCTTCCGTCCATACGAATTTCTTGTCCTTCTTGAGTAACTGTGTCATAGGTTTTGCCACAGTGGAGAATCCTTCAATAAATCTCCTGTAATATCCGGCCATTCCTAGGAAACTCCGCACATCTGTAACATTCGCGGGTGGCTTCCAGTCCAGTATGGCCTTGACTTTTTCTGGGTCTACGGCCACGCCTTCTTGGTTCAAAATATGGCCCAAGAAACCAACTTGTCTTAGCCAAAATTCGCATTTGCTAAATTTGGCGTACAACTGATGTTTCCTCAATTCTCCCAAAACAATTCTGAGGTGCTCACCATGTTCTTCTGGTGTCCTTGAGTAAACCAGAATGTCGTCAATGAATACCACCACAAATTTGTCCATGAATTTCATGAATACTTTGTTCATGAGGTGGACGAAGTATGCGGGGGCGTTTGTTAGACCAAAAGGCATCACTGTGAACTCGTATAACCCATATCTGGAAGTGAATGCTGTCTTGGGGATATCCTCTGTTCGTACCTTCAGTTGATGGTATCCTGATCTCAAATCAATCTTTGAAAATAATTTAGCCTGTGCGAGCTGGTCAAACAAATCATTTATCCGTGGCACCGGGTATTTGTTTTTGATGGTGACCATATTGAGGGCTCGATAGTCTATGCATAGTCTCAGTGTCCCATCCTTCTTCTTGGCGAACAATACGGGCGAACCCCATGGTGAGGAGCTGGCTCGTATAAACCCCTTGTCCAATAATTCCTTTATCTGTTTCTTCAACTCCACCAATTCTGAGGGTGCCATTCTATACGGCTTCTTATAAATGGGGGCGGTGCCAGGTGCTAATTCAATGCTGAATTCGATCTCTCGGTCTGGTGGCATACCTGGTAGTTCTTCCGGGAACACATCAGGGAACTCGCATACCACTGGCACTTTTCTTAATTCTGCGATGTCCATCTTGTTCAGTTTTGGTTTCTGTGATCGTGGCCTTTCTTGAGCGGAAACTCTTATTGTCTTGCCGTGATGGTGAGTGAGAATCACTGTCCGATTGAAACAGTCGATGAATCCTTTGTTGGTGGTTAACCAGTCCATTCCTAAAATGACATCCAGTCCTTTACTTTCCAACACGATGAGATTCGCGTGGAATGGTAGTCCTTCGAACTCAATGACCACTCCTTGGCAGTAACCCTGAGCAATTTGCTTATTTCCGGGGGACTTGATGATCATAGATTTTTCCAAGGGGAGTATCGGAAAACCATGTTGCGAAACAAAACTCTTCGAAATGAACGAATGGGAAGCTCCAGAATCAAACAAAACCGTGGCAGGTACTGTGTTGACAGGGAACGTACCGAGCACGATGTCTGGGGCATTCTGCGCTTCTTCCCTGGTCACATGGTTCAAGTGACCCTTCCTGTGGTTGTTGCTGGGATTGAAGTTGTTGCGCTTGGGGGCTGGATTGTTCCCACCATTGTTCGGCTTGGGTGCCGAGTCTCTTGGCTTCGGGCACTGTTTAGCATAATGCCCTTGCTGACCACAAGCATAGCAGGTGACCCCTGGACGGTATGTGAACTCCTTGTCTCTGGCATGAAATTGTCCGACGGGTCTTGGCTCAGTAGTCGTGGATCTCCTCGTGTCTGTCCTTGGGACCTCAGTCTTGCCTCGGTTGCTGCGGGCAAGAGTCGTCTTGTCCCTCTTCCGCTTGCGGATATCTTCCAGACTACGGCGCTCATTCTCCAGGGTGATGGCCTTGTCCACCAGCGTCTTAAAATCCGGAAAGGTGTGTACAATCAGTTGGCATCATAATGCTGGTGCCAGGCCGTCCAGGAATTTTTCCATCTTCTTGTTTTCTGTCATGTGCTCGTCGTAGGCATAACGAGACAGTTGGGTAAACTGGCCGTTGTATTCTGTGACGGTCATGCCTCTTTGCTTCAGGTCATCAAACTCTCTCTTCTTGATCTTTAGGATGCTCCTGGGAATGTGTGCCCCACGGAAGCCTTCCTTGAATTCTTCCCAGGTGATGTTGTGTTCCCTGGGGTGCATGTGTAGGAAGTTTTCCCACCATGCTGCGGCTGCTCCAGTAAGGTAGTGTGGTGCATAAAGCACCTTCTCATGATCTGAGCATTGAGCGATAATCAGTTTCCTTTCAATCTCGCGAAGCCAATCATCGGCCTCCAGTGGCCTATCGGTGTGAGCAAAAGTTGAGGGGCGAGTCTTCTGCAACTCAGATAACTTGGAATGTGGTTGATAGGGTTCACGGTGATTTCCCATGTTTATGACATGGTTCATCATCTCCTGGTGCTGTTGCTGGCTTTGCTCGAAGAGACGGCACACTTGAGATAGTGCCGCTTCGCTGTCCTGATGGCTGGACTGACCCTGAGTGAAATTGTTGCTGGTCTGTGTTCCGTAAACCTCTTCTGGCTGATTGGGCATAGAGCGAGTCCAAGGGCGAGACATTTTTCCAGTCTGGGGTATCATTTGCAAAACCCATGAGAAAAGCTGTGTAGCGCAGGAAAACCCTTGCAAAGGCAATAATCAAAAAGGCTTCAAGGTTTTCAAGAAACACAAATGATTTTCACGGAGAAGAAGTGCTTAACACAAATCTTACATGCGAAAGCAAGTACAAGATACAGCACTCAGGTTGTGCGTACACAATCCTGACATGTTATTAAAACTAGCGTACTACTCCGGAAGGCAGCAAACACACCAATACAAACTAGCGTACAGATAAGAACAACACATCATACAAGCAGGCATAACACGCGGCTACTCGGTGCTCTCAGTCGGAGATGGTGAAGATCTCCTTCCCCTTGCCGATGGCAAGGCTCAGCGGTCCAGGAGAATCAACCTCCTCCTCTCTAGCTGGCTCCTGGCGTGCGACGCTGCGCTGCGGTGATGGTGCGGGGGCGACTGGCGGTAGAGCGCGTGCGGCAGGCGGTGCGGCTCTGACTGGAGTAGGAGCGATGACTCGGTCGAACTCCTCAGTGGTAGGCAGACGGCGAGCAGTGGCCAAAACGGCCGGTGCATACGAGGCTGAAGACGAGACGAATGTCAGAGGCGGCGCCGTGTGGAGAAGCTCCTTCCTGCTGGCAGGACCGCCCCGGACTAAGTCCATGCGGGCAGCCACAAGATCATCTACGAGGTTGTCGAAAGACTCCTCCAGAGCCTTGAGATACTCCACAACCATCTCGATGGCTTCATCTCGCTCTCCCCGATGGCAGGCGAACGCATAGTGGCTGGTGTAAGGCACATGGCATGGGAGGTAGCGGTAGCGACGAGTCTTCATCGTAGGAAGGATGTCCCGAAGGCGAGCTATCGCCTCACGGGCAGCCATCTGCATGGCATGCCTCTCCGTAGGCATGGCCCTTCCCGTAAAACGGAAATGGCGAGCAGCAGATCGTCCTCCCCTGAATTGCACCACAGCCTGGTGCATAGACACGTCGTCACTGAGCTTGTGCTGATAGAGGGTGAACTCCGGGCGAGCTGCTGGCCCGATCGCGAGCTTGGTGATGGAGACGAGGAGCTTGACAAACCCCTCGGGTACGTTGGTGAACACTCGATTCTCACAGCCGCTGCCAGCCATCTACAAAAGTAGGCAGAATTCTGAGTAGTCATGTCATAAATTTATGATGACCAACAGAAAATAGCTACAATTGCAAAATGCTGAAGAAGCACTAAAGACGCTAATAACCGATTAGCGATCGCACCTAGTGGCTTCCTACAGTCAGCCTGGCTCTGATACCAAGCTTGTCACGACCGGTTTTTCAATAAAATAATTATTGAGAAACCAATCCCTGTTACGGACCAGTGAGGAAGAATTCCTTCTCACTGATAGACAATACATTGGTCACAGAAGAAAAATACCAGGAGTACTAAATATAATACAAAGTTGAGCAGAGGCTGCCCAACAATTTATTACATGCACGCCGATAAAACAATACGGCGGATAGGGTGGCAAACTTCTAACTCACGATAATAACGGTGGTGGAAATATCATCGCGAAGCGAGTGACATGATTCCAGAATACTACAACTCTTCGAGCGTCGGAGTGAGGCTCGAGATGACTTATTGCGGGTGGCGGAAGCGTAAACGATACAAGTGACCAATATCCGGGATCGCGCAGGACTGACTGGGACTCCTCTAGGCGTCGGACGCGCTATCAAACTCTTCATCCAAGAGATCGCCTTCGTCAACATCTGGCCAAATCAACAAGCCAGGTGAGTACTATGAAAGTACTCGCAAGACAGTTCGGACATAAGGTATAACAAATGCAAACATGAAGCACATGAATAAGTTAACCAGTGCGATCAGACACAGAGATAATAAATACTGGGTGCCAAGCGAGGGTCTGAATGACGCCTCGAGCGGAAACTGCAGAATAGTAATACAGGTGCCAAACGAGTGTCTGAAAGACTCCTCGAGAGGAAAATGCGGAATAATAATACAGGTGCCAAACGAGTGTCTGAAAGACTCCTCGAGCGGAAAATG
Source organism: Triticum aestivum (assembly GCF_018294505.1). Lineage (NCBI taxonomy): Eukaryota > Viridiplantae > Streptophyta > Magnoliopsida > Poales > Poaceae > Triticum > Triticum aestivum. The sequence goes on along the minus strand of NC_057802.1, from coordinate 418,149,510 downwards.
CGGAATAATAATACAGGTGCCAAACGAGTGTCTGAAAGACTCCTCGAGCGGAAAATGCGGAACAATAATGCCACAGTCGGGCGTCGGGGCGACACCACATAAAGGGCTTATATCGAAAGTGAGAAACGAGTACACGCCACAGTCGGACGTCTGCGCGACGTCTCATAAAGGGCTTATATTGTAACACAACAATACAATAGTTCGGGAATATAATTTATCACAAGCACGATACAAATATAATGTTAGTCCATCCACAGGAATAACAATGAAATTGAATTTACCACTTGAGCTTGTTCACCGGGGGCAAGTTTTCACACGGATAGATTTGGATATAAAGTCTACATTACTGATCATGGATACGATGATTTGGAAAGAATTGACTCTGCAGAGTTTGTACTTAACCACAGCCAACGGATTTCAGTAGTCACGGGGACTAGTTCCGTCTACGGTGTTCTGGAAGGAACACGTCTAACCAGTACACACCCAATTTAACCATCCGAAGCCAGGGATCACCCTCGGCAACATTCAGGAAAAACCCTGAGTCGGGGAGGCTACAACCTCGCGTAGCATGGGATCAAATTTCTATACGCGCGCTATAAGGGGGTGCCCCCCCTCTCGGTCCCAACCGGAAACACCCATGCCCCCTGACCGAATGACTGGCTTTAATCCTGGGCCAAGGTACCATCATCCCGGCCTCTCTGTTTGGTGTGTACACGGAAAGAGGTTACCAACTTACTAAACCGTATCCTGGCAATGAGACATGTGGTAGCACGGAAAGGGGAAGGGACGATAACACGGCTCCAACCATGTTAACGTCGGAAAAGTCGGATGACACAAGGCTGGCATGCTACAACAGTACCACCTTGCTGCCCTTCATGTCACCACATGATTAGGCCACCTCTCATCAGAGGTCATCGCAACTTTGGAACATGCGGGAAAAGATCGATAACGTGGCTCCAACCACGTTAACGTCGAAGAGAGTCGGATGACGCAAGGCTGGCATGCTACAACAGTACCACCTTGCTGCCCTTCATGTCACTACATGATTAGGCCACCTCTCATCAGAGGTCATCGCAACTTCGGAACAACCGGGTCGTTGCCTTACAAGCAACGAGGTACTTATCGACACTCACATGCCACGCACAAACTTTCACATGAACATGCAAAACATCTGCCATATCAAATGTTCAAACATGCTTGCCTGGTTCGGAGAAGTCGGAGTCTAGCTCGGCGAAGTTCGCGGCTCCGTCCCCTCTCCCGGAACCTACGGCAATCACGAAACGGGGTACTAACGTGAAAACCAACACATGCACAGAAACTTTGCCAAATATTTTCAAATAAATCCCATAAAAAACTAGACAAAATTTGGAGATTGACAGAAAAAGAATCACTCAAAAATACCTTTTCATTAAAAAGTTATAAAGGTTTCTGTCCAGGGACCTTTCTGTAATGAAACAGAAAAGTTCCAGGGTTTTAACTGAGAAAACAGAAAACGGTTCGTTTGGAAATGCGCAAGCGCAAGAGAGAAGACGTATTTTGCCCGAAGACGCCAACAGAAAACGGTTCGGGGAAATAAAACAGAGGCTGACACGCGGGGCCCGCATGTCAGGTTTGAAAGCTCGCCGGCGCCCGAAGACGGCGGTGGACGCCGGCGTCGAACCACGGCGAGTTAGGAGAAACGGAGGGTACCAAGAGCTTCAGTGTCTTCTTCCGCGTCGGTGGGTGGTGGACTCGTCCAACGGGGAGCACCACGTCGACGGCGACACTATCTCCGGCGGACGGCGGTTCGGGTGAGGTTGGGGAACTCCGGTGGAGGGCTGCAAAGTACGAATTGAGGCGCGGGTCAGAACGGGTGATGCAAGGAGAGGCTACTGGCAAGAGAATGGGGGCTGCGGAGCACACACGGGGGCGAATCGGGCTGGATCCCGTGGCGGATCGCGGCGGCCGGAGTCGAGGAAGGAGACCCCCTCGCGGCTCTTCCAGTGGCTGGGCGTGCTCTAGGGGAAGTGTAGGGCTGGTGGGTGCTCGAGTTGAAGCTCGGGGCCCCTATTTATAGGCAGATCGACGGGGTGGCCGTGAACGGAGAATCTCCGGCGAGCGATTACGGCGGAGCAGTGGGTTGGCAGGGGGTTTGAGCGGTCGAGCAGCATCAGTGGATGTTACTGGACTCGTTTTGCAGCTAAACGGAGCTGGTCTGGCGTAATGGCGTCTGCCCACGGTGAGGTGACCGCACGGGCTCAACGGCGGCAGAGAGCGCGCTCCGCGCCCTGGGGTTCACGACGAGAGCGGCAGCGCATTCGGGGGAGTGGACGGCCACGCGGCGGGCTCCGGTGGTTTGGGCGGCGCTGGGTGGAGTCGGCGGCGCCGTGTCTCCCGCTGGCGTCCGCAAAGCCGCCGCCGGCGTCGGTCACGGGGCGGCGCACCTTCTGCTGCTCGTCGCCGACGCCCGCAAGATGCCAGGCACTCGTGCGGTGCAGGAACGAGAGGGCGAGGACGAGGAGCAAGGCGACGCGAGGGCACTGGCGAGATCGATGCCCGTTCTGAAGAAAACGACAGTAGCCACTGACTGAACTCTGAATTACTGAACTTGACAGTGACCAAGCATTGCAGGTGTTCGACAGTAGGTTTTGGTAAAGAGATAAATTTTTCTGGAGCTGTAACTTGGTGAGATGATCACTCAAAGCACCCAGGGGCTGCATGAATTTACTTGGAATTTTTGGAGAAAGTTTTGAATGAATTTCACCAAATTTGGCAAATCTGGTCCAAACTTGCAGCTGATGTAGTTTGAAAATTTTGAACTGGAGACCAGTGGATCTTCATGGTTCTAGGTTGAGGGTTCAAAGGACTAGGAGGGGAAAGAAGTTTGGGGCCAAAAATCAAAACAGAAAAGGAGTTCCTTTGTAAATCTCCAAGTGCTATAAGAGAAGACAGAAATTTATTTGAATAGAATTTGAATGGAAAATGATCACATGGGGAGGTTCAACTTGCTGGATTTGATGCAAATCATGATCCAAAGGTGAGGGAAGGGTTAGGAGAGAGGATTTGCACTAATGCCATGGCAAGAAGGAATAGTTGAAAGTGGCAAAGGACTTTCCAAAAGCCATAGTGCAAATTCAAGAAAAGGTTTTCAAAAGTTATTCTCTCAAATGAAAAACATTTTGTCTTGAGCCCAAATGAAGAGCAAGAACTCCCAAGACCAAAGGAAGATCTTGGGTGGATCCAAATAAAATTTTTGCCATAAAGAAAAATATTTGAGAGTGAGAGTTCTCTTGAAGAAAATTTTTAAATCACTCCCCTCAAGTCAAATAAAATATTTTGAAAAAAAATCCAAATAAAAACTTGGGTGTCACATATTGCTTCTTCGTGTGACCATAGATACTGTCGGGTGCAATATTTCGGCGATCATAACTTATCCTTGGGCATGTATCGTGTGATAGGAACTATATCAGGTTCACACGTACTTGTATATAACTCATTGTTGTCGGCAATCATACAAGGTGGTGACAAGGTTTAATGATATCACCTTGTCGGGTATGAGGAAACTGGCCTTGCTGAGTACTGTAAAAATTGGCTGTCCCATGTTGTTGTTCTCCAAAACTTTGTTGGTTCTTGCATCACCAACTAAGGTGTATAACTGACTTTCTTATTTTTTCATGACTTGTGAGGTTTTCAGATTCTTACCTTGACTTCATCATTGTACCAGTGGCTTGCAAGACCTTGGCAGCATGCTCACAATATATATATATATATATATATATATATATATATATATATATATGAGATTTTAATTCCCAAGGCAGACTTGTGTTCTGACTGATTCTTGCTTCTGACCAAACTACTTGCGGATCTTGCTGAGGAAGACTGGGTATCGTGCTTCAGAAGCTTCCCCCTTAAAGACTTTCTAGGGAAAACTTGGTACCTCATGCTGGAAGCTTTTGCGGTTGCTTACTGCAGAAGACAGAGTACCTTGCACGGGAAGTCATCCATATATCATACGGAGGAAGATAGAGGAATCTTGCATTGGAAGCTTCTCTAGTAGCTTGCGAGAAAAGACTGGGTTGCTTACAGCAGAAGCTTCTCATTGTGATACGCAGACTGGTTACTACATATACATACCACCTTAATATTTCTGGTTGTTGATTACTTGTATGAAATAGGGTTTGCTGGACTATCCTCCTTTCTGAGTATTGAATACATGGCACATTCTCGCTTGCTTCCAGGTATATTATGTTTCAAAATCATCCTCAATGAAGAATCAAACCTTGCATATGAATCATACCTTTGACTGAGAACATACTGTCGATCTTGCACACAATTCATCTTCTTGCTGATTTGATCATTACTGCTATGAAAAGTGCATACTGAGGTAAACTTGATTATCCGTATTTTTGTGAGGAGTGCACACTAATGCAAACTTGATTACAGCATCAAGATCTGATATTCCCCATTTCACTGCAGTCAGCTGAGAATTCCATTCTGTCTAGCTGAGTTTCCCAATACTTGAATTCCTTGCTGATTCTTTGGGTCCGGTGTCGGTTGACGAGCAACTTTAATAAGGGGAAAATATGTAACACCAAAGGTCCAAAGAAAGAAGCAAAAGAAACAACGAAAACAAAAGCACACAAGCATGCTAATAATATAAATAATCAAGCAACATCACATATTACAGCTACTCACAACAATAATATGCATGCATACCTAAGCACACAAATTGCGCGAAAACTCTGGTATTATGGTCTAATATGTTGTGGCGGTGTGCACGAAAGTGAATCCACGCGTGGAAGGAGTTGGCGTAACCAAGGCTACAACAAGCGCTGACTGAACACCGGTTGCATCCGGACGGATACATAGGTGAGGACGGACTTGGTGATCATGTAGCAAGACACACGGTCACAACCACATCATCATCAAGCGGACGGAAGGGAACCGTACACGTCCAAAGAACAAGATGACAGGGTAGGATAGCGGTGGAAAGCTGGGCTTGCTGGCATTGCCCTTTTCTGATGACAAGGATCAGTAAGGGTTGCCAAAGGGACGAGATGAATGGCACGATTCGGGATAGAGGCAAGTCTACCACCGAACGATATGGGTGGATGGCGGAAAAGATATCGATGCGATATCCGAGCATAACTTCTGCAAATGGTGTCAGGAACACTCGGTACCAGGGCATCACTCTCCTGGGACAGAGGTGATGCCAAACACCGAAGAGCGGGTATGCAAAGAGGAAGGGTGTAGGTAGTGGATCGAAACCGATACCACCTACACACGCAAGATCACTATAAGCGACCAGATAATAATCTACATGCATGCTATGCAATAAACAACTGCAGCAAACAAGTGCAACAAACCAACTGGGCTCTATACTACCGCTTTCTAACGCTCGCGCGGGCTAGGGCGTCCTACATCCAGACCTGCTCTGATACAAAGCCTGTGACACCCCGGCTCAGAGAAATTGGAATGCCCCGTATTACAGCCCACAGATCAAGGAGAAGTCTTCTGGAATACGACACTGCTTAGCATAGAATGAATCAGCTCTTTATTACAAGCTATATGGATACAAGGGGATTGCATCGGCATGGTGACACTACGCCTGCCACGGTTGCTCCATGCAAGCAGCAGAACAACATGAAGCAGCGGAATAACTCTAGCAGCGTCACAGCGACAACGGTGGTGAACTCCACTCTGCAGGGACTCTGGCTGGAATGCTTATCCTAGCTCGCAAACAAGGAATCCACGACAAACAAGCAACCAAATCCGACATGACCTGCAAACTGGCATGACACGCCAGGTCAGTACATTGAATGTACTTGCAAGCTCACAGCAACCAAGAGCAATCAAGACAGACAACAGCATGGCAATTACAGGTTAACAAGGATTAACATGCTACTATCAGATCAATCATAGCATGAACAAGATGAACATGACACAGCTAGAACAATATGAGCATGGCATGAACATATGAACATGATGATACTAGCATGCAACATGATGACGCTATCATGCACCAACTTACTCTCCTAGGGTTACCTCATAACCATCACATGCATAAGCTTACCATCACGGACATCACACGATCATCTCAGGATCCAATCAAGCTTGGTATTACAATACCATAGTAATCATTACATGACCACAAGGAGCTTCACCTTTACCCGTGATTCTCGCATAACACCCCAAATATCCAACAACTCGGTATCCTCTATACCACGGTGATCATCTCACGATCACATAAAGATCAACCAACTCTAGTATCCACGATACCTCAATGATCCTCTCTCTATCACAACCAACCTCTTTCTAATCATCGAACCAGGGTTGTTATTAAACAAGTTATTATTACTACTATTGACTCATAGTGTCACCGACTACAAACTGGGCCCATATCCATGGGTGTGGCTATTGATAGATTTTATAGACACTCTGTAGAGGTTAGCACACTGTACCCACACCACGAAACCCATGGCCTCACGCTCCCATTCGGGTGGACCAACGGCATTCCGACAGAACCGATCTATTGCCATCACACTCTCTCGGCCACTCCGACCAACTCCCCTCTGGGCTAAGTCATGGGTGGCCTCGATGTCTACCAAAGACATCCAACGGCCACCGTCGTGGCAAAACAATAAACGGTCCCAAACGGGGACATGTGCACATAAACAAACTCGGGCTCACAAGGCTTATGCCGTCCTACCCGGCCAAGGTAGCGCCCGCGCATAATCTTCCCTCGTTGGAGGCACCGACAAGAGGCGTGACAATAGACCCAGTTAGGACCCCCCATAAGGCAAATGTGGCTACACTGGTCAGCTCGATTTGGTGGCACCGTGACTGAGCCAACAGTTGTTCAAGTTCATTTTATTCCGGTTAAACTTGAATGCAATAAGCTGATCCATATGAAAATAACATGATGCAACTACAACGCATGATACCAACATGAGCATGGATGTGCAACATAATCCTCAAGCATATCAACAACCATACATCATATATCTGAATGAGCATGACATACAGATGAGCATGAATAACACAAGCATAACTCTACCATAAGCATAGCATGACCACTAGCATCAGAAATAAATACCATTGCAATAACACTACCAAGTAAGCATTTAACCAACTAGATGCAAAGAAACATGCATATCAACGGTACTTGGTAACAGACCATAGTCATGCAACGGAGAACAATACCAACACCAACATGTACTACTACCAAGCATGACATACGACAGAAATACTAGCAACTAGCACATGATAACCAGGTGCATAAAAACATAGCATGAAAGTGAACACAAATCCATAAGCATCACCGAAACAACGATAACCGTATCAAAACAAGCAGACATTTATTAAATATTCAAGATGAAAACCATGTGTACTACATGGCCATCATGCAAGTGGGTATTGTGGCTTGCCTGGGGATGAAGGATACACTGGGGAGAAGTGTGGGAAGCTCGCGGAACGAATCACCAGAAAAGTTTCTCTCTCAAGGGGGCTGATTAGGGCAAGGGAAAAATGGTCATTTTCATAGTGGGAACACCTAGTCAAAATGGTACCAAAAGACAGAGCTCGACGAGGCGAAGAAGTAGGCTTTGGATTCACCTCAATCGGAGTTGCGGTTGAAAAGTTATAGCCAGACGAAGTTTAGGGACCAATCTGTAAAAATAACTCTACACACAGGCCCCTGGAGGATAAAACAGAAAACGTATTTTAGAGAATTACGCTTTCAGAACTGATGAAACGTCTTTTTAGCCGAAGTAAGACAGAAACGCGCTTTCAGAATACGAAAACGTATTACGTGGAATACGTGTCCACTTACTCCACGTCAGCAGCGGTGGGGCCGGGCTCCTGGGTCGCTTACAGGTGGGTCCCGCCCGCAGGCCTGGGTTGTCGTCTTCTACCTTGCTCGCCCGCTCCAGGCCGAGGCACCGCCGGTGCCCGACGGCGATAACCGGCGACTCCGGCCGCCTCTCGCGATGCTCGACCTACCGACATGCTCAGGGGATTGGGCCGCAACCATATGTGGGCAGAACGGTCGTCAGGGAGCACAGGGGAGGGCGGAGCCACGACCGCGGCGGACGGTGGTTTCAGCCGCCGGGAAACTTGTGGCTAGAGGCCGCTGGGGAAGGAGGAGTGGTACTGGGGCGGCTCTAGGGTGGATGTAAGGGTCTCTGGTGGTGGAAGGAAGCGGAGGAGAGCTCGGCAGAGCTCCAATTTGAGAGGGGGGGGGGGCGGCGGCCATGGCGGCCATGGGCAGCGAAGAGAGCTGCTGGAGCTCGGATAGGTGGCTGGGGAGAGAGCTAGGTGTGGGTTGGATCGGATGAGGTGCTCGGGAGCCACGGGGAGGGGCTATATATAGGCGGGGGCGATGATGCCGAGCCGGTCGTGCCGTGCACGTCCGGCCAAGGCCCTGGCGACGGACAGTGGGCATGGGAGTGATAACCCACAAGTATAGGGGATCGCAACAGTTTTCGAGGGTAGAGTATTCAACCCAAATTTATAGATTCGACACAAGGGGGGCCAAAGAATATTTGAAGGTATTAGCAGCTGAATTGTCAATTCAACCACACCTGGAGATTAATTATCTGTAGCAAGTAATTAGTAACACAGTAGTTTGATAGTTTTGATAATGGTGGCAGCAGCAATAGTAACAGTAACAATGATAGCAGTATTTTGTAGCAAGTGTAACAGTGATGATAGCAGTAGTAACTTAGCAATAACAATATAGGATAAATTCGTAGGCATTGGATCGGTGACTTGTTGGATGATATTCATCATGAGACAGTTATAACCTAGGGCGATACGGCACTAGCTCCAGTTCATCAATATAACGTAGGCATGTATTCCGTAAATAGTCATACGTGCTTATGGAAAGAACTTGCATGACATCTTTTGTCCCACCCTCCCGTGGCAGCGGGGTCCATAATGGAAACTAAGGGATATTAAGGCCTCCTTTTAATAGAGAACTGGAACAAAGCATTAACACATAGTGAATACATGAACTCCTCAAACTACGGTCATCACCGGGAGTCGTCCCGATTGTTGTCACTCCGGGGTTGCCGGATCATAACACGTAGTAGGTGACTATAACTTGCAAGATCGGATCAAGAACATGGATATAATGGTGATAACATAAACGGTTCAGATCTGAAATCATGGCACCCGGGCCCAAAGTGACAAGCATTAAGCATAGCAAAGTCATAGCAATATCAATTTAAGAACATAGTGGATACTAGGGATCAAGCCCTAACAAAACTAACTCGATTACATGATGAATCACATCCAACTCCTCACCGACCAACGAGCCTACGAAGGAATTACTCACTCCCGGTGGGGAGCATCATGGAATTGACGATGGAGAAGGGTTGGTGATGATGAAGAACGAGGATCCCCCTCTCCAGAGCCCCAAACGGACTCGAGACCTGGCCTCCCGGTGAAGAACAGGAGGTGACGGCGGCTCCGTCTCGTGGATCGCAATAATTCTTTCTCCCTGATTTTTTTCTGGAAAAAATAGGATTTTATAGCGTCGGTTTCAGGGTCTGTGGGGCCACCAGATGGGGACAACCCACCTGGGCGCACCAGGAGAGGGGGGCGCGCCCTGGTGGGTTGTGCCCATCCAAGGGCCCCTCTCCGGTAGGTCTTGGCTCCAGAAATTCTTGTTTATTATATAAAAATTCCTCGCAAAGTTTCGTTCCATTCCGAGAACTTTGATTTTTGCACAAAAAATAACACCATGGTAGTTCAGCTGAAAACAGTGTCAGTCCGGGGTTAGTTTCATTCAAATCATGCAAATTAGAGTCCAAAACAAGAGGAAAAGCGTTAGGAAAAATAGATACATTGGAGACTAATTAGGGAGGGCGCGGGAACGCGACGAGGGAGCGATGCAGCGATCACAAACCAGAGCAAGCCAAGGGGGGCATGGGGAGGAAGCGGATAGAGGAGGAAACGACGGTCGGCAACAGTTTTCCCGTGGGCACACAGCGATGAGCTCTGATGAGCGAGCTACAGGAGGGGGAGAGGGGTCTAAGGGAATGGCGATAGCACGGGGAACCCGCTAGACAGGCATGGGCGAGCAAACGCAACACGCAGGAGAGGGGCCCGAGCAAGAAGACGCTCTGGATGCGGCCATTGCATGCCAAAACGGTGGTCACCGTGTGTGTCCGATACTTACCCGTGCTCTGATCGGCCAAACCTTGTCTGCTAGATAGGGCGTGCTACAGAGAAGGCCGTGAAGCAAAGAAACGGGCACATGGGCTTAATTGGTGAATAGAGCTTGCAGTGTTTCAGTCGCACATCAAGGTGTTTGATGCCATCTGCAGAAGATTAGTCAGGAGGATTAGACTGCGATTTGACAGGGGTTTATCACTTATTAAGGTCATTAAGATGGCAGGGTTTCAGCTCATACAGAGGGGTTTAGCTAGTACTTGTAGTGCAAAGTGCCATACTGACCAGAATAGCAAACTTTGAAGTAGCACTTACATACTAGCTTGGATTGAGCTGAAATTTGGAATAGATGGGTTATATAAGATTATGAAGTCACTGTAAAAGTTTCATACCAAATGGATACACCAAAATGGTACTTGCTTCACAATGCTTCAATCTAGACAGAAACTTAGAAAATTTGCAGAGAGCAAATGGCTAGATGAATTGAGCCCAAATTTTGGGGAGATAGGTTATATGGGTAGGAGAAGGTCCTAGAAAATTTTCAGCAATAATGGAGCAAGATAAAATATACTTGCTTCACAAACTGAAAATTTGGACAGAAACAAAGATTTGAAGGTGTTCTCACAGGGATGCCTTGCATGAGCTCAAACCTTGAGGAGAGTGATTATATGAGCACATGATGGAGTGTGCAAAATTTCAACTCATTTGGATCACCCTAGCTAGTACTTCCTTCACAAAGAATTCCCTCAGACAGGAACTTTGAAAAATCACTGAGGAAGATTTACTGGGCAAATGGAGTTGAATTTTGGCATGAGGCAATGATATGGACATGAAAAGGTGTCCAAAAAGTTTGGGGTCAATTGGGCAAAGGTAAATAGCACTTGCTTCACAAACTGCCATTCAGGAAAGAATAGGAAAGGAATTAATTGAGCATGATGAGGAACATGGCAAATGAAATATTTTGCCATATTTGAGGAAGATATGACCCAAAAAATTTATGAGAATTATTTGGGAATTTTGGGAGTGATGGAAATATAGGTTGCTTCACAACCTAGGGCAAATTGGGTCATTCCTTTAACAGAAAAAGGAATATCCCAAGGAAAAGAATATTGGGGTTGGGCTAGGATGAAAATGGCAAGGTCTTGGGAAGGATTTGAGGATGACAAGCCACTCTGCAAAGAAAGAAGAGGTCATCTTCTCCAGTTTCCAGACCACATAGCCACGGAAAAAGAAAACTCAAGGAAAATCTCAGAAAAGCAAAGGAAAAATAAAGGGCCAAAAATCAGGATGTGACAGCCTTGTTGAATGGCATGATGGCATTGAGGAACTTGCGCTTGATCCAAGTTTCATCCGTATCCTTACTTCCATGGTCCTGGAGAGCAACCGCAAGAGTTGTCACCCTCCGATAGAGATCACGTGGATCCTCATCTTCAAGCATAATAAATTCATTGGCCTCATCAAGGACCAGTTCAAAGTTGGACCGTTGAATGCTTGAGCTTCCCTTGTACATAGACACAATATGGTCCCAACAATCCTTTGCACGAGTGAAAGGTCGAAGATGTGAGAGATCTTCGGGAGGGACCGCATCTTGAAGAATGAACAAAGCGGAGTGATTGTATTGATTGTCCACTTCTTCTCTTAGGGTGAAGTTGTTTGGATCATGCGGGTAAAACCCTTGCTCAATGATTCTCCAAAGGTTAGTTGAGCAATGATTCAAATGAGACTTAATGCGAAAGACCCAATTAGCAAAGTCACCCTTAACAAGCTTGGGAGGAGGACCATGAATATTAATGCGAGGTGTAGGGACCGGTCCTCCATAGACTGGGGGAGGGGGAACCGAGGCAAAGGTTCCCGTCCCATTCTTGTCATGAGGGGAAGGAACATGAGTACTTTTAGACGCTTCCTTGGCGGAATTGTCCTCCGACTCCGATGCCGTGGGATTAACCACAAGCAAGGGATCGGGAGTGGATTTCAACCCCTCAAGTAATTCTTTAAGCATGGACTTGACTTCGGTCGTCATAGACGTCTTAAGTGAAGCCATAGCTTCATTTAAGTCATCTCGAGTGATCGAAGTTAACTCCATGGCCTCAGGCACTTCCTCCACGGAGTCAACCATACTCTTCGGGTGGTGAAACCCTTAATAAAGAGATGAGGCTCTGATACCAATTGAAAGGATCGATATGGTTGACTAGAGGGGGTGGGGGTGAATAGGCAACTACTAATTTTTAGCTTTTCTTAACAAATTAGGTTTAGCAACAAATAGGTTGTTGTCTAGATGTGCAACCAGGTGAACAACCTATATGATGCAACCAACAACAACCACAAGTGCAAGCAAAGGATACAACACAATAAAAGCTTGCACAAAGTAAAGGGAAGAGATAACCACAAGTGGAGCCGGTGGAGACGAGGATGTGTTACCGAAGTTCCTTCCCTTTGGGGGAAGTACGTCTCCGTTGGAGCAGTGTGGAGGCACAATGCTCCCCAAGAAGCCACTAGGGCCACCGTATTCTCCTCATGCCCTCACACAATGCGAGATGCCGTGATTCCACTAGTGGTGCCCTTGAAGGCGGCGACCGAACCTTTACAAACAAGGTTGGGGCTATCTCCACAACTTGATTGAAGTCTCCCAACGATACCACGGAGCTTCACCACAATAGAATGTGGCTCCAAGGTGACCTCAACCGTCTAGGGTGCTCAAACACCCAAGAGTAACAAGATTCGCAAGGGATTAGTGGGGGGAATCAAATTTCTCTTGGTGGACGTGTAGATCTGGGCCTTCTCAACCAATCCCTAGAAAATCAACAAGTTTGATTGGCTAGGGAGAGAGATCGGGCGAAAATGAGCTTTGGAGCAACAATGGAGCTTGGGGGAAAAGAGGTAGGTCTTCTTGGAGAAGAAGACACTACTAGAGAAAACCTTACTAGTGGCGCTGGTTTTTTACATACCAGTAGCGCGGGCACCTGCGCTACTGCTAGGGCGCTACAGCTATAATTTAATAGTGGCGCGTTTCTAAACAAGCGCTGCAGCTAAAATACTTAGTAGTAGCGCCTCTTTCTCCACCAACGCTACTACTATCATCACGCAGTAGTAGCGCCCTATTTTATCCCCACGCTACAACTAGGTAAATAGAAATAAAAAATAAAAAAAGCAGTCAGATGCAATATTCATGGAAATCAAGACAAGTCCAGTGCAAATAAACTAAGTTCACAGAACCATCTCACAAACATTAACGACAATACCACATTTAATATAACCACACAATCTCACAAACTCATATATAGTAGTCAACAATGCATGGATAGATCATAGTTGATAAGTCTACTAGGTAGTCATACTAGCATATATATGATTCAACATCCACACGCATGCATATGTAGTTCTAGATGATATCGATGACGACCATCATCCTCAAGCCTGGGCGGTGGGTGTTCCTGATAGTAATTAGGATTGCCTGTCCAACATGAAGATTCTTGCCGACGAGGAAGCTCTTCCACCCAACCGAGTTGAAGTGTGTGCGACCATCCGTGTCCACGCCGTACGCACAAGTGGTGACGGAGCCCCTCGCGGTAAGGCATATTCCAGCAGATCCTTCTTCATTAGGCTTGATACCACAACTCTCAGATAGGCTCTTTGGCAATTTCTGAATGAGAAAACATATCAATTAATAAGTAGCCTCACACATTCTACACTATCAAAAGATAGTACTACATTTCTGCTAAGCATGAATTCTACTACTAAGTATATATGGATTCTACACTATTAACAGTTCTTTGGATTCTACACGAAGCATATATATCATCGGATTCACTAAGCATATAGATCATCGGATTCACTAAGCATATAAGATTCACTAAGCATATATATCATCGGACTCTACACTAAGTATAACAATAAAGCATATATATCATCGAATTCACTAAGCATATAGATCATCAGATTTACTAAGCATATAAGATTCACCAAGCATATATATCATCGGACTCTACACTAAGTATAACAATAAAGCATATAAGATTCACTAAGCATATATATCATCGGACTCTACACTAAGTATAACAATAAAGCATATCATCAAATTACTACAGTAAATGCAACATACCATGATATGCCGATCAACCATGGTACTTGTCAGGCGGGTCACGAATGGCACCCCGACGAAGTCAGCACGTGGCGGAATGATGTCCCGTAGGTTGCACACCTCCTCCTCGCTCAACCTCATTCTTTGAGCTACGATGGCTTCACCAAGTGGGTCGTCATCATCCTCATCATCCTCATCATCTTCATCATCTTCTTCTTTGTTGACATAAATCACGGCCAGCTTGGGTCTTTCAGCTCTGAAGGAGAAGCTGATCAACTCACCACCGGTGATACGCATGTGGGCGATGAAACGGACCCATCCATCTGCTCCCACCTGCGTCATATTTCGTCCTTTCTCGACCTCCATAGTGTAGGGGCCCCCAGGAGCCTCAAAGGTCACAGAGTCTCCGGCCAGCTTGTTGAATTCTGACCTCACATTGCATGGGACGATCTGTGTACAAAAAGCAAAATGATATATACACGATGCATTAATGCCAATAACACTAAAAACAAAATAGTGGTTACTAGTTTCATATAATTTATTACCACCGCATGAAAAAAACTAGACTCGAAGTAGATGCCGAACAGCGTGCCAGTTGCAAGGCTGTTGGCGCACCTTGACTTGCACGCTCGACATGGTGGTGGTGGTGGTGGCGCCATTTCCCTAAAGCAATATGATTAAAGGATTAACGATCCAAAGAGTAAACATAAAGTTTTCAATACACATGAGGTTTTGAATAATATACACATCAGGTTCACATCATAGAGAATACACATGAGGTTCACATGGCAAGCAAAATAACAACTAAATTGTAGTTCAGTTCAGACAATAACCTAATAGAGATCATGTAACCCAAACAGAGCCTAATAATAAGATAAATGGCATATTGCCATTATTGCGCAAGCAGACAAGCAAAAGTAGTTCAATCCAGGGGAACACTTTATCTATTCCCACATCCAAAAGTTGAACCAGCTTAGAATCTTTCAAAACAGCACGGCACAAGATTCACAAAACACAATAAGTAAACATCCATTCCACCTTTGGCATCAGATGCACAATAATTAAAACTATAAAAGGCAAACACCCCCCTTTTAGATCAGATACAACTCTCTGTCTATCTGTGTTTTCTTTTTCTGAAATTTACCAAAAATGGGCTCACTAACAGCATCAGATGGATAGCGATTTGGGTCCATAGGGGGCTTTGTCAATTTACACCCTGCTCCTTTGCCTAAAGAGGCATTGCAAAATTGACAAAGCCCCCTATGGAGAACAAGGAAGCAAAGTTTATGTACAAAGATTCAGTTGCAGAAACAGAATTCACAAGTGGCTAAAAATATAGCCAACATTTTCTACTACAAAATATAAGCACCGGACTAAGAGGTAATACAATGGAAGAACAATCGCACACTCAGACAAAATATAAACATTTTTTCGAAACAGGTGTTAGCATATATTCAAATGCGCACCATAACAACTTGGCAATTTGAGCATCACCACATACAGATACTCTCTTCAACCTGAAAGAGTATCGAATCAAGCATTGATTTTTCCATGAAACCACATAACAGTGAGGGCTTCTTGGTCATATCTTTATATGCATCAACAAAGAAGCTAGTGGATCAAATTCACACATAGGGTAGCTCACGAGGATACAGACATTTAGACCTTTAAGAAGAACTGGCACAATCAACATCATTCAGATGAAAGGAGGAGCATTCACGACATAACCCTAGTGTCAGGAAAGAACCCCTCTCTAAACCCTAGAACACTAGGCACCGCCGCCGCCGCCACTGCTCCAGGACAGCAGCCAAGAATTGAAACCCAAGTTTCAATCATATGTGCTAAAAGCCTCTACTTCTCTAGCTACTTCTCTCTACTCTCTGCTAAGTTTCGGTGAGCAACAAAAAGCCTCTACTTCTCTCACCTAACCCCTCTCTCTACTCTCTCCCCGATCACGCGAGGAAACAAGCCTGGAACACATCGCATCGAAGCGCGGAGCCACCGTGCAATCCCTAAATCCCTTTCCCCCACGCGAAATCCCAAAACATGGCGAGCCGCCGCGGCGAATCGATTGGAGCCTAGCTAGTGTGGCGCGCGCAGGGAGGAGGAGATCGAGGGGGACTTACGGGGCGGGAGCCTCGGAGGAGGCGAGAGGCGACCGCGCGTGGTGGCGGCGCACGGCACCGTCGACGGGGGTGAGGCGGCCGGGGAGGAACCCTAACCGCGGCGGCGGCATCGAGCGGAGGGGATCGATTATGAGAGTGAGGGGGTGCGGGGGGCACTCGGGCTGGTTTTCTTTTCCTCTAGTAGTAGCGCTGGGTAGAGGCCGGCACTACTGCTAAGCCCACCAGCTGTAGCGCCCGTTCAAAACAAACACTACAGGTAAGTGGGCTACTATTTTTGCCCTGCGGCCCATGTAACAGCAGCGCGGCCCAAGCTAGCGAACGCTGCTGTTATTTATTAGTAGTAGCGTGTTTTCTACCCAGCGCTACTGGTAAATACCAGTAGCGTGGGGTCATAAACAGGCGCTACTGGTAAACTTCTATCTATAAGCATTTTCCTAGTAGTGAGACCTGCTTTTATAGTGGGGGAACCAATCCAACCGTTACCCCCTCCTCAGCCCGCACAGAGCGGTACTACCACTCAGGGGAGCGGTACTACCGCTGGGGGCAGCGGTACTACCGTGAAGACTGTGAGCAGGGGCCTCGGAGGGGGAAGGGGCACGAGAGCGAGGGCCCGGGCGGCACTAGCACCGGTGGTAGGGGCGGTACTACTGCTCGAGAGCGGTACTACCGCCACTACTGCCTCTCTTACTGTCGCACAACCCCACACGAGAAGCGAGGCTCTTGAATCGAGGCGGTAATAGCACGGCACGGAAGAAGTACTACTGGCGAGAGCCCCGGGCGGTACTACCGCTGATGAACAGCGGTACTGTCGCCTGTGGCTCTGGGCGGTACTGCCACTCAGCGCCGCGGTACTACCGCTGGATCACTATCAAGCCCACTTCCGAGACAACGAAGGATCCTCCAAAGATGCGGGAAAGAGTTGGGGGTGCAAAGGGGATGTGTACGTGTTGATTCCGCCCTAACCTTTCCGATACGGACCCCCTCTTGATAGTACGGTGTTTCCTACGACTCAAGTCCACCAAAACTGAAACGAAGGAAACACACCGTCTTCTTCTTAAACACTGAGGGGAAATGAATCGTCTCGTGCCTATGAATAAATATATGAAAGCTCAATGCACATGATTAGTCCGCAAAAGCATTGTCATCAATCACCAAAACCACTTAGAGAGAGACATGCCCTAACAGCATGTACTATAAATCACGCAACAAAGAACCAAAATATACTAAACAGAAATCCATATATAATCTGGTCATAAAGTGACAATTCATCACATCACGACAAGAAGACGAAGAAATACATCATATTGCTCACAATCATGTTAGGCCACTCATCTGATCTTTGTATTGAAGAACGGGAGAGAGGAGATGCCACATAGCTATTTTTATGGTCCCATAGTTCAATGAGGATTACTCACACATGATTATCGGAGCAACAAAGTTGATGAAGAAGGCTCCAACAACAATTTCCCCCTCTAGCGGAGTACTGAAAAAAGACCCCACATAGGATCGCCTCACAACGGGTAGCGGCGACAGCGTAAAAATTCTTCCTTACTTAGGTTTAGGACAAGGGGGTAAATATAGTCATAGGTGTGGAGAGGCAGTAGAGGAGAGGCTTGTGGCCCCCACACGACCTAGCCATGGAGCCATCAAGGATTTAGATGGTATCCCATAAGATAAATCGTGTTTCTTTCTAGTCCAAATCACATATGGTAGTTTGTCAAGGATTTAGATGGTATCCTATTTAGTGTGAAAGTTGTCGTTTCTATAACATAACTTCAAAATGATAATGGTAGATCCCATTGGCTCATCATTGATTGAAGAAAGAAGTGCATATTCAAGCCTAAACTAATGACCCAGTTTGATTTACAACCCCCACTGCAAAACAATTAGTTCACAACCATGAAATTCTGACACCGTTCAATTTAACCCCTTAACGATGGTTTTGCCGTGATGTAGCACACGCTCCCACATGTCATGGTGACACATGCAAACATTATGGATTAATGCATAGTAAATAAGCAATCCAAAGGTTAAATTGCAAAACACCAAAAGGATAGGGATTTCCCTTTCTTCTCCGTGCGAGTTGGCGTTCATTCAGCCGCCACCGCTGCTTGAAGCTACGCCACCGAATCATTGCCGTTGGGAATGATGCCACCGCAACTTGAAGTGACACCACCAGGAGCCCGCTCTCCAACTCGCCGCTAGACGAGCTCTGCATTGATCCTCGCATCAGCAGTCCCGTTCTAAACACAAACCACATCCTTCCCATGGAGCACCATCTTTGTTGGTCAATAGCCGGTGACCTTCCCCACATGGTCCGCGAATCTGCGCCCTCCCCCATCCCTACCCACGCATGCGCCGCCAGCTCCTAGTTGCTATGTCACCCCTCCTCGCTTCACCTCGGTTGAGACCACTGCCTGCTGTACTAGCCATGAGCTAGCCTGACACGAGGCTGAAGTGGCGTATGGAGAGGCGGGGCATGCCGAGATGCACCAGCAAGGCGCTATCCATGCCGTCATGGGTGGAGGAGCTCTTAGCTGAGGAGGAGTTTGTGGCGTTGCGTGCGACCCCAGATAGGTGGGGAGGAGCTCGTGGCTGCGCGTGTGACCTCTGACTTGTGGGGATGAGCTCAAGGCAATGTCAAGCTACAATAACACGAAGGAGACGACACCGCACCGGGATTGGAGAGGAATGTGCCAAGGGGGTAGGGGAGGTGGTAGAGGAGGAAGAAGATGATTATTGTAGGGTTTGTCTAGAACTCAGTCAACTTAGACTTCGTGAAGTCTAAGTCGCATGACGTCATCATATAAAAATCGATTGCATGTGACTCCGTTCCTTGTTCTGTGTTCGCTACAGACCACATGGGCTTTTGTTTAGCTGGAGACCACATGGGCTTTTGTTCGGTTGGGTTGTACTCATCCATCGTCGTGTGTTGTTTTTTTATTTAGCCACCTAATACATGTATTGCTACATAGTGTAATGGAGCTCCGATTTTGTCGCTAGCTTCGCTCATGTTCCGCTCCTTGCCTTCCTGTCATCTTGTTACACCTTTTCTTTTATTATTTAAAAAATGTATTTTACATTTTAAAAAAAGGAAAGATTTTTTAATGTAAGAAAGAAATAAAAAACAAAAATAAAGAAGAAGACTCTTAATTTAGTTGGGTGCAAACAAAGGATATACAACTATGCGTGGTCAACTAGCGTGCAAATGGATATCAATATTATTTTGGAAGGGAAAAGATAAATTACCCAGTTGTTGTTGCATTAAGCGCCATGCAATTGCAGTCGGATTGCAGCAGTTGTAGTTGCATGTCTACCGGTGGGCCTGCAACTGGCTGACAACCCCGTACCAACCCAGTTGCAGCCGCGTTGTACATCATACAGTTGCAGTCGGCTTTCCACACTTGCGATTGCAACTCTCTTGATGGACATGCAATTGACTAACAACCCCTATCAACCCACTTGAAGTCGGGTTGCAACACTTGCAGTTGCATGTCTACTAGTAGACATGCAACTAGCCGACGAAGCCCCTTACCAGCACAGTTGCAGCCACGTTGGGGGCTATGCAGTTATAGTCAGGTTGCAACACTTGCAGTTGCATGTCTAGTGAAGGACATGCAACTAGCCGACAACCCCATGAAAGCACAGTTGCATCCGCGTTGGGCGCCATGCAGTTGTAGCCGGGTTGCAACACTTGCAGTTGCATGTCTAGCAAAGGACATACAACTAGCCGACAACACCATAAACGCACAGTTGCATCTGCGTTGGGGGCCATGCAGTTGTAGCCGGGTTGCAACACTTGCAGTTGCATGTCTACCAGTGGACATGCAACTAGCCGATAAGCCCCTACAAGCCCAGTTGCAGTTGGGTTTTAACACTTGCAGTTGCATGTCCAGTGATGAAACATCATACTAGCCAACAATCCCCTACAAGCCCAGTTGCAACCGCATTGGGGACCATCCAGATGAAAAAGAGGCAACAATGTACTAGGCCATCAACAGAACACACATGTCAACCACACACAAAACTTGATGTCCAAAATCCATAGCTACCAAAACGAATGAGATCTAACTAATTATCTATTGATAGAGAAAATGACAAATAAAAAATAGGCCAAGAAAAATAATAAGAAAACTATCCGAAAGAAGAAAACAAAAAATGAAATTTGAAGAAAATAAAAAATAAAAACAATAAATGAAATGAAAATAAAAAGAGAAAATAAAATAAAAATAAGGGAAAACAAACACCTGATTACTCAAAATCCCCCTAAAAAAACCCCGGATATAGGGGATAAAAAGGATCTGCTACAAAAATAATGGGGATGCAACATAAGAAGCCTACACCCCAACCTCACCCGTCTTAAAAATGAGAGAAGACAGCTTGTGATGTGCACCGCTCGCGTGACGCAACTAAGTGTCACGTGAACAAAACCATGAATCGCAACGTGTTTTTGTCAGACGACGAAGGACGTGAATGGGACATAATTATTTTCAGAAAACTAGATTAGTATGCAACAGAAAGCTAAAAAATAAAATAAAGAAACAAGGAAAAATATTATGAGAAAATATGAAGAAAAAAAACTATAAAAGAAAAAGGGACAAACATATGAATTGGGGGAAATGCAACATAAAAATGCAAAATAACTAGGCAAAAAAAAACTAACAAAAATGGAGACAAATACAAATAATAAAATAAATAATTGGATTGCATGGTTTGGAAACGTATGGAGATGTAGCCATGTCACCAGATGCCAAGCCCACCACGCATACCTGCACCCTCCACAAGAAAAGAAAGAAAGAAGAAACACTAAAAGAGGCCGGCTGTATCCCTACTGGGCCTATTTGACAAGAAACAAACATCATGCAACGTTTTTGAAGCACCTGGTGATCCAACGAGGGGAGGGTCGACTGACTTTGTAAAAAATCAGTCGACTGATTTTTAGCACAACCGATTATTGTATGGCATGTGGAACCGACAAAATCAGCTATATTTTTATGACTTAGATGCGACATCAATGTTGACTAGTCAACCTGGATGTCACACGGGGCAAACTGAACGGTGTTGAAAGTTTAGGGTTGTGTACCAACCGATTTTGGAGTTGGGGGCTATAAATTTAACTAGGGCACGAGTTCACAGTTGAAATATGCAATTCTCACTTTTTTCGGGAGAAAACTTCCGATCTATTCATTTTCAACCATGTCAGTACAACAAACACCAGAAATAATAAAAAGTACATCTAGATTTGTAGACACCTAGCGACGACGACAAACACTGAAGCGAGCCGGGCAAAACTTGTTGTGATAGACAGTGTCGTGCTAAGGCCCCATATGACCAGTGCACCAGAACAACAATCACCACCGATAAAGAGTAGCGTAGATCGAAAGGATTCAATCTGAAGACACACAAATGTAGACAAACGAAGAACATATCAAGCAAATCCATTAAAGATAGATCCGCCAGAGACACACCTCCACACATGCCCATCGACAATGCTAGATCTAGAGGACCCGCACGCATACATCCAACCGCAATTGTATGGTCACATCGGTCGGGACGGGGTCACTCAATCTCTTCTCAGCAGCCTAGAGGACCCGTGCGCAGCCCAACCGAAGGGCCGGGTCAGGTCACTCTGCACTGATATGCCAGCGCGGATGCCGGAATGAATGAAAACCAAATTTTAACACCAGAAACAACATGTGTGCATGGATATACACCGCAGCAACAATTTCACCATCATAGCATATAACTCATGTCTGACGATCACATAGAGAAAATTAAGGTCGAATACACCAAAGATAACCACAAACTAGTATAGTCGATCTGGATATTAACACTACACGGCTACTAGATTCACACATACGGCACTACTCCATCAATCGTGATAGCATACTTAATTCATACTCTACATTATTCCATAAAACTAGGCTCTCATCAGTACCTCGTCAACTGATCCACCACGAACATGATCCCTTGCAGGTTGCTGCTAGCTGAACTAAGAGGCTGCGTACTGCTTGCCCCACCCATCACCTCCAAGGAGGAGGGCCAGGCAGCCCAGGTCGCACACCACCATGACGCAGATGACCACGTTGTAAAAGACCCTGCCGACGGTGTATCCTAGGTCGGCGGCGAGGAGGACCCAGACGGCCCTGGCATACATGCAATGGACGAGGATGGTGACCGCGTGCGCGAGGTAGGAGAGGGCACGGCGAGCCCAGCGACGGCGGCATGGGAGCAGCAGCGCCAGCGCCGCCGCGGCCGCCTGGGATGCGGCGCAGCACATCCTCCCGATCTAGAGGGCGCTTTCCCTGGCGGCCTCCGCGTCCGTCAGCTTGACGCACCGCAGAATGAACGACGACTGCACCATACCAGCTTGGCGCGTCATGGATCAGTCGAAATGTCAAGCAGCCGAGGGGCAGTACACCGTACACGGGTAGCTAGTTAGTTACCTGGATGCACGGGAGGTGGAAGTGGACAGATATGTAGCTGGATGCTTGGCCGCAGGCGATGGCGAAGGCGTTGATGAGCGCCCATCCGCTGACCAGTGGGACATCATCCCGGATCTTCTTTTCGGCGGCCGCGCTCAGAGGCAGTGGACGAGGCGTCTTGGCGTCCATGGAGATCCAAGCTAGGTAGGAGTAGGACGAGATAAGCAACAACGTAGGTTAGTTCCCCCTCTCTAATATTCAACAGGAAAGAAGAAGAAGAAAAACGCATTAGCAAAGTGGCCGGAGATGGAGGGGACTCATCGTGGCTCACTGGTCGGATGCACGCGAGGTTCTTCGCTACGTGTGCTTCTTTCCTGAAGGGGCTCGAGCTGCAATTGCAGAGCACAGCGGCCACGCTAGTGGTGGATGTGCTGTTTAAGTGCCCGAGCAGCCAGAGAGAGAAGCAAAGCGACTCGATCCGCGTGGGGCTGCACCAACACCCACTACGTGTCGAGCAGTCGCAGCGTGAGCTACACACACACAAAGTTAGGAGAGTCTGGTGCGGTGCGGCATGTAAACAAGCAAGCATGTGACGGTCTCTTCTCATGGCAATGACAAAGGAAAACTGCCGCGAAGTTGCCCATGTACCTTGTTTGGCAACGAAAATATATAATAGAACACCTGCACCTAGGCCCTCTCTATCTAGCCATCCATTCCCCGCATCGCGATTCGTGTAAATATATTTCTCTTTTTTGTTTCTCTCACATAAAACATGTTTTGAAGTTCAAACCTTTGCAGTGTGGCAAAGCTTTCTATCTAGAATCTAGGATAAATCTTTCAGATTTTTTTGTCAAACATAAATATAAAAAATATGATTTTTTAGATTACAAAATCATTTTTTTGTATATTTATGTTTGACAAAAAATTCTGAAAGATTTATCCTAGATTCCAGTACAAAATCATTTTTTTGTATATTTATGTTTGACAAAAAATTCTGAAAGATTTATGCTAGATTCTAGTTAGAAAGCTTTGCCACACTGCAAAGGTTTGAACTTCAAGACATATTTTATGCGAGAGAAACAAAAAAGAGAAAATTTCATATAGAAAGTTAGTTGTGTTGCACAGATTTTAAAGCAATATTGAACAGCCAGGATACCAGGGCCGGGGTGCAGGTGTTCTAAAAATCCACGTCCTGTTTGGCAATGCAGTGGTGGGACGACGCCCATCAGACTCAGCACGCACACATGCATGCATGCCAGCTCATTTTGAATAGCTGCACGCCCTTTTTTTTGCAAAAACTCCACCCATATATTGATCAAATAACAAGAGTATTACAATCATTCATTACGTAGTTAGCCACGCGGGTGAAACAGAATTACACAGTATACCATTAGACCTGCTACCAAAACTAAATTTAGCTATCTCATGCGACGCCTTGTTAGCCTGCCTATCAATCTTAACAATCTTGAGATCAATTATTAACTTGGAGGCGTTGATCGCTTCCATTTTAAATCCACATAAGGCCACCTGTCAACATTTTCTTTCGCTAGGAAAGAAGCAGCAAAGAAGCAGTCAGTTTTCAAGATAATTGGTTTGTGAAGAGTAATACCAATGTACAGCCCGGCGAGGCACGCACGAAGTTTCGCCTCCTCCACTATAAAGCACACTCGAATAAAATCCCAAGAAGACACCAGGACTTCTCTCAGATAATTCCTAGCGACAACCCCAACGCTAGCAGATCTTAAGCTCTCCACAAAACTAGCATCAACATTTATCTTAATATACTCCGGCTCCGGAGCCTTCCAAACAGCACACTCATTTTCTTTTTGCAGACTAAAATCCTCCCCATTCCCCATCATCCCCTTCCCTTTGGTGCTTAGGTCCACTTGGTAATCGAGAAAGTCTTCCAATAATTTTCCACCAAGATAATAGACGCATTCACCGATTCTTTCCCTCTTCCAAAAATCAAATTGTTCCTCAAATGCCAAGCTCTCCAGAATATAAATAACACTTGCTCGCATACCGGAGACCCCAATTAGTCATGCAGGATGAGAAGCCAATCCGGCCTCGTAAATCTGAACAACTCCTCCCCCAAAATATTCCACACGTCCCCCAAGGCGATATGCAAAAGCACGCGCCTTAGGGCAGGTCACCAGGGCATGGAAAATATTTTCATCCTGAACACCACAAATAGTGCACAGACCGGAGACTGTTTGGTGGTGAGTTACTCTATTCACCTAAACTGCCAAACTGTTGGTCACAGCTCTCCAAGCAAAAATCCTAATTTTTTGCGGAACCTTAGCCTTCCAAATAACGTCCCACAATATTCTTTCCTCATTAACAGCAGCACTAGTTATTCCTGTCTCGCCCCTGTTGTCCTTGAAATTTAAGGCCAGTCTGCATGCACTTTTAACGGAGAACATACCACTTTTCTCATAGTGCCAAACAACTAGATCACCCTCTCCCACAGACTGAATGCGTAATTTTAGGATCTCTTCGGCATCATGATGAAAGAATGAATGCCTAATAAAATTTTCATCCCATCTTCTCGTCCCGCTCATGAATAATTTTGACACCCACTTCAGTCTTGTTCGGTACTTTTTAGCTGTAATTTTTAGCCCCGAACTTCTTGGGAGCCAGTTATCTCTCCAAATGTTAACATTTTTACCATCGACCACTCTCCATATGACCCCTTGTTTTAAAAGTTCCAGACCATGCATGATACCTTACCAATTCACGGACGTGGCTTGTGGGAATACTGTATCCAAGATGTGACCATTGGGATAATACTTTGCCTTCAAAATCTTAGCACACATCGAGTCTGGGTACACCAATAAATGCCAGGCCTGTTTAGCTAAGAGCACTTGGTTAAATAACCATAGGTCATGGAACCCCATACCTCCCCGTCCTTTTGGTTTTGTTAGTTTGTCCCAGGCTAACCAGTGGGTTTTCCTCCTATCCTCTTAGTCTCCCCACCAGAAATTTCTTATAATCTGAGCTAGCTCCTCTCATAATGAGACTGGAAATTTAAAAAGTCTCATGACATAAACTGGCAGCGCTTGCAGAACAGCCTTGATTTGAGATTCCTTTATACCACTAGAAGCATACTTTTCAATCCAATCTGACACTCTTTTTAAAGACTTATCTTTGGTCGTCTGGAATTTCCCAACATTCATTCTACCCTCTGGCACCGATAGACCAAGATACTTATCCTCAAAACCTTCAACAGTAATATTTAGAATAACCATCGTGTACACATGATCCTTCATACTGCACTTTTTACCAAATTTAATGGAGCACTTATCTGGACTAAGAAGATGACCAGTTCCTCTCTCATAATGCGACAAAATAGTTTTAACAGTTAAGGCTTGGTCAATGGAACCCTTGAAAAATAGGAGGCTATCACCCGCAAACAATAGATGAGATATACCAGGTCCTTATCTGTTTAGCTTAAACTCTTTAAGAGCACCTTTCTCACAAGCGTCCTTTAACAACAAAGAGAGAGTGCCTCATCCACAAACAGAAACAAATAAGGAGATAAAGGATCCCCTTGCCTGAGTCCACATGATGGGTAAAAAGGTTCCAATAGCTGTCCATTAAACCGCACCGAAAACTTCACAGAAGTAACACAAGTCATAATCCAATTAATCCATGTTGGCGCAAAACCAAGAGCCCCAAGCATACATTTAAGAAATTGCCAGTCCACACCATCGTATGCTTTTGGCAAGTCCAACTTGTATGCGCAAAACTCTCCACGCTTATCTTTCAACGTACTCAGCGAGTGAATACATTCAAAAGCAATAAGCGCGTTATCAGAAATTAACCGACCAGGGATAAAGGCACTCTGAGTGGGAGAAATCATACTATCCAAGAGAGGTGTCAGCCTATTCACCGGACACTTCGATATAATTTTATAGATGATATTGCACAGGCTGATCGGTCTAAAGTCTTTGATGGACTGGGGATTCTACACGCCCATTTTCAACTACTCGATCGTGTGATTTATAGTGTAGCTAGTAGCATGCTGCATATGCATGTAATAACGCCCGCTTCGTGGACGGCGCGCACCAGCCACACCACTCCAACGACTGGTGGTGGCTCATATCCACATTTTGATCAGCTAGCTAGCACAATGATTTGATATAATTCCACTGTTAAGCTTTTTCACTAGTGCAGAACCGGGCATTATCATCGGTTTGTAAGGCCTTTTAGTGCCGGTTCTGTAACCAGCACTAAAGGGTGGGGACTAAAGCCCCCCCCTTTAGTACCGGTTCAACACGAGCTGCCACTAAAGGGCCACCACGTGGCACGAGCCAGCGGCGGGGGCGGGGAGACCTTTAGTACTGGTTTGTAACACCAACCGGTACTAAAAGGTTTGGGGGTTTTGGTTTTATTATTTATTTTTCCTTTAATTTTGTGTTTTCCATTTAATTTAGAGATTGTTTTTACATTATAATGAGTTATTAAATCACTAGGTGAAAGAATCACGGATAAGTTTTAAGTGGATGCATCCTAAGTGATCAAGTAATATGGATTATTGATAATCCATATTACTTGATCACTTAGCTAGGATCCATCCAGTTGAAACTAATCCGTGGTTTTTTCATAAATGATATAATAACTCATCATCATCATCATATTAATATAAAAACTCTTGCAGCATATCATCACCAACAACACTAGCTAATAATAATAATCATCATCATCATAGTCATTACTGCTATCTAATCACCACCAACACTAGCTTAAATAAGAAACATTCACTTGTACCAAAAGCAAAGATATCATCGAGTTCAACATGGTCATGAGATTATAAGCGTTCATAAGACCACAAAAGCAAATCACTTTGAGATTAAGTTCGGGACGAAGAACACGGACATGAGAGGACAAGTACTAAGAGCAGGAACTAGCTAATCACTCCTGCTGCTCTCTCTCAGGTAAAATAGCATAGAACATGTGTAGCTCTCCCGATTCATCATATTGAAGCATGCAGATGAACCTGTCTCCTAATCATGGGCTGCGCTTCTGATTGCTGCCCCCTAGTACTTCTCTGTGATCCTTCACAATTTTGCTCCAGTCTTTCACTATTAAGCATTCCTCGGTTTTAGAAATCCTGAAAGCACTCATGTGCGATGTAGGATGTCTTGGCCGTAAGCTAACCATTGACATGCGACCTTTAGTCTCGATCCACTGAGGCACAACTATCATCGGGAGTCCCTGTTGAAGAACATCGTATAGTAACATACTTAGCAATGAAGTTTAGCTTAAAAAATAATGTATGCAAAAGATGCACTGAGGACAAATAGTAAAAATCTTACCACCTTTCCTAAATAGATGTGATCGTAGTTCAATACGAACACTATTGGTCGCACGTTTTGAGTACTAAGATTTTCAAGTCCAGGAAAATAATTTCTCTTGACAGCATCAAGATCCTCAAGCCATGAAACATAATGACTTATCTCCTCGAAGTTTAGTTCAGCCCCGGGATAGTGGACGGTCCTGTCTACCAAGCGTCGGACATGTTTGCTTGAATGGAAATAAGCTGTCAACTATTTTTGAATAAACAATATCGAAGACATAAATATGGTTGAGAAACTCACATAATGGTAGAACTGGAGGCGTCTTCACATCGACCCAGATGTCGATATTACCTTCAATATCATATTCCAGATGAATATCAAAGGTGATAACCATATCAGGCTCAAATGCATAAGCCTTGCATAGTGCTTGCCAAGTTTTGCATTCAAAATAGGTGTACGTGTCTGCATTGTATAATTTTGCGTCGAAAGTATAACCATGCTCGGTCTTCAAGTAAACTCTCTTTACCTCCATAATTTTTATAGGACTGAAACCTATCTTATCCAAGACAAAATTCTTGCATGGCAGGGGATACGCTAGTAGAATAGTAAAAAATTAAAATTATAAGTTGAAGCAAATGAAGCATAAGTCATGCTTAATTACGAAAAAAGACTTATCGTTGTGACTTACTGTATCCACATCGAAGCTCTCATCCAGCTTGATGCTGAAGCACCTACCATCAACTAGGAAATTTCTGTCGCACAGGCCGCGGTTGTCTTCGCAGTATTCGCACATACCGAAATCCTTTTCGTTGTCAGACATTTCCTATGTTCATAGTTGAAACATTAATTGATAAACACTTACTAGTTCTATTAATTCAACTAATTCAACTAGTTCTATTAATTCAACTAGTTCTATTAATTCAACTAATTCAACTAAGCACTTACTAAAAATAAACTAGTTCTATTAATTTTCTTACTAAAATAAAGCAGCTAGTTCTATATAGTAAAACTTTAATTAGATCATCAAATCTCATATACCTAAATTTTCTTACTAAAAATAACTAGTTCTATTAATTCAACTAGTTCAACTAAGCACTTATTATAAATAAAAATAATTAATTTTCTTACTGATTCAACTAAGCACTTATTAATTTTCTTACTAATTCAACTAAGCACTTACTAATTCATCTAACATTAATATATCTAATTCATCTATAAATAAAAGTATAAAAACGAACTCATCTAATTAACATTAATTAATATCTAGCTAATACATGTGTGTGTGTGCGCGCGCGTGTACATGTGTGTGTGTGTGTGTACGAGCGGGGGCTCGATCGGGGCGCGGCCATGTCGCGCGCCGGGGGCTTACACCGTGGGGCGACCGGGGCGGCGACGGGGGGCAGCGATCGACCGGCGCGGCGATGGGGTGGCGGCGTACGGGGCGGCGGCGCGAGACGGCGATGACGGGCCGGGGCGTCGACGTGGACGGAGGCGGCGGCGACGGGGACGGTGACGGCGACGGAGCGCGGCGGGGGCGGCGACGGGCGATGGCGCGGGACGGGAGCGGCGTATGGGGTGGCGACGATGTCGAAAGAGATTGGAGAAATGGGAGATGCAACTCAAATTTTCGTCAGTGTTATGTATATAGGAGGGGGCTTTAGTACCGGTTGGAGCCACCAACCGGTACTAAAGGTCAAATTTGGCCAGGCCAAACGGCGGGAAGCGACCCCCTTTAGTACCGGGTCGCGGCTGCAACCGGTACTAAAGACCACCCTTTAGTACTGGTTGGAGCCACGAACGGTACTAAAGAGGGAGCGCTGCCACCCCGCCGTGCACAAAGTTTAGTCCCACCTCACCGAGCGAAGGGCAACCACACTAGTTTATAAACCCAGCCGCGGCTGCTCCTTCGAGCTCCTCTCTAAAGCAGGCTTCTCGGCCTTCCTGTGTTGCGCTGCCCTGTTGGGCCTACTGGGCTTGCGGGCCTGCATTCTGGCCCAACTATAGGTTGGGTTTCTAATCGTATGCAGACCGCTGTGGCCCAGTTGGCGGGCTTTTTTCAATTTAGTTTTTTCTTTTTTTTTTCTTTTCTGCTTTTTTATTTTCTTTTATTTATTTCTGAGTTGTTTTTTGCTGTATTTAGAATTTGTTTGTGAATATTTTTGCTTTAGGTACAAAAAATTACAAACATTCTATTAGTGCTAGTAGTTTTCAAATTTGAATAGTTTAAATTTGAATTATTTGAAATTTGTGTGAATCACTAGTTTGTGAATAATTTTACTTTAAAAATAGATTTTTCAGTGATTCTTTTGCACATGCTATGTGGGTGAAATGATGATACCATGCCAAGTTTCAACCTTTTTAGAGTTCATTTGTAGTGCTTTTTAATTTCAGGATCATTTAGCTCAAAACAAATCAGTAAATGCATGAAAAATAGCACATGATGTCAGAAAGGGTTGAAACTTGATGACGTGGCTTTGAATGATGCATACTGAACGCACAAAAAGTCTGGAGTTGTAATAAGTTTAAAAAAAATGAAATGCCTTTGTAACATATGCGTTTTCGTCCGAAACCCTGATACTTCGAAAGAGATTGTCCAATTTGTACACGAAGTGCATCCAGTTTTTGCCGTGACCCTCTCTACTTTTTTGCACATGCTATGTGGGTGAAATGATGATACCATGCCAAGTTTCAACCTTTTCCGTGTTCATTTGTAGTGCTTTTCAATTTCAGTGTCATTTAGCTCAAAACAAATCAGTAAATGCATGAAAAATAGCAAATGATGTCAGAAAGGGTTAAAAGTTGATGATGTGGCTTTGAATGGTGCATACTGAACGCACAAAAAGTTTGGAGTTGTAATAAGATTAAAAAATGAAATGCCTTTGTAACAGATGAGTTTTCGTCCAAAACCCTAATACTTCGAAAGAGATTGTCCAGTTTGTACACGAATTGCATCCAGTTTTTTGAAGGAAATATGCCCTAGAGGCAATAATCAAGTTATTATTTATTTCCTTATATCATGATAAATGTTTATTATTCATGCTAGAATTGTATTAACCGGAAACATAATACTTGTGTGAATGCATAGACAAAAAGAGTGTCACTAGTATGCCTCTACTTGACTAGCTCGTTGATCAAAGATGGTTATGTTTCCTAACCATTGACATGAGTTGTCATTTGATTAACGGGATCACATCATTAGGAGAATGATGTGATTGACTTGACCCATTCTGTTAGCTTAGCACTCGATCGTTTAGTATGTTGCTATTGCTTTCTTCATGATTATACATGTTCCTATGACTATGAGATTATGCAACTCCCGTTTACCGGAGGAACACTTTGTGTGCTACCAAACGTCACAACGTAACTGGGTGATTATAAAGGTGCTCTACAGGTGTCTCCGAAGGTACTTGTTGGGTTGGCGTATTTCGAGATTAGGATTTGTCACTCCGATTGTCGGAGAGGTATCTCTGGGCCCACTCAGTAATGCACATCACATAAGCCTTGCAAGCATGCAACTAATGAGTTAGTTATGAGATGATGTATTATGGAACGAGTAAAGAGACTTGCCGGTAACGAGATTGAACTAGGTATTTGTTGGGTAACGTAGTAATTTCAAAAAAATTCCTACGAACACGCAAGATTATGGTGATGCATAGCAACGAGAGGGCAGAGTGTTGTCCACGTACCCTCGTAGACCGATAGCGGAAGCGTTAACACAACGCGGTTGATGTAGTCGTACGTCTTCACAATCCGACCGATCAAGTACCGAACGTACGGCACCTCCGAGTTCAGCACACGTTCAGCTCGATGACGTCCCTCGAACTCCGATCCAGCCGAGTGTTGAGGGAGAGTTTCGTCAGCACGACGGCATGGTGACGATGATTATGTTCTACCGACGCAGGGCTTCGCCTAAGCACCGCTACAATATTATCGAGGTGTAATATGGTGGAGGGGGGAACCGCACACGGCTAAGAGATCAATAGATCAATTGTTGTGTCTCTGGGTGCCCCCTGCCCCCGTATATAAAGGAGCAAGGGGGGAGGCGGCCGGCCTAGGAGGAGGGCGCGCCAAGGGGGGAGTCCTACTCCCACCGGGAGTAGGACTCCTCCTTTCCTTGTTGGAGTAGGAAAAGGGAAGGGAGAAGGAGAAAGAAGGAAGGGGGCGCCCCCCCTCCCTAGTCCAATTTGGACTAGTCCATGGGGAGGGGTGCGGCCACCCTTTGGGGCCTTTCTCTCCTTTCCCGTATGGCCCATTAAGGCCCAATACGAATTCCCGTAACTCTCCGGTACTCCGAAAAATACCCGAATCACTCGGAACCTTTTCGATGTCCGAATATAGTCGTCCAATATATCGATTTTTACGTCTCGACCATTTCAAGACTCCTCGTCAAGTCCCTGATCTCATCTGGGACTCCGAACTCCTTCGGTACATCAAAACATATAAACTCATAATATAACTGTCATCGTAACGTTAAGCGTGCGGACCCTTCAGGTTCGAGAACTATGTAGACATGACCGAGACACCTCTCCGGTCAATAACCAATAGCGGAACCTGGATGCTCATATTGGCTCCCACATATTCTACGAAGATTTTTATCGGTCAAACCGCATAACAACATACGTTGTTCCCTTTGTCATCGGTATGTTACTTGCCCGAGATTCGATCGTCGGTATCTCAATACCTAGTTCAATCTCGTTACCGGCAAGTCTCTTTACTCGTTCCGTAATACATCATCCCGCAACTAACTCATTAGTTACAATGCTTCCAAGGCTTATAGTGATGTGCATTACCGAGTGGGCCCAGAGATACCTCTCCGACAATCGGAGTGACAAATCCTAATCTCGAAATACGCCAACTCAACAAGTACCTTTGGAGACACCTGTAGAGCACCTTTATAATCACCCAGTTACGTTGTGACGTTTGGTAGCACACAAAGTGTTCCTCTGGTAAACGGGAGTTGCATAATCTCATAGTCATAGGAACATGTATAAGTCATGAAGAAAACAATAGCAACAGACTAAACGATCGAGTGCTAAGCTAACGGAATGGGTCAAGTCAATCACATCATTCTCCTAATGATGTGATCCCGTTAATCAAATGATAACTCATGTCTATGGCTAGGAAACATAACCATCTTTGATCAACGAGCTAGTCAAGTAGAGGCATACTAGTGACACTCTGTTTGTCTATGTATTCACACATGTATCATGTTTCCGGTTAATACAATTCTAGCATGAATAATAAACATTTATCATGATATAAGGAAATAAATAATAACTTTATTATTGCCTCTAGGGCATATTTCCTTCAGTCTCCCACTTGCACTAGAGTCAATAATCCGGTTCACATCGCCATGTGATTTAACATCAATAGTTCACATCACCATGTGATTAACACCCATAGTTCACATCGTCATGTGACCAACACCCAAAGGGTTTACTAGAGTGAGTAATCTAGTTCACATCGCTATGTGATTAACACCCAAAGAGTACTAAGGTGTGATCATGTTTTGCTTGTGAGATAATTTTAGTCAGCGGGTCTGTCACATTCAGATTCGTAAGTATTTTGCAAATTTCTATGTCTACAATGCTCTGCACGGAGCTACTCTAGCTAATTGCTCCCACTTTCAATATGCATCTAGACCAAGACTTAGAGTCATCTAGATTAGTGTCAAAACTTGCATCGACGTAACCCTTTACGACGAACCTTTTGTCACTTCCATAATCGAGAAACATATCCTTATTCCACTAAGGATAATTTTGACCGCTGTCCAGTGATCTACTCCTAGATCACTATTGTACTCCCTTTCCAAAATCAGTGCAGGGTATACAATAGATGTGGTGCACAGCATGGCATACTTTATAGAACCTATGGCCGAGGCATAGGGAATGACTTTCATTCTCTTTCTATCTTCTGCCGTGGTCGGGCTTTGAGTCTTACTCAATTTCACACCTTGTAATACAGGTAAGAACTCTTTCTTTGACTGTTCCATTTTGAACTACTTCAAAATCTTGTCAAGGTATGTACTCATTGAAAAAACTTATCAAGCGTTTTGATCTATCTCTATAGATCTTGATGCTCAATATGTAAGCAGCTTCACTGAGGTCTTTCTTTGAAAAACTCCTTTCAAACACTCCTTTATGCTTTGCAGAATAATTCTACATTATTTCCGATCAACAATATGTCATTCACATATACTTATCAGAAATGTTGTAGTGCTCCCACTCACGTTCTTGTAAATACAGGCTTCACCGCAAGTCTGTATAAAACTATATCCTTTTATCAACTTATGAAAGCGTATATTCCAACTCCGAGATACTTGCACCAGTCCATAGATGAATCGCTGGAGCTTGTATATTTTGTTAGCACCTTTAGGATTGACAAAACCTTCTGGTTGCATCATATACAACTCTACTTTAATAAATCCACTAAGGAATGCAGTTTTGTTTATCCATTTGCCAGATTTCATAAAATGCGGCAATTGCTAACATGATTCGGACAGACTTAAGCATAGATACGAGTGAGAAACTCTCATCATAGTCAACACCTTAAACTTGTCGAAAACCTTTTGCGACAATTCTAGCTTTGTAGATAGTAACACTACTATCAGCGTCCGTCTTCCTCTTGAAGATCCATTCAATTTCAATGGCTCGCCGATCATTGGGCAAGTCAATCAAAGTCCATACTTTGTTCTCATACATGGATCTCATCTCAGATTTCATGACCTCAAGCCATTTTGCGGAATCTGGGCTCACCATCGCTTCTTCGTAGTTCGTTGGTTCGTCATGGTCTAGTAACATAACCTCCAGAACAGGATTATCGTACCACTCTGGTGCGGATCTTAATCTGGTTGACCTACGAGGTTCAGTAATAACTTGATCTGAAGTTTCATGATGATTATCATTAATTTCCTCACTAATTGGTGTAGGTGTCGCAGAAACTGGTTTCTGTGATGATCTACTTTCCAATAAGGGAGCAGGTACAGTTACCTCATCAAGTTTTACTTTCCTCCCACTCACTTCTTTCGAGAGAAACTCCTTCTCTAGAAAGGATCCATTCTTAGCAACGAATGTCTTGCCTTCGGATCTATGATAGAAGGTGTACCCAACTGTCTCCTTTGGGTATCCTATGAAGACACATTTCTCCGATTTGGATTTGAGCTTATCAGGATGAAACTTTTTCACATAAGCATCGCAACCCCAAACTTTAAGAAATGACAACTTTGGTTTCTTGCCAAACCACAGTTCAAAAGATGTCGTCTCAACGGATTTAGATGGTACCCTATTTAACGTGAATGCAGCTGTCTCTAATGCATAACCCCAAAACGATAGTGGTAGATCGGTAAGAGACATCATATATCGCACCATATCTAATAAAGTACGGTTACAATGTTCGGACACACCATTACATTGTGGTGTTCCAGGTGGCGTGAGTAGTGAAACTATTTCACATTGTTTTAACTGAAGGCCAAACTCGTAACTCAAATACTCTTCTCCATGATCAGATCATAGAAATTTTATTTTCTTGTTACGATGATTTTCCACTTCACTCTGAAATTATATGAACTTTTCAAATGTTTCAGACTTCTTGTTTCATTAAGTAGATATACCCATATCTGCTCAAATCATCTATGAAGGTCAGAAAATAATGATACTTGCTACGAGCCTCAATATTCATCGGACCACATACATCTGTATGTATGATTTCCAACAAATCTGTTGCTCTCTCCATAGTTCCGGAGAACGGCGTTTTAGTCATCTTGCCCATGAGGCACGGTTCGCAAGCATCAAGTGATTCCAAAATCCCATCAGTATGGAGTTTCTTCATGCGCTTTACACCAATATGACCTAAACGGCAGTGCCACAAATAAGTTGCACTATCATTATTAACTTTGCATCTTTTGGCTTCATTATTATGGATATGTGTATCACTACGATCGAGATCCAACAAACCATTTTATTGGGTGTATGACCATAGAAGGTTTTATTCATGTAAACAGAACAACAATTATTCTCTAATTTAAATGAATAAACGTATTGCAACAAACATGATCAAATCATATTCATGCTCAACGCAAACACCAAATAACACTTATTTAGTTTCAACACTAATCACGAAAGTATAGGGAGTGTGCGATGATGATCATATCAATCTTGGAACTACTTACAACACATCGTCACCTCGCCTTTTACTAGTCTCTGTTTATTCTGCAGCTCCCGTTTCGAGTTACTACTCTTAGCAACTGAACTAGTATGAAATGCTGAGGGGTTGCTATAAACACTAGTAAAGTACACATCAATAACATGTATATCCAATATACCTTTGTTCACTTTGTCATCCTTCTTATCCACCAAATACTTGGGGTAGTTCCGCTTCCAGTGACCAGTCCCTTTGCAGTAGAAGCACTTAAGTGCAGGCTTAGGACCAGACTTAGGCTTCTTCACTTGAGCAGCAACTTGCTTGCCGTTCTTCTTGAAGTTCCCCTTCTTCCCTTTGCCCTTTTCTTGAAACTAGTGGTCTCGTCAACCATCAACACTTGATGTTTTTCTTGATTTCTACCTTCGTCGATTTCAGCATCACGAAGAGCTCGGGAATTACCTTCGTCATCCCTTGCATACTATAGTTCATCACGAAGTTCTACTAACTTGGTGATGGTGACTAGAGAATTCTGTCAATCACTATTTTATCTGGAAGATTAACTCCCACTTGATTCAAGTGATTGTAGTACCCAGACAATCTGAGCACATGCTCACTGCTTGAGCTATTCTCCTCCATCTTTTAGCTACAGAACTTGTTGGAGACTTCATATCTCTCAACTCGGGTATTTCCTTAAAATATTAACTTCAACTCCTGGAACATCTCATATGGTCCATGACGTTCAAAACGTCTTTGAAGTCCCGATTCTAAGCTGTTAAGCATGGTGCACTAAACTATCAAGTAGTCATCATATCGAGCTAGCCAAACATTCGTAACGTCTGCATCTGCTCCTGAAATAGGTCTGTCACCTAGCGGTGCATCAAGGACATAATTCTTCTGTGCAACAATGAGGATAATCCTCAGATCACGGATCCAATCCGCATCTTTGCTACTAACATCTTTCAACATAATTTTCTCTAGGAACATATCAAAAATAAACATAGGGAAGCAACAACGCGAGCTATTGATCTACAACATAATTTGCAAAAATACTATCAGGACTAAGTTCATGATAAATTCAAGTTCAATTAATCATATTACTTAAGAACTCCCACTTAGATAGACATCCCTCTAATCCTCTAAGTGATCACGTGATCCATATCAACTAAACCATGTCCGATCATCACGTGAGATGGAGTAGTTTCAATGGTGAACATCACTATGTTGATCATATCTACTATATGATTCACGCTCGACCTTTCGGTCTCCGTGTTCCGAGGCCATATCTGCATATGCTAGGCTCGTCAAGTTTAACCTGAGTATTCCGCGTGTGCAACTGTTTTGCACCCGTTGTATTTGAACGTAGAGCCTATCACACCCGATCATCACATGGTGTCTCAGCATGAAGAACTTTCGCAACGGTGCATACTCAGGGAGAACACTTTTATCTTGAAATTTTAGTGAGAGATCATCTTATAATGCTACCGTCAATTAAAGCAAGATAAGATGCATAAAAGATAAACGTCACATGCAATCAACATAAGTGATATGATATGGCCATCATCATCTTGTGCTTGTGATCTCCATCTCCGAAGCACCGTCATGATCACCATCGTCACCGGCGCGACACCTTGATCTCCATCGTAGCATCGTTGTCGTCTCGCCAACTATTGCTTTTACGACTATCGCTACTGCTTAGTGATAAAGTAAAACAATTACATGGCGATTGCATTTCATACAATAAAGCGACAACCATATGGCTCCTGCCAGTTGCCGATAACTCGGTTACAAAACATGATCATCTCATACAATAAAATATAGCATCATGTCTTGACCATATCACATCACAACATGCCCTGCAAAAACAAGTTAGACGTCCTCTACTTTGTTGTTGCAAGTTTTACGTGGCTGCTATGGGCTTAGCAAGAACCGTTCTTACCTACGCATCAAAACCACAACGATAGCTTGTCACGTTAGTGCTGTTTTAACCTTCGCAAGGACCGGGCGTAGCCACACTCGGTTCAACTAAAGTTAGAGAGACAGACACCCGCCAGTCACCTTTAAGCAACGAGTGCTCGCAACGGTGAAACCAGTCTCGCGTAAGCGTACGCGTAATGTCGGTCCGGGCCGCTTCATCTCACAATACCGCTGAACCAAAGTATGACATGCTGGTAAGCAGTATGACTTATATCGCCCACAACTCACTTGTGTTCTACTCGTGCATAACATCAACGCATAAAACCAGGCTCGGATGCCACTGTTGGGTAACGTAGTAATTTCAAAAAATTTCCTACGAACACGCAAGATCATGGTGATGCATAGCAACGAGAGGGGAGAGTGTTGTCCACGTACCCTCGTAGACCGATAGCGGAAGCTTTAACACAACGCGGTTGATGTAGTCGTACGTCTTCACGATCCGACCGATCAAGTACCGAACGTACGGCACCTCCGAGTTCAGCACACGTTCAGCTCGATGACGTCCCTCGAACTCCGATCCAGCCGAGTGTTGAGGGAGAGTTTTGTCAGCACGACGGCGTGGTGACGATGATTATGTTCTACCAACGCAGGGCTTCGCCTAAGCACCGCTACGATATTATTGAGGTGTAATATGGTGGAGGGGGCACCGCACACGGCTAAGAGATCAATAGAT
This sequence comes from Triticum aestivum, assembly GCF_018294505.1. Taxonomy (NCBI): domain Eukaryota; kingdom Viridiplantae; phylum Streptophyta; class Magnoliopsida; order Poales; family Poaceae; genus Triticum; species Triticum aestivum. The sequence continues at coordinate 418,110,637 of NC_057802.1, read as the reverse complement.
CAATTGTTGTGTCTCTGGGGTGCCCCTGCCCCCGTATATAAAGGAGCAAGGGGGAGGCGGCCGGCCTAGGAGGAGGGCGCGCCAAGGGGGGAGTCCTACTCCCACCGGGAGTAGGACTCCTCCTTTCCTTGTTGGAGTAGGAAAAGGGAAGGGAGAAGGAGAAAGAAGGAAGGGGGCGCCCCCCCTCCCTAGTCCAATTCGGACTAGTCCATGGGGAGGGGTGCGGCCACCCTTTGGGGCCTTTCTCTCCTTTCCCGTATGGCCCATTAAGGCCCAATACGAATAGACGTAACTCTCCGGTACTCTGAAAAATACCCGAATCACTCGGAACCTTTCCGATGTCTGAATATAGTCGTCCAATATATCGATTTTTACATCTCGACCATTTCGAGACTCCTCGTCAAGTCCCTGATCTCATCCGGGACTCCGAACTCCTTCGGTACATCAAAACATATAAACTCATAATATAACTGTCATCGTAACGTTAAGCGTGCGGACCCTTCGGGTTCGAGAACTATGTAGACATGACCGAGACACCTCTCCGGTCAATAACCAATAGCGGAACCTGGATGCTCATATTGGCTCCCACATATTCTACGAAGATCTTTATCGGTCAAACCGCATAACAACATACGTTGTTCGCTTTGTCATCGGTATGTTACTTGCCCGAGATTCGATCGTCGGTATCTCAATACCTAGTTCAATCTCGTTACCGGCAAGTCTCTTTACTCGTTCCGTAATACATCATCCCGCAACTAACTCATTAGTTACAATGCTTGCAAGGCTTATAGTGATGTGCATTACCGAGTGGGCCCAGAGATACCTCTCCAACAATCGGAGTGACAAATCCTAATCTCGAAATACGCCAACTCAACAAGTACCTTTGGAGACACCTGTAGAGCACCTTTATAATCACCCAGTTACGTTGTGACATTTGGTAGCACACAAAGTGTTCCTCCGGTAAACGGGAGTTGCATAATCTCATAGTCATAGGAACATGTATAAGTCATGAAGAAAGCAATAGCAACATACTAAACGATCGAGTGCTAAGCTAACGGAATGGGTCAAGTCAATCACATCATTCTCCTAATGATGTGATCCCGTTAATCAAATGACAACTCATATCTATGGCTAGGAAATATAACCATCTTTGATCAACGAGCTAGTCAAGTAGAGGCATACTAGTGACACTCTGTTTGTCTATGTATTCACACATGTATCATGTTTCCGGTTAATACAATTCTAGCATGAATAATAAACATTTATCATGATATAAGGAAATAAATAATAACTTTATTATTGCCTCTAGGGCATATTTCCTTCAGTATTGAGATACCGACGATCGAATCTCGGGCAAGTAACATACCGATGACAAAGGGAACAACGTATGTTGTTATGCGGTTTGACCGATAAAGATCTTCATAGAATATGTGGGAGCCAATATGAGCATCCAGGTTCCGCTATTGGTTATTGACCGGAGAAGTGTCTCGGTCATGTCTACATAGTTCTCGAACCCGTAGGGTCTGCACGCTTAAAGTTAGATGACGGTTATATTATGAGTTTATGTATTTTGATGTACCGAAGGTAGTTTGGAGTCCCGGATGTGATCACGGACATGAAGAGGAGTCTCGAAATGTTCGAGACATGAAGATTGATATATTGGATGACTATATTCGGACACCGCAATGGTTCCGGGGGTTATCGGATACATACCGGAGTACCGGGGGTTACCGGAACCCCCCCGGGGGTTTAATGGGTCTACATGGGCCTTAGTGGAAAAGAGGAGAAGCGGCCAGGGCAGGCCACGCGCCCCCTCCCCCTCTAGTCCGAATTGGACAAGGAGGGGGGCGGCGCCCCCCCGTTTTCCTTCCTCTCTTCCTCCTCCTTCCCCCCTTCTCCTAATCCAACTAGGAAGGGAGGGAGTCCTACTCCCTATGGGAGTAGGACTCCTCCTGGCGCGCCACCTCCTGGCCGGCCGCCTCTCCCCCCTTGCTCCTTTATATACGTGGGCAGGGGGGCACCCCAAAGACACAACAATTGATCATTGATCTCTTAGCCGTGTGCGGTGCCCCCTCCACCATAATCCACCTCGATCATATCGTAGCAGTGCTTAGGCGAAGCCCTGCGTCGGTAGAACATCAACATCGTCACCACGCCGTCGTGCTGACGAAACTCTCCCTCAACACTCGGCTGGATCGGAGTTCGAGGGACGTCATCGAGCTGAACGTGTGCTGAACTCAGAGGTGCCGTGCGTCCGGTACTTGATCGGTCGGATCGTGAAGACGTACGACTACATCAACCGCGTTGTGCTAACGCTTCCGCTTTCGGTCTTTGAGGGTACGTGGACACACTCTCCCCTCTCGTTGCTATGCATCACCTGTAGAGAATCGTAGCATAATTTTAAAATTTTCCTACGTTCACCAAGATGCATCTATGGAGTATACTAGCAACGAGGGGAAGGGAGTGCATCTACATACCCTTGTAGATCGCGAGCGGAAGCGTTCCAATGAACGTGGATGACGGAGTCGTATTCGCCGTGATCCAAATCACCGATGACCGAGTGCCGAACGGACGGCACCTCCGCGTTCAACACACGTACGGTGCAGCGACGTCTCCTCCTTCTTGATCCAGCAAGGGGGAAGGAGAGGTTGATGGAGATCCAGCAGCACGACGGTGTGGTGGTGGATGTAGCGGGTCTCGTGCAGGGCTTCGCCGAGCTTCTACGAGATAGAGAGAGGTGTTGCAGGGGAGGAGGGAGGCGCCCAAGGCTGTTATCTTGCTGCCCTCCCTCCCCCCCCCCTTTATATAGGCCCCTGGGGGGGTGCGCCAGCCCCAAGAGATGGGATCTCAAGGGGGGCGGCGGGCACAAGGGGGGGAAGGGCTTGCCTTGCCCCCCAAGGCAAGGGGGAACTCCCCCCCCCCCTAGGGTTCCCAACCCTAGGCGCATGGGGGGAAGGCCCAAGGGTGGCGCCCCAGCCCACTAGGGGCTGGTTCCCTTCCACTTTCAGCCCACGGGGCCCTCCGGGACAGGTGGCCCCACCCGGTGGACCCCCGGGACCCTTCCGGTGGTCCCAGTACAATACCGGTAACCCCCGAAACTTTCCCGGTGGCCGAAACTGGACTTCCTATATATAATTCTTCACCTCCAGACCATTCCGGAATCTCTCGTGACGTCCGGGATCTCATCCGGGACTCCGAACAACTTTCGGGTTTCCGCATACATATATCTCTACAACCCTAGCGTCACCGAACCTTAAGTGTGTAGACCCTACGGGTTCGGGAGACATGCAGACATGACCGAGACGCCTCTCCGGTCAATAACCAACAGCGGGAACTGGATACCCATGTTGGCTCCCACATGTTCCACGATGATCTCATCGGATGAACCATGGTGTCGAGGATTCAATCAATCCCGTATACAATTCCCTTTGTCAATCGGTATGTTACTTGCCCGAGATTCGATCGTCGGTATCCCAATACCTTGTTCAATCTCGTTACCGGCAAGTCTCTTTACTCGTACCGCAATGCATGATCCCGTGACTAACGCCTTAGTCACATTGAGCTCATTATGATGATGCATTACCGAGTGGGCCCAGAGATACCTCTCCGTCATACGGAGTGACAAATCCCAGTCTCGATCCGTGCCAACCCAACAGACACTTTCGGAGATACCCGTAGTGCACCTTTATAGTCACCCAGTTACGTTGTGACGTTTGGCACACCCAAAGCACTCTTACGGTATCCGGGAGTTGCACGATCTCATGGTCTAAGGAAAAGATACTTGACATTGGAAAAGCTCTAGCAAACGAAACTACACGATCTTTTATGCTATGCTTAGGATTGGGTCTTGTCCATCACATCATTCTCCTAATGATGTGATCCCGTTATCAATGACATCCAATGTCCATAGTCAGGAAACCATGACTATCTGTTGATCAACGAGCTAGTCAACTAGAGGCTTACCAGGGACACTTTGTGGTCTATGTATTCACACATGTATTACGATTTCCGGACAATACAATTATAGCATGAATAATAGACAATTACCATGAACAAAGAAATATAATAATAACCATTTATTATTGCCTCTAGGGCATATTTCCAACAGTCTCCCACTTGCACTAGAGTCAATAATCTAGTTACATTGTGATGAATCGAACACCCATTGCGTCCTGGTGTTGATCATGTTTTGCCCTAGGGAGAGGTTTAGTCAACGGATCTGCTACATTCAGGTCCGTATGTACTTTACAAATATCTATGTCTCCATTTTGAACACTTTCACGAATGGAGTTGAAGCGACGCTTGATATGCCTGTATTCCTGTGAAACCTGGGCTCCTTCGCAAGGGCAATAGCTCTAGTGTTGTCACAGAAGAGAGTCATTGGGCCCGACGCATTGGGAATCACCCCTAGGTCGGTAATGAACTCCTTCATCCAGACTGCTTCCTGTGTTGCCTCTGAGGCTGCCATGTACTCCGCTTCACATGTAGATCCCGCCACGACGCTTTGCTTGCAACTGCACCAGCTTACTGCTCCTCTATTCAAAATATACACGTATCCGGTCTGTGACTTCGAGTCATCCAGATCTGTGTCGAAGCTAGCGTCGACGTAACCCTTTACGACGAGCTCTTCGTCACCTCCATAAACGAGAAACATATCCTTAGTCCTCTTCAGGTACTTCAGGATATTCTTGACCGCTGTCCAGTGTTCCTTGCCGGGATTACTTTGGTACCTTCCTACCAAACTTACAACAAGGTTTATATCAGGTCTGGTACACAGCATGGCATACATAATAGACCCTATGGCCGAGGCATAGGGGATGACACTCATCTGTTCTATATCTTCTGCCGTGGTCGGGCATTGAGCCGTGCTCAATTGCACACCTTGCAATACAGGCAAGAACCCCTTCTTGGACTGATCCATACTGAACTTCTTCAATATCTTGTCAAGGTATGTACTCTGTGAAAGACCAATGAGGCGTCTTGATCTATCTCTATAGATCTTGATGCCTAATATATAAGCAGCTTCTCCAAGGTCCTTCATTGAAAAACACTTATTCAAATAGGCCTTTATACTTTCCAAGAATTCTATATCATTTCCCATCAATAATATGTCATCCACATATAATATGAGAAATGCTACAGAGCTCCCACTCACTTTCTTGTAAACACAGGCTTCTCCATAAGTCTGTGTAAACCCAAACGCTTTGATCATCTCATCAAAGCGAATGTTCCAACTCCGAGATGCTTGCACCAGCCCATAGATTGAGCGATGGAGCTTGCACACTTTGTTAGCATTCTTAGGATGCACAAAACCTTCCGGCTGCATCATATACAACTCTTCCTTAAGGAAGCCATTAAGGAATGCCGTTTTGACGTCCATCTGCCATATCTCATAATCATAGTATGCGGCAATTGCTAACATGATTCGGACGGACTTCAGCTTCGCTACGGGTGAGAAAGTCTCATCGTAGTCAACCCCTTGAACTTGTCGATAACCCTTAGCGACAAGTCGAGCTTTGTAGATGGTCACATTACCATCCGCGTTCGTCTTCTTCTTAAAGATCCATTTATTTTCTATGGCTCGCCGATCATCGGGCAAGTCAGTCAAAGTCCATACTTTGTTTTCATACATGGATTCTATCTCGGATTTCATGGCTTCTAGCCATTTGTCGGAATCCGGGCCCGCCATCGCTTCTTCATAGTTCGAAGGTTCACCGTTGTCTAACAACATGATTTCTAGGACAGGGTTGCCGTACCACTCTGGTGCGGAACGTGTCCTTGTGGACCTACGAAGTTCAGTAACTTGATCCGAAGTTTCATGATCATCATCACTAACTTCCTCCCCATTCGGTGTAGGCACCACAGGAACATTTTCCCGCGCTGCGCTACTTTCCGGTTCGGAAGGGGTGACTATCACCTCATCAAGTTCCACTTTCCTCCCACTCAATTCTTTCGAGAGAAACTCCTTCTCTAGAAAGGACCCGTTCTTGGCAACGAAGATCTTGCCTTCGGATCTGAGGTAGAAGGTATACCCAATAGTTTCCTTAGGGTATCCTATGAAGACGCATTTTTCCGACTTGGGTTCGAGCTTTTCGGGTTGAAGTTTCTTGACATAAGCATCGCATCCCCAAACTTTTAGAAACGACAGCTTAGGTTTCTTCCCAAACCATAATTCATACGGTGTCGTCTCAACGGATTTCGACGGAGCCCTATTTAAAGTGAATGCGGCAGTCTCTAAAGCATAACCCCAAAATGAGAGCGGTAAATCGGTAAGAGACATCATAGATCGCACCATATCCAATAGAGTGCGATTACGACGTTCGGACACACCATTTCTCTGAGGTGTTCCAGGCAGCGTGAGTTGTGAAACTATTCCACATTTCCTTAAGTGTGTACCAAATTCGTGACTTAAATATTCTCCACCACGATCTGATCGTAAGAATTTTATTTTTCTGTCACGTTGATTCTCGACTTCACTCTGAAATTCCTTGAACTTTTCAAAGGTTTCAGACTTGTGTTTCATTAGGTAGACATACCCATATCTACTTAAATCATCAGTGAGAGTGAGAACATAACGATATCCTCCGCGAGCCTCAACACTCATTGGACCACACACATCGATATGTATGATTTCCAATAAGTTGGTTGCTCGCTCCATTGTTCCGGAGAACGGAGTCTTGGTCATCTTACTCATGAGGCATGGTTCGCACGTGTCAAATGATTCGTAATCAAGAGACTCCAAAAGTCCATCTGCATGGAGCTTCTTCATGCGCTTGACACCAATGTGACCAAGGCGGCAGTGCCACAAGTATGTGGGACTATCGTTATCAACTTTACATCTTTTGGTATTCACACTATGAACATGTGTAACATCACGTTCGAGATTCATCAAAAATAAACCATTGACCAGCGGGGCATGACCATAAAACATATCTCTCAAATAAATAGAACAACCATTATTCTCGGATTTAAATGAGTAGCCATCTCGAATTAAACGAGATCCAGATACAATGTTCATGCTCAAAGCTGGCACTAAATAACAATTATTGAGGTTTAAAACTAATCCCGTAGGGAGATGCAGAGGTAGCGTGCCGACGGCGATCACATCGACCTTGGAACCATTCCCGACGCGCATCGTCACCTCGTCCTTCGCCAGTCTCCGTTTATTCCGTAGTGCCTGTTTTGAGTTACAAATATGAGCAACCGCACCGGTATCAAATACCCAGGAGCTACTACGAGTATTGGTAAGGTACACATCAATTACTAGTATATCACATATATCTTGGGTGTTGCCGGCCTTCTTCTTGTCCGCTAAGTATTTGGGGCAGTTCCGCTTCCAGTGACCACTTCCCTTGCAATAAAAGCACTCAGTCTCGGGCTTGGGTCCATTCTTTGACTTCTTCCTGGTAACTGGCTTACCGGGCGCGGCAACTCCCTTGCCGTCCTTCTTGAAGTTCTTCTTACCCTTGCCCTTCTTGAACTTAGTGGTTTTATTCACCATCAACACTTGATGTTCTTTTCTGATCTCCCCTTCTGCTGATTTCAGCATTGAATATACCTCGGGAATGGTCTTTTCCATCCCCTGCATATTATAGTTCATCACAAAGCTCTTGTAGCTTGGTGGAAGCGACTGGAGGATTCTGTCAATGACCGCGTCATCCGGGAGATTAACTCCTAGCTGAGACAAGCGGTTGTGCAACCCAGACATTCTGAGTATGTGCTCACTAACAGAACTGTTCTCCTCCATTTTACAGCTGAAGAACTTGTCGGAGACTTCATATCTCTCGACCCGGGCATGAGCTTGAAAAACCAGTTTCAGCTCCTCGAACATCTCATATGCTCCATGTTTCTCAAAACGCTTTTGGAGACCCGGTTCTAAGCTGTAAAGCATGCCGCACTGAACGAGGGAGTAATCATCAGCACGCTGCTGCCAAGCGTTCATAACGTCTTGGTTCTCAGGGATTGGTGCTTCACCTAGCGGTGCTTCTAAGACATAATCTTTCTTGGCTGCTATGAGGATGATCCTCAGGTTCCGGACCCAGTCCGTATAGTTGCTGCCATCATCTTTCAGCTTGGTTTTCTCTAGGAACGCGTTGAAATTGAGGACAACGTGGGCCATTTGATCTACAATACATAGTGTAGAGATTTAGACTAAGTTCATGATAATTAAGTTCATATAATCAAATTATTTAATGAACTCCCACTCAGATAGACATCCCTCTAGTCATCTAAGTGAAACATGATCCGAATTCGACTAGGCCGTGTCCGATCATCACGTGAGACGGACTAGTCAAGATCGGTGAACATCTCCATGTTGATCGTATCTTCTATACGACTCATGCTCGACCTTTCGGTCCTCCGTGTTCCGAGGCCATGTCTGTACATGCTAGGCTCGTCAAGTGAATCCTAAGTGTATTGCGTGTGTTCCGAGGCCATGTCTGTACATGCTAGGCTCGTCAACACCCGTTGTATTCGAACGTTAGAATCTATCACACCCGATCATCACGTGGTGCTTCAAAACAACGAACCTTCGCAATGGTGCACAGTTAGGGTGAACACTTTCTTGAAATTATTATAAGGGATCATCCTACTTGCTACCGTCGTTCTAAGCAAATAAGATGCAAAAACATGATAAACATCACATGCAATCAAATAGTGACATGATATGGCCAATATCATCATGCTCCTTTGATCTCCATCTTCGGGGCACCATGATCATCTTTGTCACCGGCATGACACCATGATCTCCATCATCATGATCTCCATCATTGTGTCTTCATGAAGTCGTCACGCCAACGATTACTTCTACTTCTATGGCTAACGCGTTTAGCAATAAAGTAAAGTAATTTACATGGCGTTTATTTAATGACACGCAGGTCATACAAAATAATAAAGACAACTCCTATGGCTCCTGCCGGTTGTCATACTCATCGACATGCAAGTCGTGATTCCTATTACAAGAATATGATCAATCTCATACATCACATATATCATTCATCACATCTTCTGGCCATATCACATCACATATCACTTGCTGCAAAAACAAGTTAGACGTCCTCTAATTGTTGTTGCAAGTTTTTACGTGGTTTGTAGGTTTCTAGCAAGAACGTTTCTTACCTACGTATGACCACAACGTGATTTGCCAATTTCTATTTACCCTTCATAAGGACCCTTTTCATCGAATCCGTTCCGACTAAAGTAGGAGAGACAGACACCCGCTAGCCACCTTATGCAACTTGTGCATGTCAGGCGGTGGAACCAGTCTCACGTAAGCATACGTGTAAGGTCGGTCCGGGCCACTTCATCCTACAATGCCACCGAAACAAGAAACGACTAGTAGCAGCAAGAAGAATTGGCAAACTCAACGCCCACAACTGCTTTGTGTTCTACTCGTGCATAGTAACTACGCATAAACCTGGCTCATGATGCCACTGTAGAGAATTGTAGCATAATTTTAAAATTTTCCTACGTTCACCAAGATGCATCTATGGAGTATACTAGCAACGAGGGGAAGGGAGTGCATCTACATACCCTTGTAGATCGCGAGCGGAAGCGTTCCAATGAACGTGGATGACGGAGTCGTACTCGCCGTGATCCAAATCACCGATGACCGAGTGCCGAACGGACGGCACCTCCGCGTTCAACACACGTACGGTGCAGCGACTTCTCCTACTTCTTGATCCAGCAAGGGGGGAGGAGAGGTTGATGGAGATCCAGCAGCACGACGGCGTGGTGGTGGATGTAGCGGGTCTCGTGCAGGGCTTCGCCGAGCTTCTACGAGATAGAGAGAGGTGTTGCAGGGGAGGAGGGAGGCGCCCAAGGCTGTTGTCTTGCTGCCCTCCCTCCCCCCCCTTTATATAGGCCCCTGGGGGGGGTGCGCCAGCCCCAAGAGATGGGATCTCAAGGGGGGCGGCGGGCACAAGGGGGGGAAGGGCTTGCCTTGCCCCCCAAGGCAAGGGGGAACTCCCCCCCCCCCTAGGGTTCCCAACCCTAGGCGCATGGGGGGAAGGCCCAAGGGTGGCGCCCCAGCCCACTAGGGGCTGGTTCCCTTCCACTTTCAGCCCACGGGGCCCTCCGGGACAGGTGGCCCCACCCGGTGGACCCCCGGGACCCTTCCGGTGGTCCCAGTACAATACCGGTAACCCCCGAAACTTTCCCGGTGGCCGAAACTGGACTTCCTATATATAATTCTTCACCTCCGGACCATTCCGGAACCTCTCGTGACGTCCGGGATCTCATCCGGGACTCCGAACAACTTTCGGGTTTCCGCATACATATATCTCTACAACCCTAGCGTCACCGAACCTTAAGTGTGTAGACCCTACGGGTTCGGGAGACATGCAGACATGACCGAGACGCCTCTCCGGTCAATAACCAACAGCGGGAACTGGATACCCATGTTGGCTCCCACATGTTCCACGATGATCTCATCGAATGAACCACGGTGTCGAGGATTCAATCAATCCCGTATACAATTCCCTTTGTCAATCGGTATGTTACTTGCCCGAGATTCGATCGTCGGTATCCCAATACCTTGTTCAATCTCGTTACCGGCAAGTCTCTTTACTCGTACCGCAATGCATGATCCCGTGACTAACGCCTTAGTCACATTGAGCTCATTATGATGATGCATTACCGAGTGGGCCCAGAGATACCTCTCCGTCATACGGAGTGACAAATCCCAGTCTCGATCCGTGCCAACCCAACAGACACTTTCGGAGATACCCGTAGTGCACCTTTATAGTCACCCAGTTACGTTGTGACGTTTGGCACACCCAAAGCACTCTTACGGTATCCGGGAGTTGCACGATCTCATGGTCTAAGGAAAAGATACTTGACATTGGAAAAGCTCTAGCAAACGAAACTACACGATCTTTTATGCTATGCTTAGGATTGGGTCTTGCCCATCACATCATTCTCCTAATGATGTGATCCCGTTATCAATGACATCCAATGTCCATAGTCAGGAAACCATGACTATCTGTTGATCAACGAGCTAGTCAACTAGAGGCTTACCAGGGACACTTTGTGGTCTATGTATTCACACATGTATTACGATTTCCGGACAATACAATTATAGCATGAATAATAGACAATTACCATGAACAAAGAAATATAATAATAACCATTTATTATTGCCTCTAGGGCATATTGCCAACATCACCATGATCTTGCGTGTGCGTAGGAATTTTTTTGAAATTACTACGTTCCCCAACAGTGGCATCCGAGCCTGGTTTTATGCATTGATGTTATATGCACGAGTAGAACACAAGTGAGTTTTGGGCGATACAAGTCATACTGCTTACAGCATGTCATACTTTGGTTCGGCGGTATTGTTGGATGAAGCGGCCCGGACCGACATTACGCGTACGCTTACGCGAGACTAGTTCTACCGACGTGCTTTGCACACAGGTGGCTGGCGGGTGTCAGTTTCTCCAACTTTAGTTGAACCGAGTGTGGCTACGCCTGGTCCTTGAGAAGGTTAAAACAGCATTAACTTGACGAACTATCATTGTGGTTTTGATGCGTAGGTAAGAACGGTTCTTGCTCTGCCCATAGCAGCCACGTAAAACTTGCAACAACAAAGTAGAGGACGTCTAACTTGTTTTTGCAGGGCATGTTCTGATGTGATATGGTCAAGGCATGATGCTGTATTTTATTGTATGAGATGATCATGTTTTGTAACCGAGTTATCGGCAACTGGCAGGAGCCATATGGTTGTCGCTTTATTGTATGCAATGCAATCGCCTGTAATGTTTTACTTTATCACTAAGCGGTAGCGATAGTCGTAGAAGCATAAATTGGCGAAATGACAACGATGCTACGATGGAGATCAAGGTGTCGCGCCGGTGACGATGGTGATCTTAACGGTGCTTCGGAGATGGAGATCAGAAGCACAAGATGATGATGGACATATCATATCACTTATATTGATTGCATGTGATGTTTATCTTTTATGCATCTTATCTTGCTTTGATTGACGGTAGCATTATAAGATGATCTCTCACTAAATTATCAAGGTATAAGTGTTCTCCCTGAGTATGCACCATTGCGAAAGTTCTTCGTGCTGAGACACCACGTGATGATCGGGTGTGATACGCTCTACGTTCAAATACAACGGGTGCAAAACAGTTGCACACGCGGAATACTTAGGTTAAACTTGACGAGCCTAGCATATAACAGATATCGCCTCGGAACACTGAGACCGAAAGGTCGAGCGTGAATCATATAGTAGATATGATCAACATAATGATGTTCACCATTGAAACTACTCCATCTCACGTGATGATCGGACATGGTTTAGTTGATATGGATCACGTGATCACTTAGAGGATTAGAGGGATGTCTATCTAAGTGGGAGTTCTTAAGTAATATGATTAATTGAACTTAAATTTATCATGAACTTAGTACCTGATAGTATCTTGCTTGTCTATGTTGTTGTAGATAGATGGCCCGTGCTGTTGTTCCGTTGAATTTTAATGTGTTCCTTGAGAAAGCAAAGTTGAAAGATGATGGTAGCAATTACACGGACTGGGTCCGTAACTTGAGGATTATCCTCATTGCTGCACAAAAGAATTACGTCCTGGAAGCACCTCTAGGTGCCAACCCTGCTGCAGGAGCAAAATCAGATGCTATGAACGTCTGGCAGAGCAAAGCTGATGACTACTCGATAGTTCAGTGTGACATGCTTTACGGCTTAGAACCGAGACTTCAACGACGTTTTGAACGTCATGGAGCATATGAGATGTTCCAGGAGTTGAAGTTAATATTTCAAGCAAATGCCCGGGTTGAGAGATATGAAGTCTCCAATAAGTTCTACAGCTGCAAGATGGAGGAGAATAGTTCTGTCAGTGAGCATATACTCAGAATGTCTGGGTATAACAATCACTTGATTCAATTGGGAGTTAATCTTCTGGATGATAGCGTCATTGACAGAATTCTTCAATCACTGCCACCAAGCTACAAGAGCTTCGTGATGAACTATAACATGCAAGGGATGGATAAGACGATTCCCGAGCTCTTCGCAATGCTAAAGGCCGCGGAGGTAGAAATCAAAAAGGAGCATCAAGTGTTGATGGTCAATAAGACCACCAGTTTCAAGAAAAAGGGCAAAGGGAAGAAGAAGGGGAACTTCAAGAAGAACAGCAAACAAGTTGCTGCTCAAGAGAAGAAACCCAAGTCTGGACCTAAGCTTGAGACTGAGTGCTTCTACTGCAATCAGACTGGTCACTGGAAGCGGAACTGCCCCAAGTATTTGGCGGATAAGAAGGATGGCAAGGTGAACAAAGGTATATGTGATATACATGTTATTGATGTGTACCTTACTAATGCTCGCAGTAGCACCTGGGTATTTGATACTGGTTCTGTTGCTAATATTTGCAACTTGAAATAGGGGCTACGGATTAAGCGAAGATTGGCTAAGGATGACGTGACGATGCGCGTGGGAAATGGTTCCAAAGTCGATGTGATCGCGGTCGGCATGCTAACTCTACATCTACCTTCGGGATTAGTTTTAGACCTGAATAATTGTTATTTGGTGCCAGCGTTGAGCATGAACATTATATCTGGATCTTGTTTGATGCGAGACGGTTATTCATTTAAATCAGAGAATAATGGTTGTTCTATTTATATGAATAATATCTTTTATGGTCATGCACCCTTGAAGAGTGGTCTATTTTTGTTGAATCTCGATAGTAGTGATACACATATTTATAATATTGAAGCCAAAAGATGCAGAGTTGGTAATGATAGTACAACTTATTTGTGGCACTACCGTTTAGGTCATATTGGTGTAAAGTGCATGAAGAAACTCCATTCCGATGTTTGGAATCACTTGATTATGAATCACTTGGTACTTGCGAACCATGACTCATGGGCAAGATGACTAAAACGCCGTTCTCCGGAACTATGGAGCGAGCAACAGATTTATTGGAAATCATACATACAGATGTATGTGGTCCGATGAATGTTGAGGCTCGCGGCGGGTATCGTTATTTTCTCACCTTCACAGATGATTTGAGCAGATATGGGTATATCTACTTAATGAACCATAAGTCTGAAACATTTGAAAAGTTCAAAGAATTTCAGAGTGAAGTTGAAAATAATCGTAACAAGAAAATAAAATTTCTACGATCTGATCATGGAGAATATTTGAGTTACGAGTTTGGTCTTCATTTGAAACAATGCGGAATAGTTTCGCAACTCACGCCACCCGGAACACCACAGCGTAATGGTGTGTCCGAACGTCGTAATCGTACTTTACTAGATTTGGTGCGATCTATGATGTCTCTTACTGATTTACCGCTATCGCTTTGGAGTTATGCTTTAGAGACAGCTGCATTCACGTTAAATAGGGCACCATCAAAATCCGTTGAGACGGCGCCTTATGAACTATGGTTTGGCAAGAAACCAAAGTTGTCGTTTCTTAAAATTTGGGGCTGCGATGCTTATGTGAAAAAGCTTCAACCTGATAAACTCGAACCCAAATCGGAGAAATGTGTCTTCATAGGATACCCAAAAGAGACTGTTGGGTACACCTTCTATCACAGATCCGAAGGCAAGACTTTTGTTGCTAAATTTGGAATCTTTCTAGAGAAGGAGTTTCTCTCGAAAGAAGTGAGTGGGAGGAAAGTAGAACTTGATGAGGTAACTGTACCTGCTCCCTTATTGGAAAGTAGTTCATCACAGAAACCAGTTTCTGCGACACCTACACCAATGGATCTTCAAGAAGAAGACTGACGCCGACGGTAATGTTACTGTCTATAAAGCTCGACTTGTTGCAAAAGGTTTTCGACAAGTTCAAGGGATTGACTACGATGAGACTTTCTCACCCGTAGCAATGCTTAAGTCTGTCCGAATCATGTTAGCAATTGCTGCATTTTATGATTATGAAATTTGGCAAATGGATGTCAAAACTGCATTCCTGAATGGATTTCTAGAAGAAGAGTTGTATATGATGCAACCAGAAGGTTTTGTCGATCCAAAGGAAGCTAACAAAGTGTGCAAGCTCCAGCGATCCATTTATGGACTGGTGCAAGCCTCTCGGAGTTGGAATAAACGCTTTGATAGTGTGATCAAAGCATTTGGCTTTATATAGACTTTTGGGGAAGCCTGTATTTACAAGAAAGTGAGTGGGAGCTCTGTAGCATTTCTGATATTATATGTGGATGACATATTGCTGATTGGAGATGATATAGAATTTTTGGATAGCATAAAGGGATACTTGAATAAGAGTTTTTCAATGAAGGACCTCGGTGAAGCTGCTTACATATTGGGCATTAAGATCTATAGAGATAGATCAAGACGCTTAATTGGACTTTCACAAAGCACATATCTTGACAAAGTTTTGAAGAAGTTCAAAATGGATCAAGCAAAGAAAGGTTTCTTGCATGTGTTACAAGGTGTGAAGTTGAGTAAGACTCAATGCCCGACCACTGCAGAAGATAGAGAAAAGGTGAAAGATGTTCCCTATGCTTCAGCCATAGGCTCTATCATGTATGCAATGATGTGTACCAGACCTGATGTGTGCCTTGCTATAAGATTAGCAGGGAGGTACCAAAGTAATCTAGGAGTGGATCACTGGACAGCGGTCAAGAACATCCTGAAATACCTGAAAAGGACTAAGGATATGTTTCTCGTTTATGGAGGTGACAAAGAGCTAGTCGTAAATGGTTACGTTGATGCAAGCTTTGACACTGATCCGGACGATTCTAAATCGCAAACCGGATACGTGTTTACATTGAACGGTGGAGCTGTCAGTTGGTGCAGTTCTAAACAAAGCGTTGTGGCGGGATCTACGTGTGAAGCGGAGTACATAGCTGCTTCGGAAGCAGCAAATGAAGGAGTCTGGATGAAAGAGTTCATATCCGATCTAGGTGTCATACCTAATGCATCGAGACCAATGAAAATCTTTTGTGACAATACTGGTGCAATTACCTTGGCAAAGAAATCCAGATTTCATAAGAGAACCAAGCACATCAAAAGACGCTTCAACTCCATCCGGGATCTAGTCCAGGTGGGAGACATAGAAATTTGCAAGATACATACGGATCTGAATGTTGCAGACCCGTTGACTAAGCCTCTTCCACGAGCAAAACATGATCAGCACCAAGGCTCCATGGGTGTTAGAATCATTACTGTGTAATCTAGATTATTGACTCTAGTGCAAGTGGGAGACTGAAGGAAATATGCCCTAGAGGCAATAATAAAGTTATTATTTATTTCCTTATATCATGATAAATGTTTATTATTCATGCTAGAATTGTATTAACCGGAAACATAATACTTGTGTGAATACATAGACAAAAAGAGTGTCACTAGTATGCCTCTACTTGACTAGCTCGTTGATCAAAGATGGTTATGTTTCCTAACCATTGACATGAGTTGTCATTTAATTAACGGGATCACATCATTAGGAGAATGATGTGATTGACTTGACCCATTCCATTAGCTTAGCACTCGATCGTTTAGTATGTTGCTATTGCTTTCTTCATGATTATACATGTTCCTATGACTATGAGCTTATGCAACTCCCGTTTACCGGAGGAACACTTTGTGTGCTACCAAACGTCACAACGTAACTGGGTGATTATAAAGGTGCTCTACAGGTGTCTCCGAAGGTACTTGTTGGGTTGGCGTATTTCGAGATTAGGATTTGTCACTCCGATTGTCGGAGAGGTATCTCTGGGCCACTCAGTAATGCACATCACATAAGCCTTGCAAGCATTGCAACTAATGAGTTAGTTGTGAGATGATGTATTACGGAACGAGTAAAGAGACTTGCCGGTAACGAGATTGAACTAGGTATTGAGATACCGACGATCGAATCTCGGGCAAGTAACATACCGATGACAAAGGGAACAACGTATGTTGTTATGCGGTTTGACCGATAAAGATCTTCGTAGAAAATGTGGGAGCCAATATGAGCATCCAGGTTCCGCTATAGGTTATTGACCGGAGAAGTGTCTCGGTCATGTCTACATAGTTCTCGAACCCGTAAGGTCTGCACGCTTAAAGTTAGATGACGGTTATATTATGAATTTATGTATTTTGATGTACCGAAGGTAGTTCGGAGTCCCGGATGTGATCACGGACATGACGAGGAGTCTCGAAATGTTCGAGACATGAAGATTGATATATTGGACGACTATATTCGGACACCGGAATGGTTCCGGGGGTTATCGGATACATACCGGAGTACCGGGGGTTACCGGAACCCCCCCGGGGGTTTAATGGGCCTACATGGGCCTTAGTGGAGAAGAGGAGAGGCGGCCAGGGCAGGCCACGCGCCCCCTCCCCCTCTAGTCCGAATTGGAGAAGGAGGGGGGGCGGCGCCCCCCCCCTTTTTCCTTCCTCTCTTCCTCCTCCTTCCCCCCTTCTCCTAATCCAACTAGGAAGGGAGGGAGTCCTACTCCCGGTGGGAGTAGGACTCCTCCTGGCGCACCACCTCCTGGCCGGCCGCCTCTCCCCCGCTTGCTCCTTTATATACGGGGGCAGGGGGCACCCCAAAGACACAACAATTGATCATTGATCTCTTAGCCGTGTGTGGTGCCCCCCTCCACCATAATCCACCTCGATCATATCGTAGCAGTGCTTAGGCGAAGCCCTGCGTCGGTAGAACATCAACATCATCACCACGCTGTCGTGCTGACGAAACTCTCCCTCAACACTCGGCTGGATCGAAGTTCGAGGGACGTCATCGAGCTGAACGTGTGCTGAACTCGGAGGTGCCGTGCGTTCGGTACTTGATCGGTCGGATCGTGAAGACGTACGACTACATCAACCGCGTTGTGCTAACTCTTCCGCTTTCGGTGTACGAGGGTACGTGGACACACTCTCCCCTCTCGTTGCTATGCATCACCATGATCTTGCGTGTGCGTAGGAATTTTTTTGAAATTACTACGTTCCCCAACATTTTTGCCGTACCCTCTCTACTTTTTTTGCACATGCTATGTGGGTGAAATGATGATACCATGCCAAGTTTCAACCTTTTCAGAGTTCATTTGTAGTGCTTTTTAATTTCAGGGTATTTAGCTCAAAACAAATCAGTAAATGCATGAAAAATAGCAAATGATGTCAGAAAGGGTTGAAAGTTGATGACATGACTTTGAATGGTGCATACTGAACGCACAAAAAGTCTGGAGTTGTAATAAGTTTAAAAAATGAAGTGTCTTTGTAACAGATGAGTTTTCGTCCGAAACCCTGATACTTCGAAAGAGATTGTCCATTTTGTACACGAAGTGCATCCAGTTTTTGCCGTAACCCTCTCTACTTTTTTGCACATGCTTAGCTTCAGGCTTAGTTTTTGCCGTAAATGAAGGAGAGGCGCAATGCTCACCTGCACGTTGCTTAGCTTCAGGCCTTGAGAAAGGACACATAGCTCCGTGCAGTCTACACCATTTCCTCAACGCCTGAAGTTAAGCAACGTGCAGGTGAGCATTGCGCCTCTCCTTCATCGTCGTTCCTCGTCTCTGCACTCAGGGCTTATAAACCGCTGCGAGTCCCTCTCGTTTGGCGAGGCGGGACTAAAAAACTGCTGCAAAAAAATCAACTAAAAAACTCTAGTACCGATTTGTGGAATGAACCGGTACTAAAGGTGCTGGTGGAGCTCCGGCCTGACAACAGCCTGCCACCACCTCTTTATTACCGGTTCGTGGCGTGAACCGGTACTAAAGGTTCGCCACGAACCGGTACTAGTGAGCGCCGCCCGCCTAGCCGTTGGAACCGGCACTAATGGTCACATTAGTGCCGGTCCAGTTACAAATCGGGACTAATGTGCTTCACATTAGGTCGTTTTTCTACTAGTGTTTTGATTCTTGGATCAGCTGGATGAGTTACATTGTTGATGGTCATCGATTAGGTTTTTGAGGAGCTCATTCATCAAATTGTTTATCTTCGTTGGGAATGGGAGTTGGAGCTCCACCTACCACCAAAGGCCTACACGGTTTAACTTGACCCTTGTCAAAAGAAAGAAAAACATGATTCGCGACATGCATCTGCCAAGGCATAAAGCAACGATACCCTCTGTGGCAATGCAGTGGGGCGCCGCCGTTAATTTCTTAGCAGACGTACAGACATGTGAATGAATGGACATGACAAACTAGATAACCGTTGGGACGCTTAATTTCTTTGCAGTGGACGGCCTTAGCATGTGCACATATGCACATTGTACATGGCAGTAAAAAGCTACCTAGCCAGCTCTTTTTAATTGGTTGCACGGGCACGGCTTCATTGTTTGTGTGGTTCAATTGTTCATGGAATAACGAAAAATTTGTACTACTCACACATGTCGTAGTCAAAATCTTTGTAAGCCATTTACTGGAAGCTTATGATGAAAATTCTGGGCTAATAAGGCCGTTAGAAAATGTAATTCTCCACATCAGTAATACAAGTAATTTCCCGAAAAAAAGTTTCAACTAACGTGATTACTAGTGGAATACTGCATACACATGTAATAACCCCGGTTCGTGCACATTTCAGACACCCATTAATTTGATGTGTTCTGAAAGGTGTAAGTTGTGGAACAATTCCACAACTCTTTGCATGATTGCTAGGACTCAAATATTCGACTCCCCACGACCAGACTGAAGAAACTTAATTTTCGAAGGTTTAAGGAGGTTTGGAAGCAACATTAACAGGATGTGGCTACGGGCGGTGAAACCGCTCATACAGTACAAGTCAAGTGTCGGGTGTGGATTCCAAAAGAAAAATGGGCATCAAAAGAAGGACCTCACTTGGCACGAAGGCATTCCAAGCCATAGCATCCCGTGCATCCAACCATAATTGCATGGTCACATGGGTCACTCAATCTCAGCCGAGTGGATACTCCAGCAGATGCCCGAATGAATAGAAAAAGAAACATTTTTTAACACCAGAAACAACATTTGTGCATGGATATACATACACTGCACCAACAATTTCACCAGCATAGCATATAACTCATGTCTAACAATCACATAGAGAAAATTAAGGTCGAATACATCCTAGATAACCACAATCCATCCAGTCTAATTATATAGCCAGCGAGCATTGCCCAAATGGAGTAATATAATTAACTAGTAGAGTCGATCTGGATATTAACACTGCACTAGATACGGCACCACTCCATCAATCGTCACAGCAGAATGAATGCATACTCTACGCTCTCATCAGTACCTGGTGGGCTGATCCACGAACATGATCAGAAGAAATAGGCCACGTACTTCATGCCCCACCCATCACCTCCCAGGAGGGCCCGGAAGCTGAGGAGGTCGCACACCACGATGAAGCAGAACCCCGCAGTGAAGTAGATCCTGCCGAAGATGTATCCTGGGTCGGCGGCGAGGAAGATCCAGACGGTGCTGGCGCTCATGCAATGGAAGAGGACGGTGACCGCGAGCGCGAGGTAGACGAGGGCACGGCGGGCAGAGCGACGGCGGCATGGGAGCAGCAGCGCCAGCGCCGCGGCGGCCGCCTGTAATGGGGCGCAGCACAGCATCCCGATGGAGAGGGCGATTACTCTGGCTTCCTCCGCGTCCGTCAGCTCTATGCACGGCAGAATGAAGGAGGACTGCAGTGCAGAGGGCGCATGATGGATCGGTCGAAATGTCAAGTATCGGAGGGGTAGTACACTGGTGGGTGGTTACCTGGCTGCACGAGACGGGGATGTAGTCGACGGCTACGTAGCTGACTGCTGTGCTGAAGGTGTTGATGAGCGCCCATGCGCAGACCAGCGGGACGCCATCGCGGATCTTCTTCTTGGCCGCGCTCAGAGGCAGCAGATCATGTTGCTGCCGTGGCTATGCCCTCGCCCT
Source organism: Triticum aestivum (assembly GCF_018294505.1). Classification (NCBI taxonomy): domain Eukaryota; kingdom Viridiplantae; phylum Streptophyta; class Magnoliopsida; order Poales; family Poaceae; genus Triticum; species Triticum aestivum. Next base: position 418,089,845 of record NC_057802.1, on the reverse strand, counting down.
AGCTCTCTACTCTCTCTCTGACGCCGTGGCTCGAACCAACGAGAAGAAGAAGATCAGAGGAGGAAGAAGGACACGGAGACACGGTGGTTTTTCCCGGCGCAACAACGCCAATTTCCCTGAGCTCGAACTCAGCACACACCACCCAGTACAATGATCACCTCCGTGAGCTTTATACGCGGGCTAAGCTGGGCAACGACCCACTCGCTCCTGCCCACTCGCGCGCTCTGATCAGCCCGCTCTGCACGCCCCGCGATGCGCTCCGCGCGCGCGCCCTGCGCCGAGCCCTCAACGATCACGCGCCCCCGCTGCGCTCGGATCACGTCCTGACCTAGTCTACACACACACATGCACGGTGTCTACCCGCACGGTCACCTCGTGCACCACACGTACACACACGCACACCAACCCCGCGGACCCGGTGCCCCCGACGCGTCCGGCTCGCGCCCATACACACGCCAGTCGAGCCCAGTGCACCGCCGCGGCTTATTCACCCAACACTCGCGCCCTAAGCCGCGGCTCAGAGCAGCCCGGCGTCCTCGACATCGTCCACGAGCAGGGCTCGCTCCGCCGCCGGCGCCTTCTTGAGCTGCGGGCACTCGCGCTTGAAATGCCCCCGTTCGCCGCACTTGTAGCAGCGACCGCGCCGGTTCCCGCCGAAGCGCGACGCCTCGCTGCGCACGTCGTCGTCGTCGTCTCCGCGTGCACCGCTCCGACGCCGCTCGCGCGCACGCCACTGTGCCGCGGTGTACAGCAGCTGCCCGTCCGCGCCCTCGCCGCCTGCCTGATCGCGTCGCCGCAGCCGCTCGTCAAATGCCTTCAGCCGCCCCAACGCGTCCTCGAACAGCATCGTGCCGACGTCGCAGAACTGCTCGATCCCTGCCACCGCCGCGTACAAACGGTTCGGCACCGAGTCGAGCAGCTTCTTGACAAGCGCCGCGTCCTCCAGGGTCGAGCCCAGCGCCGCGTAGCGCGCCGCCATGCCACCAAGCCTCCCGGCGAACGCGTCCAGGGACTGTGACTCCGCCATGCGCAGGAGCTCAAATTCCCCCCGGACCGTGCCGAGCCGCGCCGCGCGCACGCGGTCCGCGCCCACAAACCTGGCCTTCAAACTCGCCCACACCTCGGCCGCCGTCTTCTTCGACGCGACCTGCAGCAGAAGGTCCTCGGCGAGTGCACCGAGCAGGTAGGCGCGCGCAGGCTTGTCCTTCTTCGCGATGACGGCCGCCACCGCGTCCTCCGGCACCACCACCGCCTCCCACAGCCCGGCCGCATCAAGGTTCGCCTCCACCTTGATCGACCATGTCGTGTAGTTGTCGCCGGTGAGCAGTGGCACCGACTGCGGCAGCGACCCGCCTGTTCCGCCAGCGACCCGCCTGTTCCGCCAGCGTACGGGACGATCGACATCGCCGGCGCGCCCTGACCAGAACGTGGCTCTGATGCCAACTGTTTGTTGCCGTGGCTATGCCCTCGCCCTAGCTCTCTACTCTCTCTGTGACGCCGTGGCTCGAACCAACGAGAAGAAGAAGATCAGAAGAGGAAGAAGGACACGGAGACACGGTGGTTTTTCCCGGCGCAACAACGCCAATTTCCCTGAGCTCGAACTCAGCACACACCACCCAGTACAATGATCACCTCCGTGAGCTTTATACGCGGGCTAAGCTGGGCAACGACCCACTCGCTCCTGCCCACTCGCGCGCTCTGATCGGCCCGCTCTGCACGCCCCGCGACGCGCTCCGCGCGCGCGCCCTGCGCCGAGCCCTCAACGATCACGCGCCCCCGCTGCGCTCGGATCATGTCCTGACCTAGTCTACACACACACACATGCACGGTGTCTACCCGCACGGTCACCCCGTGCACCACACGTACACACACACACCAACCCCGCGGACCCGGTGCACCCGACGCGTCCGGCTCGCGCCCATACACACGCCAGTCGAGCCCAGTGCACCGCCGCGGCTTATTCACCCAACAGATCAGGGGTCTTGCCGTCCATGGACATCGATCCAAGCTAGGTAGGAGTAGCAGTAGGAGGAGATCACGAGATCAGCAACAACTTATGGTTAGGTTCCTCTTCTCTAATTTCATGTCCCCATTCAACATGAAAGAAGAAAAAGAAGAAGAAGAGGAAGAAGGAAAGAATAGCAGGACGGCCGCAGATGGAGGGGACTCACCGTCACTTGCTGGTCAGATGCACGGGAGGGAGGTTCTTCCTAGCTTGCTAGCTTGGTGTGGTTCCTTCTGAAGGGGCTCGAGCAACAACTACAGAGCGCAACGACCACGCTAGTGGTGGAGCGGCTCCTGCTTAAGTGCCCGAGCCGCGAGGAGCGCAGCAGCAGCGAGAGAGAAGCAAAGCAACTCGATCGGCGTGGGCCTGCCTCAACACCCACTACGTGTCGAGCAGCCGCGGCCTGAGCTGCACACACACACACACACGCACACACAGGGAGGAGAGTCCGGTTCATCTCATGGCAATGGCAGTGAGAAAGGAAACTACCGCGAAGTTGCGTCCGCGAAGCACCCATACCCTCTTTGGCAACGAGGTGGCACACTCAGTTTCTTTGCAGGTTGACAAAAACGTGAATGAACGTAGCACGCGCACATGCATACGGGGCAGTGAAAAGCTAGCTAGCCTGCTCTTTCTAATTAGCTGCACGGTCAGTTTAAGTTTCAAACTAGTGTGATTTCTAGTAGCTACTCCCTCCGTTTCAAATTACTCGTCGTGGTTTTAGTTCAATTTAAACTAAAACCACGACGAGTAATTTGGAACGGAGGGAGTAGCATACTGCATACGCATGTAATAATACCCCGGTGTGTGCACCAGCCACACCGTGCCACTCCGACGATTGGTGGTGGTTTATCCACATTTTTGATAAATGATGGATTTTATTTGCGTAAAATGAAGCATCAAAATAATACAAAACATAACGAGCACATAACCGGTCTCTACATAGTTAAGATGCACACAACCATTACAAACGTACAAAAACACACACACACTCATAGTAAAATCATACAAGACCAAAACTATGCATAGGCTAGGAAAAAAAACCAAAGCAATCTGATCCGTGATCTGCAAACTACATAAATTACCATATCCGCACCAACCACCTCATGACATCACACCGACGACGAGATTCTTCAACAACAATGCCTTTACGACGGAAGCGACGCTTAAGCGTCGCCGTCACCGCATCCAACCACACGAGGTCGGAATCTAGATTTTCACCCTAAAGAACCAATCCGAGCATATCCGAGCAATGCCTTCAACAAGTTAACGACATAAAACATAGCCATTGCCAGGTATATCCAGCACGGAAACCTAGGCGTTCACCTGGAACTCATGACCAGGTGCTTGCATAGAACCGGCAGCGCACGCAGGGAAAAACACCCAGGAGATATCGGCGAGGCCTTTTGCTAGTCCACGCGCATCGCATCCCGACCACCATGTATCCCTGGTGACCACGACATGCAGTCCCCATGGCGATAACGAAAATGTGTGGCCCCCGCCACCACAACCATGCCCCCAACCATTAACACCGCCTTGAGCCCAACCCCCCTCCGCTCGCACCGCACACATGGAGAAGTGCCGGGAAATACTAGCAATCGTCGGGCACCTCGTCGGGAGAGCCTTAGTTACGACGAGAGAGGATGTCTCTGCGAGTGGGAGGAGGGATATGAGAGAGTGGTGAAGATAGAGCGGGTAGGGGGATACACTAGCTAAGGTCGGTCACTGCAATTGGTGCCTACATGAACAAATCTGTGAAGCTGATGTCGCTTCAAGATCGTGCCAAGGTCCGTAAGACGAGATTGAACTGTAGGGGAGTGGTTCATTGGAAAGTGCAAAAATGTGAACAGATGCCAGATAACATTTTCCCAAGAAAACCATGACACATATTAGGTGATTCCATGCCGCGTGTGGGCCAAATGATCTTTAACACTTAAGGTGCAGAATATAACCCATCCCTTACGCGGCACCTATGTGCTATTTTGTCAGTTATCAAGTGGGCCGGCCTAATAAAGGCTCTCGATCGATCACGATCGCACCCCCCGCACGTGTAATTCTAGCTAAATGTTCTTTGAAACTTTCAGAAGCTTCTTTTCTCGGTTTTCAGAAGCTTCCACACTGATTTTCCCTTTTTTCTCTCTTTATGCTTGGTTTTTTCTCATCTTTTTTTTGTTCATTTTTTCTTTGGTTTCTACTTGGTTTTTCTATTTCTTTTTTCCTTTCTTCTTTTCTCTTTTAAAATTGCATTAACATTTTTTTAATTATGATTATTTTTTAAAATTGCAACCAATATTTGAGTTTTTTGTTAATCATCTACTTGAATTTATTTGAACATGTATAAATCTTTTTCCTGTTGTATTAAAAAATGTACAACATACAATGGCCCAGTGCACATGGGCCCTTTCAGATGATGACTTGGTAGTAACAATGACAGAGAACAGACAACCAGTTGCAAAAAATTGGATATTTGATTTAAATGAGGAGCTCAGTCATCATCAGTTCACTAGGATGGTGGTTACGCTTTGGGCGATCTGGTATGCGAGAAGGAAGGCAGTACTGTTAGCAATAAACCATGCATTGTATGGGCGTTGTCCGACTTGTGTGCGTCGCGTGTGTATGTGCAAGAATGCTGCAGGCTAGCGGCATGCATGGACGTGTGAGTTTGAGTCTGTGTCGAACCAGAGCGTTGTGTGTGCATGTTCTGGCTCGGCTGCATGTCGGTGTCGTCAGTTGGGCACCTTGCCAGGTTGTTGGCAGTGCGCGTCAGTTGCGGAGTGCAGCAGCAGGATGGCTCGCGGTCAAGATGGCGCCTGGGTCTCGTGGATGAGGAGATGGCTCACGAACGAGAGAAGACCGGATCGCCAGGGCGTTCGTGCGCATGAAGATCGCTGGAGTGGACTGCTTGGCTGTTGCGTTGCCGTAGCCTTTAAAAGGGGTCGTGTAATCATGTTGTCGAAGTGCCAAAACCCAGTGATAAAGGTTGCCAAGATACAGGCCGGTTTGCGGCCGCGGCGTTCGTCGCCATTGCTTTGAGTTCGTGCTCGAGTTGGGTTATCTTGTGCGTATGGTTTCCGGGTTTGCGCCAACAAGTACATGAATCAATATTCCAAAGCCCCCCAAAACTAATGCTCTTGTGGAATCTTATCTGCATGATTTGTCCGTGTGTGAGACGCCAAGGCAGGTTAGCCGACTGAGGGACAACGGGGGAATATGGTGCAGCGATGGCTTCCTCCTCCAGGGAATATGGTCAAACTCAATGCTGACAGTGCGGTTGCCCTCGATGGTCTGCGGGGAGTAGCAGCGGCAATCTGTCGCGACCAACCAGGAAACTACCTTGGTTGTTCAGCCTTGGTATTGCATGCTAGGGATCCTCTGCTACTTGAAACATATGCGGTGAGGGAAGCACTTGCACTAGCTGCTGACCTTAACCTCAATCATCTGCACGCCGCGTCCGACTGTCAGGCACTCATCAAAGAAATCCATCAACAAAGCGGTGGGAACAATGCGGCACTAATCCGGGAGATTTGCTTCACGGCGAAAGAGTTTCAGTCTTGTACTTTCATTCATGAAAATAGGAGTTCTAATTTTGAGGCTCATAATGTAGCCAAGTATGCCTATAATCTAGATTCAGGTCGGCATTTGTGGTTAGGTGTTCCCTCGACCAAGTTCTTGTACCTTTAAACTTTCATCAATAAAGGTTACGAGAATTCTCAAAAAAAGAAGAAATTGTAGGGTACCCCTTGCGAGAGACCCTTAAGGGTCACTTTGTCGCTCCGCCGCCATGTGTCACGTGCTGGGCGCTTCCATGAATTATTTTATTTTTTTGCACATGTTTTCGGGTTTTTGATGATTTTTTCGGTTTTTTGGCTTTTTGTTTTTGCCGGGTTTCCCTAGGTTTAAAAAAAACTTTTTCTGCGTAGAAAAAAACATTTTTCTTTCGCGAGAGGCACATATTTTCTTTTTTTGAAGGCACAGGTTTGCTTTCACGAGAGGCACAACTGCGCCTCTCGAAAAAGAAAAAATGAATTTTTTCTTTCGCGAGGGGCACAAATTTGTTTCTCGTGGAGGCACAGGTGTACTTCATGAGAGTTGTGTCTCTTGGAAAGAGAAAAAGAAAGTGTTTTCTCCTCTTCGAGGGGCATATATTTGCTTCTTGTGAAGGCACAGTTTAGCTTCCATGAGAGGCTTAGGTATGCCTCATAGAAAAGTGAAAAAACAAAAAAAAAATCTTTCGCGAGAGGCATAGATTTGCTTCTCATAGAGATACAAATTTGCTTCCGCGAGAGGCACAACTTTGCCTCACGCGAAAGGAAAAAAACACTATTTTTTGTTCTTTCACGAGAGGCCTCGATTTGCTTCTCGTGAGACACATATTTGCTTCGAGGAACGACACAACTATGCCTCTCGAAAAAGAAAAAACCAGGCTTCCGGCTTGGTTTCCTTTTCTCTTATTTTTTCTGTTTTTTTCATGAAAAAGAGTTCGTCAAATCCTATTAACATGGGATCTGATTTCAAAAATCTCAACACGAGAAATCCAATGGTGAAAACGGTTCGCGATTAGGACGTATGGTTTAAGAGATAAAACGTTTGAGATAAACGAATCTATGAAAAAAAAAGGAAAACTAACAGGTTGCGACAAGTGACGCATGTTGCAACTTGGAAACGTCGAAGTGATCTTTACAAGGGGTATCCCTTAATTAGTGATTTTAGAGATCTCTTATATGTCGTTCTACTGGGCTGACCCATTAAGAGTTCACACAAAGGACAAAATAAAATAAAAAAACAAGAATGTGTGCGAGGTGATGCGGCGACTATCTCGCATTAAGCCAGGCGAAACTATCTCTAGTGTCGAACTGTATAGTAACGGGCTTGCCCAATAGCGGAAATTAAAAGCAATAGGGAGACAAAAAGGAAACACGCGCTGGGAGGATTCAAACCTTGCTCTACTGGTTGATTGCACGAGCAGTCGCGTTCATGCTAAACTAGCGACCTACTTAATTCAAATCGAGCGGGGTTTTCACTATTTCTTCTCCGTTTTCCAGGTTTTTTTGATTTTGTTTCACCGATTTTCCCTAGTCTCATTGTTTTTTTCTTTATTTTGTTTTCCCCATTTTTTTAATTTTTTCTTCCGTTTTCTTTCTTTCTTTCTTGTTTTTCCTGGGTTTTTTTCGTTTTCTTCTTCGTCTTCTTTGTTTCTTGTTTGGTTTTCTCATCTCATCTCTGTTTTTTTTCTTTTCATTTTTATTTTGAGTCTTCTTTGTTTCTTTTGGTTTCATTCTACAATTTTCGTATATGTCACAACATTTTTCTAATAAATGTCTAACATTTTTTCAATAAAATTTAACATATTTTAATATGTGGTCAACATTTTTTCTAATACACATCTTAAACATTTTTGAAATGGTTGATTAACAATTTTCAAATATAAGACTAACATTTTTTTAACACTTGGTCAACATTTTTCCTACACACACTATTTAAAATTTTATCAAATGTTTGATTAATACATGTCTTATATTATGCGACGGAGGGAGTAGTTTTAAAATAACAAGATTTCACATTTTTTGAATATGTCAACATTTTTTCTACACATATTTGGTATTTTTCAAATGCTTGATTAACATTATTCAAACACTTGTTCAACATTTTTTTCCAATGCTTGATTAGCATTTTTATATACATGATCATTTTTTTCATCATTTTATTAATACATGATCACTTTTTTTTCACCTTTTTGATTATTATTTTTACATACGTGATCAATTTTTAACATTTTTTAGTACATGATCAAGAATTTTTCTATACACGTTCAACAATTCCCGATTGCTTGATTAACATTTTTCAAATACTTGTTCAACATTTTATTAATGCTTAATTAACATTTTACAAACACTTCTTCAACATTTTCCGAATGCTTGATTAACATTTTTACAAATACTTGTTCAACATTTTTAAAATAGCTGTTTAACGTTTTTTGAATGCTTGTTCAACATTTTTCAAATACTTGTTCACCATTTTTTGAATGCTTGATTAACATTTTTTCAAATACTTGCTGAACATTTTTTAAATACTGGTTGAACATTTTCCAACTGTTTTTATGGAGTGTTTTTCGTAATGTATATTTTTAGAATATTTTAAAGTACAAAAAATACAAAAATAAAGCAAAAAACAAAAACAGAAAACATAAAAGAAAACAGAAAAACGGGCTGTACCCTCCCACACGCGTGGACTGGCCTACCTTGCTCGCCCCCTTCAGCGAGTCCGAAGTTAGACTCGCTGAAGGCGAGATATAGGGGCGCCCATAAAACACGGGACCTGTAGTATGGAGCTGATCGTGGCAAGCCACTTAAGATGAAAAAGGTTGTTGGTTAACAAGCAACATAGATCTTTAAGCTACCATAAGTGTGGAGTTGGCACCTTTTTTCCAAATTGAAAACACATTTTTTAAAGAGTGATATTTTAACCATGGACCTATTTAAAACCTCAAACAATATTTTAAAATGCAATATTTTACAAAAAAATCTTGATTCTTTTCTGAAAGCATGAAAATTTGAATCTTTATGTAAGTTTTAAAAAACATGATTTTTTTTCTGAAATTCCTAATAAAATTTGGACACACAATTTATTTGGATCTATGAACACAATTTGAATAAGGGTACTGTTTTTGAAATTCTGAACAAATTTTGGACACATGCCATTGTTTGAAATTCCCATTTTTTCAAAACACGAATAATTTTTGAAAAAGCGATAATGTTTTGAATCTGTGATTTACTCTAACACAGGAATATTTTTTGAGACAACCAAATAAAATTAAAAAATTCTAACAAGTTTGAATACATGATTTTTTTGAAGAGTGGAATATTTTACGAAACTCTCAAATTAAATTTGAAAACACGAATCATAATTTGAAAACATGAATAGGAAGATTTTTTAAATTATCTGAACAATTGTTTTAAAAACCTGAACTTTTTTTTGTAACTACAATTTTAAAAATCTTAACTAATTTAAAAGTAAAATTTAACTTGGAAAATAGGAGAGAGAGAGAGAGAATAATAAAAAATTAAAATAAAGAAGGATATAAAAAATCGGTTAAGAAAGATTCTAGAAGGTTCCCAAAACCAGAACGTGAAAAAGTTTACGTATACTACAGATGGCCCGGCCTACATCGCTCATACATGCGTTTTTCCGACAGTTTTTGACGCAAATGCGTAAGAAAGCACTGGATAAGCCCTCCCCGAGCGTGGGTTGGCCCTGTGCCATTAATATGGGCAGACACATTATTACGGTTTACAGTGTGTTTGGTTCCCATGCTTTAGGAAAATTAACAGGACCTTCCCTAGCTGTTTTCTTCTGTTTTTTTATATTTGAAATATATATTTGAATTTGCGACAAGTTTTCAAATACATGATCATTTTTAAATTGGTGAACATTCATCAAACTGAACATTTTTTAATTCTTGGACATTATTTGATATGATTTTTTTGTGAATTTCATGATATTTAGAAATTGCAAATAATATTTCAAATCAAGAATATTTTCTAATCTGTGAACAATTTTTGAAAGCAGGAACTTTTTTGAATGCGCAAACATTTCCTGAATTCGTGAACATATGTTGAAATCACGAATATTTTTTGAATTTAGAAGCATTTTTAAATTCATGAACACCTTTTGAAATTAAGAACATTTTTTAAATTTGCGAGCATTCTTCGAAACTGGGAACATATTTTATAATTTCTGAGCGTTTTTAAAATTGACAACATTTTTCAAATTCCTTGAAACTTTAAAAAATTACAGATACATTTGAGATGTATCTCTCATAAATGGTTTTTCTGAAGTTTGCATATTTCCTGGATTATTTGGATCAAGGAAACCTCTAGGCTATGCTATGTATGTATCCACACTTAGTTTTGCATTAAGTAAATCTATTTGACATCCATTTTTCATATCTCATAATCAAAATATGCAGACAATAACTAGAATGATCCTCACATATTTAAGCATCGCTACTAGCGAGAAAGTCTCGTCATTGTTAAATCATCGAACTTTTCAAAAACCTTTTGCGACAAGTCGAGTATTACAGATGTGAAAATTTTCATCCATATCAATCTTCTTTTTATAGATCCATGGCGGATTTAACCCCATAAGGTGGATAAAAAAGATCTAAACCTGATTGTCCCCCATGGATCTTATTTCAGATCAAATAGCACCCTGCCATTCCTTTGAGTCTGGGTCCATCATTGCTTTAGATGATACCCCATGCATTGCTGCGAGAACCTTGTTAAAAGAAATGCAAAAAGGGTTACTAAAACAATCAACTCTAATAAAAAAACAACTGTAAGCATAAAAGCAATAAAAACATTTGAAGCGTCTAAAAAGAAGGGGGGGGGGGCACTTTTAGTTAACGGCCATAAAAATACAAAATCTAATGAAAAAGTAACTTATGACTAACATCCATGAATTGATGATTTGGCACTGCATGCATAGACTAATGCAACAAGTTACATTTTATGACTTAAATGCATGGTTTGCTTATGTGACATGTTTGCATGACTAGGAAAAATAGGTGGTGAGTTGTAGCTATTTTGGAATAGGTATCGGCTCACCATTGTCTAACATGTACTTTTGCAGCTTCTCCGCCCTTCATAGAGGGGTGCTTCCTTTGCCACGGGTTCCTAGATTTGACCAACCTCGTAAGCATTACTTGTCATGCCCTACCTAAGTGAATCTTTTTGACTTCTTTAAGTTGAACCGTTGTCCCACTAGTCTTCCTAGTAATAAACTCTTCCTCTTGGAAAATATTGTTTTGAATAACAAACACTTTTCCCTCTTCTTGGTTGTAGAAGTGATATCCCAAAGTTTTTTTTGGATATCCATGAAATTGCACTTATCTTATTTGGGTGCTAGGTGTTACGGATGTTCCTTATGCTTAAGTTCAAACGAAAATGCCATTGGGCCCCCAACACAAGGGTTTGTAGAAAGAAGAAAGTTTTTCCCTAAGTGAGAACCAAGTTTACCAATCCACATGGTTCTCCTACGAGCCCATGATCATCCCTTCACTCAACTATGAAACTTTTACGTAGTGAGGTTGTCAGTCTCACTTTGTTATTTACTAGGATTAGTATATCGAGTGTTTGGAATTAGCTTTTATATGCAAACGAAATTAAAATTCAGAATATTTAAGAGTAGAAAAAAAGAAAGTGAGGTTGTATTTCTAAGGGATAAAGGAAACAAATTTCATAACTTCACAAGTAGCATCTATCCAAATTAGCATAGGTGTGGTGAACACATTGCACTTGTGTATTCATCAAATTGTAGTGTTTACGTCTGATCATACATATTGCAATTTCACGGAGGCATTGCATCCTTATATCTACATCGTTATTCAACTGCATCTATAACTAATACTCCACTTCAAGACCGAAATCTATCATGCATGTCAAATTATTAAATAAAAATAGAGCATTGCATTAAGCAAGGTGACATAATGTTGATAGTATGTTCTCTTTACCTCCAGCTTATCACTGGAAGAACTAGGAAATTCTCATTTTATGCTTAGTGACAATAACACAATACAGGGCTTCATTCCCTTCTCTCGCTGGTATAGGAATTTGCAAGGTTAAAACCAACCAACATACACCACTCCTTCTTGGAAACTGTTCATCTAAGCATGCCAGTGGGAGACTAATAGATCAGAGAGCATGTACTATAAATCACGCAACAAAGAACCAAAATATACCAAACAGAATTCCATATATAATCTGGTCATAAAGTGCAATTCATCACATCACAACAAGCACACCAAGAAATACATCATATTGCGCACAATCATGTTAGGCCACTCATTTGATCTTTGTATTGAAGAACGTGAGAGAGGAGATGCCGCATAGCTATTTTTATGGTCCCATAGTTCAGTGAGGGTTACTCACACATGATTATCGGAGCAACAAAGTTGATGAAGAAGGCTCCAATGACAATTTCCCCCTCTAGCAGAGTACTGAAAAAAGACCCCACATAGGATCGCCTCACAACGGGTAGCGGCGGCGGCGTAAAAATTCTTCCTTACTTAGGTTTAGGTCAAAGGGGTAAACATAGTCATAGGTGTGGAGAGTCGGTAGAGGAGAGGCTTGTGGCCCCCAAACGACCTAGCCATGGAGCCAGGGCCACCCCTCTCGCATTTCTTTTCTCCCATGTGGTCTCCTATTGATTTCTTTTGACAACGTAATTTTGTTTTATTTTTTGGGCCCCAAAAGTTTTTTTTTACATAAAAATAGCAACTAACACTTGACACTGAATTAAGAGGTTAGTCCAATAAAACTAAAAGAAAAGTGTGCCAAAATTATATGAATGATATATACATATAGCGCGAACATAATTTTTTTATAGATGAGTTGGAGACATATCACTAGCTTGTTTGATCAAAATCTCTTGACATACGGATCACAACTCCAAACTTTTAGAAAAGATAAATCATGTTTCTTTCTATTTCAAATTGCATATGGTAGCATGTCAAGGATTTAGATGGTATCCTGTTTAGTGTGAAAGTTCTATAACATAACTTCAAAATGATAATCGTAGATCCCATTGGTTCATCATTGATCAAAGAAAGAAGTGCATATTTCAACCCTAAACTAATGACCCAATTCGATTTACAACCCCCACTGCAAAACAGTTAGGTCACAACCATGAAATTTTCACACTGCTCAATTTAACCCCTCAACGATGGTTTTGCCGTGATGTGGCACACGCTCCCACATGTCATGGTAACACATACAAACATTATGGACTAATGCATAGTAAATAAGCAATCCAAAGGTTAAATTGCAAAACACCAAAAGGATAGGGATTTCCCTTTCTTCTCCGTGCGAGTTGGGGTTCTTTCAGCCGCCACCACTGCTTGAAGCTACGCTACCAATTCGTTGCCGTTGGGAATGATACCACCGCAACTTGAAGTGACGCCCCCCGGAGCCCGCTCTCCAACTCGCCGCTAGACGAGCTGTATTGATCCTCGCATCAGCAGTCCCGTTCTACACACAAACCACATCCTTCCCATGGAGCACCATCGTTGTTGGTCAATAGCTGGTGACCTTTCCCGCATGGTCCGTGACTCTGCGTCCTCCCCCATCCCTACCCACCATCATGGCAGTACAACAAACACCAGAAATAATAAAAATTACATCCAGATTTGTAAACACTGAAGTGAGCTGGGCAAAACTTGTTGTAGTAGACAGTCGGAAAATCATCGTGCTAAGGCCCCATAGGACCAGCGCATCAGAATAGCAACCACCACCGATGAAGAGTGGTGTAGATTGGAAGGATCCAATCTGAAGACACACAAATGTAGACAAACGACAAACATATCCGAGCGAATCCACCAAAGATAGATCCGCCGGAGACACACCTGCACACATGCCCATCAACGATGCTAGACGCATCAACGGGGTGTGGGTTAGGCGGGGAGAATCTTATTCCATCTTCAGAGAGACGCTGCCGTCTAGTCTTCCTGAGCAGGACACAAACCATAACAAAAACTCGAAGAAACATATAAAAACGGAGCCCTCCCGCTGGCAAGGGCCGAGATCCACCACGCCTCCATGGCCCTAAGGCCACCGGAGACAAGACGGACCGGTGCCAGCGCCGGCGGGAGGGAGAGGAACCTAGTCTTTTTTTTGGGGGGGGGGGGGGGGGGGGGGGGGGGGGGGGGGGGGGGGGGGGGGGCTGCGTGACTTGTTATCGATTGCTGCACTTTCCACTTGATTGAAACATATCCAACAAAGCTCGGTTACGCCTTTTGTATTACCCCATTAATTTGAGGTGTAAGTTGTGGAACGGTTCCACAACTCTTGAGATGATTGCTATTCCCGTGACTCAAATATTCGGTGCCAAAAAATGGCTACGTGCGGTGAAAGTGTTCATACAAGTCAAGTATCAGGGTGTGAATTCGAAAGGAAAAATGGGCTTCAAAAGAAGGACCTCAGTTGGCAAGAAGGCATTCCAAGCTAGGGTGTCCCATACATCCAACCACAATTGCATGGTCAAATCGGTCGGGACGGGGTCACTCAATCTCTTCTCAGCAGCCTAGAGGACCCGCGCGAAGCCCAACCCAGAGGGCCGGGTCAGGTCACTCTGCACTGATATGCCAGCGGATGCCGGAACGAATGAAAACCAAATTTTAACGGAAAACGATTGTATTCAGCTGGATGATTGACATTGCGACCGATCCATCACGCGGCAAGCTGGTATGGTGCAGTCGTCGTTCATTCTGCGGTGCGTCGAGCTGACGGACGCGGAGGCCGCCAGGGAAAGCGCCCTCTGGATCGGGATGATGTGCTGCACCGCAGCCCAGGCAGCCGCGACGGCGCTGGCACTGCTGCTCCCATGCCGCTGTCGCTGGGCTCGCCGTGCCCTCGCCTACCTCGCGCTCGCGGTCACCATCCTCGTCCATTGCATGTACGCCAGCGCCGTCTGGGTCCTCCTCGCCGCCGACCCAGGATACACCATCGGCAGGGTCTTTTACACCATGGTCATCTGCGTCATGGTGGTGTGTGACCTGGGCTGCCTGGGCCTCCTCCTTGGAGGTGATGGGTGGGGCAAGCAGTACGCAGCCTATTAGTTCAGCTAGCAGCAAAGCAACCTGCAAGGGATCATGTTCGTGGTGGATCAGCTGATGAGGTACTGATGAGAGCCTAGTTCTATGGAATAACGTAGAGTATGCATTACTCATGCTGTGACGATTGATGGACTAGTGCCGTATGAGTGAATCTAGTAGCCGTGTAGTGTTAATAATATCAAGATCGACTATACTAGTTTGTGGTTATCTTTGATGTATTCGACCTTAATTTTCTCTATATGTTCGTCAGACATGAGTTATATGCTATGCTGGTGAAATTTTTGCTGCAGTGTATATCCATGCACACATGTTGTTTCTGGTGTTAAAATTGGCGGCTGCTACAAATCATCCGGCTGATGTCGAGATATTTTAAGCCGCCTCGCTGACCGTTTGATCAGCCTGACAGCACCGTCCGATCCTTTCTCTGAGCCCGTGGAATAGTCAACACAAGCACGACTCCCCTCACATCGCACAACCAGTCCTCCTCTCTGCTTCGATCTTGAAGCACCGGGAGTCGCCCCGCGAGTGCTACGATGCATTACCGAAAGCCGCCGGTGAGTGCTGCTATCGGATCACGGGGAGCCGCCGACGAGTACGAGTTGCAGCACCAGCGGCGAATGCCGCCTGCTCCCAGCTACCCTCTTTTGTGTTGCGTTGCAACAGAACAACGAGTGCCGCGGCGTCCGCCCTCCTCCTTCAAGCCGCGTTGTAGCACCGGCGGCGAGCGCTGCACCGGAGCACAGGGAGCCGCCATGTGAAGCTCCATTGCAGCACCGAGCTCCGAGAGGGCCGCCGACGAGCGCTGCACCGGAGCACAGGGTGCCGCCGTGCGAAGCTCCGTTGCAGCACCGAGGTTCCGAGAGGGCCACCGGCGAGCGCTGCACCGGAGCACAGGGTGCTGCCGTGCGAAGCTCCATTGCAGCACCGAGCTCCAAGAGGGCCGCCGGCGAGTGCTGGACTGTAGCAGCACCGGAGCCGCCCTCACGAGGGCTGCATTAGAGCATGAGTTGCTGCCGACGAGCGCTCCATTGTAGCTATACTGCCGGCGACTGCAGCACCAGTAACGCCAATGAGGCTGCATCGCAATGCCAGCACGCCGGCGAGGTTGCATCGCAACATGGCGACCGTGGATGAGATGCTGCGTCGCAGCTCCCGTGGCCGTGGTCGACTTGCTGCGTCGTAGCACCCATGGCCATGGTTGAGTTGCTGCGTTGCAGCACCGACGGGAGCCGACGAGCAAGGCATCACATCGCCGGCGACGGCCGCTCGTCCCGTTCGTATTGCGCCAGAGGACTCGCCGCACGTCGCTCCTCTTCGGATTGCAAAAGTGTAGGCGGCTGGACGGCGTCGCCATGGGAGCCCGAGACGAGAAAAAGGTGAAAAACTGTGCGAGGAAGATGTGCGGTGGAGAGCCCGTGCGAAGAGATAAGGTAGACTCGAGGGGGAAGCGGTGGATGGGCCTAGGGAACACGTGTCGAGCAACGCACGCGGCTTGCGTTCGCTGTTTTCATCCGGCTGAATACAATCGTTTTCCTATAATTAATTACCTGGATGCACGGGAGGTTGAAGTGGACAGCTATGTAGCCGAATGCTCGGCCGCAGGCGATGGCGAAGGCGTTGATGAGCGCCCATGCGCAGACCGGTGGGACATCATCTTGGATCTGCTTTTGGGCTGCGCTCAGAGGCAGCGGATGAGGCGTCTTGGGGTCCATGGAGGTCCGTTGATGAGGCAGCTAGGTAGGAGTAGGACGAGATCAGTAACAACATAGGTTAGTTGCCCCTCTCTAATTTCATGTGGCCATTCAGCAGGAAATAAGAAGAAAAACACATTAGCAAGGTGGCCGGAGATGGAGGGTGTTGGGGAATTAGCACACAAATGCACTTGTGGTTAACTGAAAACTGCAGCGGAAACAAGTAATCTCCGCACCACATCATGTACTAACTCAAGGATCGTTGCTTAGCACGGAAGGAAACATACGCAGCAGCATATATGGAGGCAAAAAATATTACTCAGCAGGCAAGACACTCCTCAGCCTAGTGTCTTATGGTAGGAGTAAGTTTCTGGACAGCACTAAGCATCAACAAAGAGACACCAGATTTTACGTGGAAAACCCCCAACCCGAGGGGAAAAACCACGGGCCGAAGCCACCCAAATCCTCTTCCACTATTATCAAATGTGGGATACAACAAGTTCTTCTCTAGACAGCACTAGAGGATCTCATACATCAAGATTTCTGAATCTTGGATGAACACAACAAGATTTGGGCTCAAGAACTAGGGATTGGAACAATCTCACCAAAGATGGTGGAACCGAAGCTTGAAGGAGACAAGGTAGTGGATCTGGACCATCACAACCTTGGGGAGGAGCTCCCTTTTCTTCTTCCTTCAATCTTCCTCTTCTTCCCTTGCTCTCCTGGTTTTCTCTCTTCTTCTCTCTTGGAGGATGAACTGATTTTCGTCCCTCTTGATGGTGGCTGCTGGATGGAGGGTAAAGCATCCCATCCACTCGTGCAAAGTCCAAAATGACCCTAGGTCATAACCCTAATGGGTAGTGGGCTTCTGCACCTCTTTGGGCTGCCTAAAAGGCCTCAAATGGTCATCTCCTCATAGCCCACATGAGGAGGATATCCCAACAAATCTCCCCCTCCGACTCATGAGGGGGGGCACCGCCATGCCCGCTACCTTGCAACATGCTTGTAGCTTCTTATTTGGCAATATCTTGGTCATCATATCCGAACCATTGTCGTCGGTATGGATCTTCTCAAGTTTCAGCAACTTGGAACTCACAACATCTCGAATCCAATGGTACCTCACATCAATGTGCTTGGTTCGAGAGTGATAGCTTGAATTCTTGGCAAGATGAATAGCACTCTGACTGTCACAAAACGGAACATACTTCTCTTGCTTCATGCCGAGCTCTTGCAAGAAGTTCTTCATCCACAAAACTTCCTTGCCAGCATCAACTGCTGCAATGTACTCAGCTTCTGTAGTTGATGTAGAAACACATTTCTGCAATCTTGATTTCCATGACACTGCTCCCCCTGCATAAGTCATCAGGTATCCGGATGTGGACTTCCTACGATCCTTGTCACCTGCGTATAATCTGCATCTGTATAGCCCTGCAATACAGGATCACCATTTCCAAAGCATAGACAAGATGTAGAAGTACCCTTGAGATAGCTGAGAATCCACTTCACTGCTTCCCAATGAGTTTTACCTGGATTTGTCATGAACCGGCTAACAACTCGAACTGCATAGGCAATGTCAGGCCTAGTGCATACCATGGCATACATCAAACTGCCCACAGCAGATTGGTAAGGTACTTTCCTCATTTCTTCTTTCTCCTTCTTGCTTGTAGGACATTGTTTAGAATTCAGTTTGTGATGGCCTGCAAGTGGAGAGATAACAGATTTTGCATCTTTCATATTAAACCTTTCAAGTACCTTCTCAATGTATCTTTCCTGTGAGAGCCAAAGCAGCTTCTTTGATCTATCACGGGAGATCTTCATGCCAAGTATTTGCTTAGCTGGTCCTAAATCCTTCATGGCAAATGATTTACTCAATGTCTTCTTGAGGAGAGCAATCCTCTTTGTGCCATTTCCAACAATCAGCATATCATCAACATACAACAAGAGAATAATGAAGTCACCCTCGGCGTACCTCTTCATAAAGACACAATGGTCAGGTTGTGCTTTATGGTAACCAAGCCCAGTCATAAAAGACTCAAACTTCTTGTACCACTGCCGAGGAGCTTGCTTCAAGCCATACAACCTCTTCTTCAATTTGCAAACTAAGTGCTCCTTGCCTGCAACCATGAATCCCTCTGGCTGCTCCATGTATATCTCCTCCTCTAGGTCACCATGTAAGAATGCAGTCTTCACATCAAGTTGTTCAATTTCCAAGTCCATGGTGGCAGCCATGCCAAGCACAACTCGGATCGAAGACATCTTGACCACCGGAGAGAATATCTCACCATAATCAATGCCCTTTTTCTGACTGAATCCTTTCACAACCAATCTAGCCTTGTACTTTGGATGTGAGATGTTTTCTTCAGTCTTCACTCTATACACCCACTTGTTCTTGAGTGCTTTCTTGCCTTTTAGCAGATTCACCAACTCAAAAGTATCATTCTCATACAGGGAATTCATCTCATCCTGCATGGCTTTTGACCATTCTTCTTTGTTCTCATCAGACATTGCCTCCTCATAGCATGAGGGCTCACCTGCATCTGTCATCAACACATATTGATGTGGTGGATATTTAGAAGAAGGAATGTGAACTCTTTCACTTCTTCTTTGTTGCTGCACTGGTGGTGAATCAGGTGGATTTTCGTTGGCATCATCATTACCAACTTCATCATCATCATCACTTGATGGCTGCTCGTCACTTTGACTGGTACTGCCTTGATCAGTTGCATCTCCACTGTCTTCAGTGTCATCATCTCCCCCATGATTGTCGTGCACGAGAGGAGGATGGATTGGATCCATATCAGTCTGAGGTGTGTTGGTCATTGGCTTCTCTGGTTTCCCAATATCTTTTATTGTTTCATCTTCAATAAACACCACATCTCGGCTTCTCACAATCTTCCTATTTACTGGATCCCACAACCTATAGCCAAACTCTTTACTTGGTTGGCTGAGGTGGATGCACTGCTTTGTCTTGCTATCAAGCTTGGATCTCTCGTCCCTTGGAACATGTACAAATGCCCTGCAACCAAAGACCTTCAAGTGGTTGTATGATACCTCCTTCCTTGACCAAACTCTCTGAGGAATATCACCTGCAAGAGGAACTGAGGGAGATAGGTTAACCACATACATAGCATTCATCAATGCTTCAGCCCAAAATGAATTAGGTAAATGAGCATGAGAGAGCATAGCTGTGACCCTCTCTGTGAGTGTCTTGTTCATTCTCTCTGCAAGACCATTGCGCTGAGGTGCCTTTGGTGGACTCTTCTCAAGCCTGATACCAACATTTCTGCAATACCTTTCAAAAGGACCTATGTATTCACCACCATTGTCTGATCTCACGCACTTCAATTTCCTGCCAGTTTCTCTTTCAACCTTGGCATGGAACTCCTTGAAGGCTTCAAGCGTCTGGTATTTGTGTTTCAGCACATACACAAAAACCTTTCTGGAATGGTCATCAATAAAAGTCACAAAGTATAATGCTCCACCATGAGATTTTTCCGTCATGGAGCAAACATCAGTGTGCACAATATCAAGAACATTTTCTGCACGATGTGGAGGGAGTGTACGAAATGCAGCCCTATGTTGTTTGCCAGCAAAACAATGTGCACAGGGTTTCAAGGATATACCTTTCAACTCAGGGAGGTACTCCATGCGAGCAAGAGCATGCACGCCCTTCTCACTCATATGCCCAGGCCTCTTGTGCCACAATTCAACCGAAGTGTCTTTTTCAGCAATGTTCAACACCTCATTGCACAACTTGGTTTTAGTCACATAGAGATTACCTTGCTTACTTCCTCGAGCCACAATCAAAGAGCCTTTGGTGAGCTTCCATTTTCCTTCACCAAAATAACTAGGATGTTTGATATCATCAAGCTTGCCCACTGACAACAAATTCAGCCTTATGTCGGGAACATGCCTCACATCATCGAGCACCAATCTGCAACCTGTGTTTGTTTCAATGCATATAGAGCCCTTGCCAACAATTGCTGACGAACCACTATTTCCCATCCTCACTTGGCCAGTAACACCACTAGTGTAAGATGTGAAATACTCCTTGTGTGATGTGATGTGGAAGGACGCACCTGAATCCATAACCCAACTCATGGCATCATCACGAACAACACTATAGCAATCTTCATCTTCAATGACTAGATAGTCCTCATCTGTTGCAGTCATGGCTGAACTGCTCTCAGCCTTTTGCTCGGTTTTCTTTGTGAGTTTCCCCTCTGCAAGCTCTCTTTTGTACTTCCTTCACTCACTCTTTACGTGTCCCGGATTTCCACAATGAAAGTAAGTAATATCTTTTCTCTATTTTGACTTTGATCTCCCCCTGGATTTGCTTTTGCCTTGCTGAAATCTTGTATTGCTGCGTCCACGGTTCTCATTCTTCCCATGGGTTTCAGCCACATACGCATCAGAAGAAGAGGCATAACCCTTTTCCTTCTTTCTGGCTTCTTCATTCAGCATACTGTTCTTCACCATCTCCAAAGTCAGCTTCCCATCCGGAGCTGAATTGCTAAGTGACACAACAAGCGTGTTCCAACTATCAGGCATGGAACTCAGCAGCAACAATGCTTGCACCTCATCCTCAAAGTTGATCTTCATGGCTGAAAGTTGATTTATATGGCATTGAAAGACATTTAAGTGCTCAATCACACTTGTGCCATCTCGGTATTCAAGCTTTGCAAGTCTTTTGATCACCGAGGCCTTGTTCATTGATGTCTTCCTTTCATACATAGACTCCAACTTCTGCCACATCTCATATGCATTTGTGTTATTTGCCACATGGTGGAAAATATTGTGGTTGATGTACAACCGAATCATACCTACTGCCTTTCTATGCAACACTCTCCATTCTTCTTCCGTGACACCTGTGGGTATCTTGTCTTTCACAATTGGCTCATACAAATCCTTGCAATAAAGGATGTCTTCCATCATGGGCTTCCATAATGAGTAATTGGAAGAATCATGTTTTATCATGCCACTTGTAGTAGCACTTTCTTCCAAAGCCATTGTGAGCAGCACTTCCAGCAACAATCAAGCAACTGGGATTTGCAACCTTCTAAGAAACCAAGGCTCTGATGCCACTCTGTTGGGGAATTAGCACACAAATGCACTTGTGGTTAACTGAAAACTGCAGCGGAAACAAGTAATCTCAGCACCACATTGGATATCCTCATAATGTGGGCTATGAGGAGATGACCATTTGAGGCCTTTTAGGCAGCCCAAAGAGGTGCAGAAGCCCACTACCCATTAGGGTTATGATCTAGGGTCATTTTGGACTTTGCACATGAGTGGATGGGGATGCTTTAGCCTCCATCCAGCAGCATCCACCAAGAGGGACGAAAATCAGTTCATCCTCCAAGAGATAAGAAGAGAGAAAACCAAGAGAGCAAGGGAAGAAGAGGAAGATTGAATGGAGAAGAAAAGGGAGCTCCTCCCCAAGGTTGTGATGGTCCAGATCCACTACCTTGTCTCCTTCAAGCTTCGGTTCCACCATCTTTGGTGAGATTGTTCCAATCCCTAGTTCTTGAGCCCCAAATCTTGTTGTGTTCATCCAAGATTCAGAAATCTTGATGTATGAGATCCTCTAGTGCTGTCTAGAGAAGAACTTGTTGTATCCCACATTTGATAATAGTGGAAGAGGATTTGGGTGGCTTCGGCCCGTGGTTTTTCCCCTCGGGTTGGGGGGGGGGGGTTTCCACGTAAAATCTGGTGTCTCTTTGTTGATGCTTAGTGCTGTCCAGAAACTTACTCCTACCACAAGACACTAGGCTGAGGAGTGTCTTGCCTGCTGAGTAATATTTTCTGCCTCCATATATGCTGCTGCATATGTTTCCTTCCGTCCTAAGCAACGATCCTTAAGTTAGTACATGATGTGGTGATGAGATTACTTGTTTCCGCTGCAGTTTTCAGTTAACCACAAGTGCATTTGTGTGCTAATTCCCCAACACCCTCCATCTCCGGCCACCTTGCTAATGTGTTTTTCTTCTTCTTTCCTGTTGAATGGCCACATGAAATTAGAGAGGGGCAACTAACCTACGTTGTTACTGATCTCGTCCTACTCCTACCTAACTGCCTCACCAACGGACCTCCATGGACCCCAAGATGCCTCATCCGCTGCCTCTGAGCGCAGCCCAAAAGCAGATCCGAGATGATGTCCCACTGGTCTGCGCATGGGCAGCTCGGCCCGAAAAACCCGGGCCGGGCCGGGTCGGGCTTGACGTTCGGGCCGGGCTCGGGCCTTGTTTTGCAGCCCGGAAGATAGTTCGGGCCGGGCTCGGGCTTCATTTTTTCTCTATTTCGGGCCGGGCTTGCACGCGTGTACACTAAAAAACAACGTTCGGGCCGGGCTTTTGGGCTTCGGGCTTGATTTCGGGCCGGGCTCGGGCTTGAAAACAGGGAATATTTCGGGCTTCGGGCCGGGCTCGGGCTTGGGAAATGATGGTCGGGCTTTTACAAGCCCGGCCCGAAACCCGGCCCGGCCCGACGTTTGCCCGGGTTTACTTGGTGCTGTCCAGAAACTTACTCCTACCACAAGACACTTGGCTGAGGAGTGTCTTGCCTGCTGAGTAACATTTTCTGCCTTCATATATGCTGCTGCATATGTTTCCTTCCGTGCTAAGCAACGATCCTTGAGTTAGTACATGATGTGGTGCTAAGATTACTTGTTTCCGCTGCAGTTTTCAGTTAACCACAAGTGCATTTGTGTGCTAATTCCCCAACAAAGGGGACTCACCGAGGTTCTTCGATCGCTTGGTGTGCTTCTTTCCTGAAGGGGTTCGAGCTGCAATTGCAGAGCACAGCGGCCACACTAGTGGTGGATGGGCTGTTTAAATGGCCGAGCAGCTAAAGAGAGAAGCAAAGCAACTCAATCGGCGTGGGGCTGGCGCAACACCCACTACGTGTCGAGCAGTCACAGCGTGAGCTGCACACACACACACACAGAGGGGCCTAGCTATATTGAGGCCAGGGGGGCCGCTGCCCCCCCCCCCTCGCCCAGCCAAGGATCAATTTCTGAAGAAAAAAAATTAAATAGGGCTTAGATTGGAATTTTTTTAGCATTTGACCCCCCAAGCATTGATGATTTGTGTTTCGCCCCCCCGGGATTTTCGGCTAGCTCCACCACTGCACACACACAGTGAGGAGAGTCTGGTGCGGTGCGGTTCGACATGTAAAGAAGCAAGCATGTGACGGTCTCAGCCACATTTTGATCAGCTAGCTAGTACAATGATTTGACTGAATTTTATTGTTAATCTTTTTCGATGCTTGGATCAGTTGGATGAGTTACATTGTTGACGGTCATCAATTAGGTTTTTAAGGAGCTCATTCAACCAAAAGGCTCACCAAAGGCCTACATGGTTCAACTTGACACTTGGCAAAAGAAAGAAAATCTTGATTGGCGACATGCATTTGCCAAGGCATAAAGCATCCATACCCTCTATGGCAATGCAGTGGGGCACCGTTAATTTCTTAGCAGACGTACACACATGTGAATGAATGGCCATGACAAACTAGCTAGCTAACCGTTGCGACGCTTAAATTCTTTGTAGTGGACATGGTAGTAAAAAGCTACCTAGCCAGCTCTTTATAATTAGCTGCACGGGCACGGCTTCATTGTTTGTGTAGATTCAATTGTTCATGGGATAACGAAAAATTTGTATTACTCACACATGACGTAGTCAAAATCTTTGCAAGCCATTTACTGGGAGCTTATGATGAAAAATTCTGGCCTGATAAGGCCGTTAGAAAATGTAGTTCTCCATGTCAGTAATACACAAGTAATTTCCTGAAAGAAAAGTTTCAACTAACATGATTTCTCCGGCATACGCGTGTAATAACCCCGGTTCGTGCACATTACACCAGCCACACCACTCCAATGACTCGAGGTGGTCGTCCACTTTTTGAGCAGCAAGCTAGTGTACACTAATATTTCTATGGCTCAGATGCGACATCAACGGTCACTAGCCAGCCTAGATGCCACAGCATGCATGCAAAATTACCCTCCAATCGTCTTAGCCGGCAAACTAAACGATGTCGAAAGTTTAGGGTAGTGTCCTAATCGGGTTTGGAGTTGAGGTTGTAAATTAGACTAGGACATGAGCTCAAAGTTGAACTATGCACATCTCCCTTGAGTGAACTATATATGTCTAGCATGATGTAAAAAAAAGGTTTAATGATGTAAAAAAAAGCTATATATGTCTAGCAAAGTTCGATTACACATTTCGGATACCCATTCATTGATGTGTTCCGGAAGGTGTAAGTTGTGGAACAATTTCGCAACTCTTTACATAATTGCTAAGACTCAGATATTCGACTCCACGATCAGACCGAAGAAACTTAATTTTTGAAGGTCTAAGGAGGATTGTTGTGTTTATTTTGTTTTTTCATAAAACGTCAACCGGATGTGGCTACGCTAGCACATACAAGTCAAATGTTGGGATGTGGATTCCAAACGAAAAATGGGCATCAAAAGAAGGACCTCACTTGGCACGAGGGCGTTCCAAGCCATAGCGTCCCGTACATCCAACCGTGATTGCATAGTCACATGGGTCACTCAATCTAAGCCTAGAGGATACGCCAGCAGATGCCGGAATGAATGAAAAAAACAATCTTTAACACCAGAAACAACATGTGTGCATGGATATGCACTGCAGCGACAATTTCACCAACATAGCATACATGTCTGACGATCACATAGAGAGAAAATTAAGGTCAAATACAGCAAAGATAACCACAATCCATCCACTAATTATATAGCCAGCGAGCATTGCCGAAATGGAGTAATATAACTACTAGAGTCGATTTGGATACTGACACTCCAGCAATCGTGACAGCAGAATGAATGCATACTCTACGCTCTCATCAGTACCTGGTGAGCTGATCCACGACACTACCGGAATCGCACCCCTAGCCGTCGGCATAGCCCTGATTGGCCGTCGGGACAGGCCTATGCCGACGGCCCCCGTCGGCATAGGACCGTCGGCAACATATCCGTCGGCGTAGCCCGGGAGGCCGTCGGCATAGGCCCTATCCCGACGGCCCTGGCCGTCGGCAACGTTACCTCCTAACGGCGGCCGCCGTCAAGTGCTGACCAACGCCTGCTCGCCACGTGGCAAGCCTATGCCGACGGCCAAACTAAGCCGACGGCCAGGCCATCGGCATAGGCCTGCCACGTGGCAGCAACTGGGCTCTCCTGGGGCAAGGCTATGCCCACGGCCTGGCCGTCGGCATAGACTTGCCCGAGGAGCTCCCAGTTGCTGACACGTGGCGTCTATGCCGACGGCCTAGCCGTCGGCTTAGTTTAAATCTATGCCGACGGCTAGGCCGATGGCATAGATGCCACGCGTCAGCAACTGGGAGCTCCGGCCAGCCCTATGCCGACGGCCTAGCCGTCGGCATAGTTTGTATTTGATTTTTTTTCTTTTTACTGTTTGTTTTCAAATCAATTCAATTCAGATATACAGCACATATCAGCAGATATATATGATGGAAATAGACATATAGAACACATCTAAGTATCATCCGTCACCATCACAACAATATATGTATAAGCATCATCATAATCAACATAAAGATAAGCATAAGCATATAAAGAAGCAGGCAAGTCATCTAAAGGACCATCAAAGACCACAAGTTTATCATCATCACCACACACAAGTCATCTAAAGATACATAAGCATAAGCACACAAGTAACCAAAAGGCTTAAGCGCCAGGACGTCGAGCACCGCGGAGGTCGTCACCGCCAAGACCGCTGAAGCCCAGGTCGTCAGTGCTAGCGGCAGCGCTACCGCCAAGACCGCCTCCACCTCCGCCTCCATGGATCGGAGTGGCCGGGCTCCGTGACTCGGGAGTGCTACGAAGACCACCGCCAACGGTTGATCCACCGGTTCCCTGGATGTTGAAAAGACATATTAACGGGATATATGACTGTGTTGAAAGGCATGATATGCTTTGAGTGAATAAATTGGGGATGAACTAACCGGCGAGGGGCCAGCGTTCTGTGCCACAAACTCCTCAAAGGTCAGCAACGTTGGTTGTGCTGGAGGACCCTCTGCTGATGGCCATTGAGGACACCTGCCGGCCGCCATTTCCTGAAAAGCGTGCTGCATCTGGCGATCCCTCTGCTGATGGTATGCATGAAGGCGGTCGTGCCACACCATGGTCTCCTGGCGTGTGTACTCCATGTAGGCCTACAGTATGACATGATGAAACTCATAAAACTACTAAATGCGGAAAATAAAGGGAGCAATGAAGATAAAAGGGAAAATACTTACAGTTTGCTGCTCCTGAAAGAGGGACAGTGACGGTGCACTGCTCATGGGCGTGCTTGTGCGCTGGCTCAGGGTCGGGTCGATCCGACGGAGCTGTGTGTAGGAGATAGTAGGAGTGATCACAGCATCGAGAACCGCCTCCCGACCGTGCTCCTTCGGCCCCATGCCCACCACCACCCTTTCGTCCAGATCCGCCGCAATGGGGTCAGGTGTGTCAGGATGTAACGCCAGATACCCATCGGAGTAGGCCTTCTTCCGATGCGCGGTCTTCTTGCCGTAGTACTTGGGCTCGCCAGGCTTGGGGTCCTTCCGCGTATGGGCGATCTCCCACGCCTGCATGTGTGAGAGCGGCCACTTCAGTTTCTCCTCCTGCACCACCAAACAGAGGTTAGTCATACATAAGAAAGTAATGGTAAAATAGAAGAAGAAGAATGTTTAATGGGGTTAGTCATACATTAACTGCCTTGTGGAGATAGTGGTTTCGGTTTCCCTGAGCATGTACTCCCTCCTTCCCTCGGTTAGCCTTGTTTTTGACTCTCATAGCCGCCCAGGCTCCAGCCTCATCACACCAAAGATCCACCAATGCCGCCCAGGACTCGTCTTTTCCATAACACCAATTTGGTAACACCTACATAATGAAAGCATAATGGCATGTCAACACGAAACGGTGAAATGTACCACAAGGTAATGAAAGCATAATGAAAAATCTTTTATACTTACCTTCAAGAACTCGTCCCTCTCCAAGGTAATGCCCATCCTCCGCGCGTCTTCCTTGGTCATCTTCACACCAAGATAGTCGTGATGGTATGTCAAGATGGCCACATAGCGCACCTCGTACTGCATCTGGCGGGCCTTCTTCTTGCATTGGCGCAGCACGATCTGGTCCGCTCTGGCCCTGTGCTCCGGGAGAACTCGATAGAATTTCTACAATCATGCACGAAACAAGAATGGAAGAAGCCATGAGTTAAATCATTCATGAAACTAGAATGGACTTGTGCTTCTGAAGAGAACTCACCCAGAAAGTGGTGATCACGGCCTTGGCATGGGTCCCATGGTCCGCGTGGAGGGCCGCTTCCCAGTGATCCCAGCTCGTGGCCAAGACCCGATGGTTCGGGTGCCTGACTGGATCCGGACAGTACAACCCCGGCCAGTGTAATTTCAGCAAGACGGTGATGAGGCCGTTGGGAATACGGACCCCTTTAGAATATATCCAGTTGCTGCAAAAGAATGAACTATTAGCATGTGACAAGCAAAATAAACAACAACCGGAATGAGCATGTGACAAGAAAAATAATGAAATTATTATAAAGTGGCACTTACTCTTTCCCCATGGGCTCAATGAGCCACTTCTGCTCCTCAGTAGCAGGAACCTGCTTTGGTAGCTTTGCGTTACCACGCAGCCACCCCTTGTTGTCAACCCCCTCCCCGCCAGCACCATCATCCCCGCCACCACCCTCCTCCTCGCCTGCCTCCCCCTCCCCAACCTCCTCCTCATCCTCCTCCTCCTCGTCCTCCTCCTCCACCTCCTCCTCGGCCCCATCCCGAACCTCCTCCTCCTCGCCTGCCTCATCCTCCTACTCCTCCTCACCAGAGGAGGGTACCTCACTAGAGGAGGGTACCTCACTAGAGGATGGCCTCGAAGACAACACCCCTAAGTCGGTGAGGGTGCGCTCTTTCTGGCCGCGACCCCCTGTAGTGGCTCTCCCCCCACCACCTCGCCCTCTAGGGGCTCTCCCCCCGCCCCCTCCTCCTCTAGGGGCACCTCTCCCTGGACCTCCCTGTGAGGAGTCATCGTCAAGTAGCCGGGGGGGAGGATTACGTGCTCGACCACTCCGACTAGGCAGGCCAACGACCTTGCGTAGGAAACCCACGCCGTCGGCCTTCCCCTTGCCCATGTTCCACGAACCTGCATTGAAAAGAGAATAAGCAATTAGTAAATTAATGAAATGAAGGAAAAGGCATGGTAATAAACACATTAATAAAAATGCATAAAAGGCATATTCCTAAACTATAGAAAAAAAGACTTGACACGTACATCTGCTAGAAACCATATGAATCATCACTGTTGTAACCTCTTTCTCGGTCCGTCTCATCATCACTATCAATCATATCATCTTCGTTTCTGACGGAGGTGGAGGCTCTTCCTCGTCGTCAGCGTCTTCGTTTAACTTTTCTAGCATAAGTATGTCATTTTCATTGACAATGGTCTCACCATCATTCCGTGCTTCGTCGTCGTTTGGATCCACATCATCATCACCCAATGGTCTAGTGTCATCGTTTCTAACCACATCATCATCATCAGGTTGCTCTTGATAGAACACTCCCTCGTATGTCATGGGGTTAATGTTGTAGTAATCGTCTTCATTCGGGTTCGGTAGCTTACCATGTGGCGACACCTTGAACACAACTTCCCAACCCTTTAGGTACTCTTTCTGGCATGGGTAAGGCAGATAATATACTTGTGTAGCTTGGGTAGCCGCAATGAAGAGATCGGCTCCGGCATAGACGGTTGATGGTTTAACTTCGACCAAACCAATGGAAGGCGTATGTTTTACCCCCTCCCGCGGATCGAACCATCGACATTTGAACACAGGCAGACTTAGGGTCTCGCGCCGCTGGTGGAATTTAATCTCGTATATATTTTGTACCCTTCCGTAGTAGTCTACTGAATTTTGACCGGGGGTGTACACTCCGGTATTTATAGTTTTGGGATCAGGCCGGCTGTTCTGGTGATCCTCTGTATGGAAGCGATACCCATTCACATCATACTTTTTACATGTCATGACGGCAGGGTCAAAACCCATGGAAACCCATCTCAATTCATCATCCATAGATATGTTCGGATCTTTTCCCTACAAGTATAATTGAAATTGTTGCGTGCATTAGTTAACTAATAAATGTTGAACTGGGTATTTAATAGGGGAGTGTGGAAAATTACTTTCTCCATGAACCAAGCAACAAATTTTTTACGTCCAGGGTTTCCATGACGGAGAAGAGTAAGTGCCTCTGCCTCAGTAGGAGGATTCATTCCCGTCCATTCCTCTTGAACGAAATCACTAAAAAAAACGGTGTTAGACCGGGACTAAGTGAACATAAAACATGATGATGTGGAAGACATAAAGGAATGGTGTAGTGGTATTACCTCATCCACACTTCCTCAAGTTCCCTGATGTTGTGCAAGATATAGAACATGAGGTCTTCCCACTCTTGTCGTGGCATGTTATAAGGTTTCGAGGCCCCAGCCCTCCCACCTCGCACCCGCATAAAGAGGTTTCTTCGACGAGGCCAAGACCTCCAAGAAGGCCTTTGCGGTTGCCTCCGGCTCCTCCGGTTCATTCTCTGAAGGTGTCGCATTTCCCGTTTCTGCAACAATGACATCATCTAGCATGTCCCTGACCCCGTCGTCCTCATATCCATCGATGCGTTGTCGCATCACCTCCTCTCTACCACGGTCCTGCTCGGCTATGTTTATCGGCGGCATGTCAAAGTTTGGCATATATCCGTGCGTGCGAAGGTGCTCACTCATGTCCGTCTGATTTCTACGGTGACGTCTGGCACATCTCGCATAGGGGCATGGTGGGATAATTCTCATTGGACGACGGAATATCTCCTTCAAATACACATCGGTTTTCACGATCCACTCTGATGTTACTCGATTCCGACGGATAAAACCACTGTACATCCACTGATTATCTGCCATCCTCTGCTTTTTTGCAAGCCACACAACATAATTAAGGATTCATTTAAATTAATCACATCAAATTTTCAGTTTCTACCGCGTTTAATCCACCTACATCTCTAATAGGTAAAGATGGGTCCTAATCCCACCAGAGGATGTGTAGATTGAGTACGTTCTCCATTCTACCCCGTTCCGAGACAAAATTTCGGCAGCACCTCCCCGCTGTTCTCCAGATACACGTCTCGGCAAATAGCCGAGAAAATGTGCTCCGGAGAACAATGGGGAGGTGCCGCCGAAATCCTATCTCGGAACAGGGTAGAACATGGAGAACATACCCAATCTACGCATCCTCGGGCTGTCCGTGGAAAACGCTGGACAATCCGAAAGAGCTGCGGTGATAAATATGCAATTGAATGCATATTTATCGATGCAACCCTTTTGGACGGGAGACGCCTAGGTTACGCCAGTTGACTTGAGAATGAAATCTAGTCACATGAAAAAGGAGGTGATGGATTTGTAGCTCACCCTCCGCTGTAGAGGAAGTAGTCGAACAGCAGAGGGATGCTCAGGGACCAACGCTTCGGACAACGGCCACTCCGGTGAAATGTGACACCACAAAGCCTGCAAATTCCACTGAAAAAACAACTTAGATCATCACATCTCAGTCAAGTGTCAAACTTTTGTCTTCTATTATTTTAACAAGATCATCATGACTATCAATTTTTTAGCAAGATCATCACATCTTAGTAAGTTTCAAAATTTTGTCTTCAATTATTTTATCAAGATCATTATGAGTATAAACAAAATAGCAAGATCATCACATCTCAGTCAAGTGTCAAAATTTTGTCCAACATCCATCCATCCATTCATATATCATTAACTTGACCAACATCCATTTATCAACATGACCTAACATTAAATTTATGACAAACAAAGTTTCTAAAAAAATTCACCGACATTCCATCCCATCCACCATCTATGACTCTAACAACATCCATGCATCCATCTAACAAAAAAAATCCATACATCCATCCACCTAAAAACAGTAGCAAGAAGAACAAAAAACATACAATTTTTTTATTTATCTAACTATCTATCCATCCATTCATCTAGCAAGGCAGCAACGGCAGGGGAGCAAGGCAGCAGCGGGGGGAGTGGCACGGTGGCGGGGGAGCTCACCGAGGGGGGCGGTAGGGGAGCGGCGGGGGACGTGGTGGCAGAGGTGGTGTCTGAGGGGCCGGCGACGGGCGGTGGAGCGTGGGCGGCCGAGGCCTCCCCGGTGCTCACCAGCACCAGAGGAGGGCCGGGAGGGCGCCGGAGTTCGCCGGAGCCACGACCGCGGCCAGCTCACCAGCAGCAGCAGGAGGTGGGCGAGGCGGCGGGTGGAGGGGGCCGCCGGGGCTTGGGTGGAGAGGGGCGGACGACGGCAACGATGGAGGGCGGCGGCGGGTATAGGCGGCGGATGGGGCGGCGGGTGGAGGGGGCGGCCGGGGCGGCGGGTGGAGGGGGACTGGGGTGGAAGGGGGCGGACGGCGGCAGCGGGTGGAGGGGGTGGACGGCGGCGCGGCGGGTCGGGATCCGGTGGCGGCGGCGGCGCGGGTGGGGGTCGGGGTCGGGCGGCGGCGCGGCGTGGGTCGGAGTGGTTTGAGGAGGGGCAGTTGAACGAGTGGCCACGGCGTGGCCCGAGTGGATAAGGGTGGCTCTATGCCGACGGCCAGGCCGTCGGCATAGATAGGAGGCCTATGCCGACGGCTATGCCGTAGGCATAGATGGCAACTACTTTTTTTTTGAAAAAATAGTGCCACCTCGCCGAGGGAAAAGCAATTTGACCTGTTTAAATAGTTCATTAATCCATACGTTATAAGCTCCGGTATTCATTAGACTTATATGAAGAAAATGGACAGTTGCTGTGAACTTTTCAGTGCTCGGGCACCGGGCGTGCCCGGGCAGCCGGCCGGTTCCCGAGCACTAAAAGGTTCACATCAATTGTACATTTTCAATGATGAATACCGGAGTTTTTAATCAATTCAATTATTACATTTTTAGATTCTTAGTTTACCGTCTGTATGGGACCCGGTACCCGGCACCTGGAGGGGGGAAACGGATGCGTCGGGTCTACACGGAGGGGATCTTGCTGTGGGTCTGGCCCGGATGTTGCTCCAAAGTGTTCCTATGGGCTGACCTACCACAACCGGGTGGATAGGTCCACTGCTCAAAGCCCGTCCGTGCAAAGTCAAAGGGCTAGATCCCGTGGTCAAACGCTACAGGGTTAGGCGGGACGGGGGCCCCGGGGGGGGGGTAGCAATGCCACCCAAGCGTCGCACCGGGCCCCCATACATGCGGGGTGGTGTGGTGGCATGTCCGAAGAGGCGGCACGCATCTCCGGGGGGTGCCCCCTCACGAACGGCGATGACACGGTAGTAGACGTTCCGCGGTAACGATGCGGCGTGAATATTATTAAATACTCGGAGCGCGATAAAATCATGAGTTTTTTACACGACGCGGGCACATGTGCTGTAGGACTGATGGTAATTTTTCATAATTGTTCGTGATGGAGTAGTATCTGAACAATTCCCTCTATGCGGATTGCTCTTCGCGTGTCTACGACTGTGGCCGGCGGCCTCCGGGGGCTAGCATGCCGCCAAATCTTGCGTAGGCGGCCTCTCACAAGTCTGGAAGTGTTGTGGCGGGTGCAAACGCCCGGCACGCGTCTCCGGGGTGTGCCCCCCTCACGGACGGCGCCGCCGCCGGCACCTGGAGGGGGGAAACGGACGCGTCGGGTCTACACGGAGGGGATCTTGCTGTGGGTCTGGCCCGGATGTTGCTCCAAAGTGTTCCTATGGGCTGACCTAACACAACCGGGTGGATAGGTCCACTGCTCAAAGCCCGTCCGTGCAAAGTCAAAGGGCTAGATCCCGTGGTCAAACGCTACAGGGTTAGGCGGGACGGGGGCCCTGGGGGGGTAGCAATGCCACCCGAGCGTCGCACCGGGCCCCCATACATGCGGGGTGGTGTGGTGGCATGTCCGAAGAGGCGGCACGCGTCTCCGGGGGGTGCCCCCCTCACGAACGGCGATGACACGGTAGTAGACGTTCTGCGGTAACGATGCGGCGTGAATATGGATAAAATCATGAGTTTTTTATACGACGCGGGCACATGTGCTGTAGGACTGATGGTAATTTTTCATAATTGTTCGTGATGGAGTAGTATCTGAACAATTCCCTCTATGCGGATTGCTCTTCGCGTGTCTACGACTGTGGCCGGCGGCCTCCGGGGGCTAGCATGCCGCCAAATTTTGCGTAGGCGGTCTCTCACAAGTCTGGAAGTGTTGTGGCGGGTGTAAACGCCCGGCACGCGTCTCCGGGGTGTGCCCCCCTCACGGACGGCGCCGCCACCGGCACCTGGAGGGGGGAAACGGACGCGTCGGGTCTACACGGAGGGGATCTTGCTGTGGGTCTGGCCCGGATGTTGCTCCAAAGTGTTTCTATGGGCTGACCTAACACAACCGGGTGGATAGGTCCATTGCTCAAAGCCCGTCCGTGCAAAGTCAAAGGGCTAGATCCCGTGGTCAAACGATACAGGGTTAGGCGGGATGGGGGGCCGGGGGGGGGGGGGGGGGTAGCAATGCCACCCGAGCATCGCACCGGGCCCCCATACATGTGGGGTGGTGTGGTGGCATGTCCGAAAAGGCGGCACGCGTCTCTGGGGTTTGGCCCCCTCCAAGTGACGGCGACACTGCCTTGCGTGCAGGGGGGCACAACGCGGAGCCCCAAGACGGGCGTCTACGCATGCCTGAACACTTTCACATATGCATCGGGACCCGTGCGATGTTTCGGTGACATAGCTACACCCCGAATCCCCCCCCCAACCAGAATTCCCTCCGTGTCGACAGTTTTCCCCCTCCATGACACGGCGATAGCGACGTTCGTAACGGGGGGCAATCGATATACCATCGGGGTACGTTTTTTTAGATAAGGCATAATTATCTTATGGAAAAACAAAAATTAAAATAAAGTAAAAATAACAAAATAAAGTAAAATAAATGTATGCCGACGGCAAGGCCGTCGGCATATCTGTGCACACACGGAGATGCAGTCCCGTGGATCGATGACGTGGCATGGCGCACGGATCGATGACGTGGCAGAGCGGCCTATGCCGACGGCTATGCCGTAGGCATACCTTTGCCATAGATATTATAAAGCAAAATTTAAAATAAAACTAAATAAATATATGCCGACAGCAAGGCCGTCGGCATAGCTGCGCACACGGATCGATGACGTGGCAGAGGGGCATGGCCAGGTCTATGCCGACGGCTATGCCGTAGGCATACCCTACCATAGATATGCCGACGGCCGCCGTTACCTCCCGTCGGCGTAGTTTCAACGCCGTCAAACGGTCAGCGCTGACCGGGTAGGTGGGCCCGGGCTATGCCGACGGCCGCGCCTATGCCGACAGTCCCCGTAGGCATATCTCGAGCGGTCCCGACGGCCACATGTATGCCGACGGCTTTTCTACGCCTACGGCCTGTCCTTGGCCGTCGGCATAGGTACATCTATGCCGACGGAGGCCGTCGGCATAGATAAGGCCGTCGGCGCAAGCAGTTATTCTGGTAGTGCGAACATGATCAGAAGAAATAGGCTACGTACTTCATGCCCCACCCATCACCTCCCAGGAGGGCCCGGAAGCTGAGGAGGTCGCCCACCACGAAGAAGCAGAAGCCCGCGGTGAAGTAGATCCTGCCGAAGATAAATCTGGGTCGGCGGCGAGGAAGACCCAAACGGTGCTGGCGTACATGCAATGGTCGAGGACGGTGACCGCGAGCGCGAGGTAGGCGACGGCACAGCGGGCCAGCGACGGTGGCCTGGTAGCAGCAGTGCCAGCGCCGCCGCGGCCGCCTGTAACGAGGCGCAGCACAGCATCCCGATCCAGAGGGCGCTTACCCTGGCTTCCTCCGCGTCCGTCAGCTCGATGCACGGCAGAATGAAGGATCGGTCGAAATGTCAAGCATCGGAGGGCAGTACACGGGTAGGTGGTTACCTGGCTGCATGAGACATGGATGTAGTCGACGGCTATGTAGCCGACTGCTGTGCTGAAGGTGTTGAGAAGCGTCCATCCGCAGACCAGCGGGACGGCATCCCGGATCTTCTTGGCCGCGCTCAGAGGCAGCAGATCAGGGGTCTTGCCGTCCATGGACATCGATCCAAGCTAGGTACGTAAGTAGCAGACTAGCAGTAGGAGGAGATCACGAGATCAGCAACAACTTATGGTTAGGTTCCTCCTCTCTAATTTCATGTCCCCGTTCAACATGAAAAAAGAAGAAGTGGATGAAGAAAAGAACATTAGCAAAACGGCCGGAGATGTACGAAAATATAAAATAAAACAGCTGCACCCTGGCCCTCTCTATCTAGCCATCTATTCTGCGCATGGCGATTCATGCAAACACATTTTTCTTTTTTGTTTCTCTCACATAAAACATATTTTGAAGTTCAAACCTTTGCAGCGTAGCAAAGTTTTCTATCTAGAATCTAGGATAAATCTTTCAGGATTTTTTGTCAAACATAAATATACAAAAAATGATTTTTTAATCTAAAAAATCATTTTTTGTATATTATGTTTGACAAAAAATCCTGAAAGATTTATCCTAGATTCTAGATGGAAAGCTTTGCCATGCTGCAAAGGTTTGAACTTCAAGACATCTTTTATGTGAGAGAAACAAAAAAGAGAAATTTTCATATGGAAAGTTAGTTGTGTTGCACAGATCTTAAAGCAATATTGGACAGTCAGGATACCAGAGCCGGGGTGCAGCTGTTCTAAAAATCCACGTCCCGGAGATGGAGTGGACTCACCGTCACTCGCTGAAAAGAGAAGTTTTCATATGAAAAGTTAGTTGTGTTGCACAGATCTTAAAGCAATATTGGACAGTCAGCATACCAAGCCGGGGTGCAGCTGTTCTAAAAATCCACGTCCCGGAGATGGAGTGGACTCACCGTCACTCGCTGGTCAGATGCACGGGAGGGAGGTTCTTTCCTAGCTTGCTAGCTTGCTGTGCTTCCTTCTGAAGGGGCTCGAGCTACAACCACAGAGTGCAACGACCACGCTAGTGGTGGAGCGGCTCCTGTTGAAGTGCCCGAGCGGCGACGAGCGCAGCAGCGAGAGAGAGAAGCAAAGCGACTCGATCGGCGTGCTGCACAAAAACACACACACACACAGGAAGGAGTGTCCGGTTCATCTCATGGCAGTGACGAAGGAAACTACCGCGAAGTTGCGTCCGCGAAGCACCCATACCCTCTTTGGCAATGAGGTGTGGCACACTCAATTTCTTTGCAGGTTGACAAAAACGTGAAAACTTAGCACGCGCACATGCATACGGATACGGCGCAGTGAAAACCTAGCTAGCCTGCTCTTTCTAATGAGTTGCACGGTCAGTTTCAAGTTTCAAACTAGTGCGATTTCTAGTCTAGCTAGCATACTGCATACGCATGTAATAAGAGCAACTACAACGCGCCGAGCCAAACGGACGGCGATTTTGTCCACCTTTTGTCCGTTTGGGTCGGCCCGACGGACACCCACGCTCGCTTCCGCGTTTGGGTCGGCGCATGCGCTAAACGCTGGCCCGACTCATTTTTACGACGCGCGGAAAAAATTGAACACAAATATTTTGAAAATGAAAAAACATTAATGACGGTCACAAAGGCCGGCGAAAGTCCACGCGTCCACATTTACATTAATTAAACATTAGTAAAACAAAACTACGAGGCGACGCGCTGCCCTAGGCGTCCTCGTCGTCGTCGTCGGGGCCGGTGAGGTCGATCAGCGTTGGCGCATGGCCGGCCCAGGGGAACGCAGTGTTCCAGGCGGGGGCGTCCGCCGCCGGCTGGGCACGGCGCGCCTCCTCCTCGGCATCGCGCTCCAGCTGCTCGAGGTACTCACCTTCGCGGCGCTCCTCGGCCAGCCTTCGCTGGCGCCACAGCTTGAGGTAGGCCGCCTCGTGCGCCTTCGTCGCCCGCATCCAGACCAGCGGCGCACTGACCCACTCGCGCACCACTCCGGTCCAGGAGTAGCACTCGATAGGGATCGGCTCCGACTAGGCCTTGGCTGGGGACGGCGGGGCCAGCGGCCGCACTACGCAGTCGCCGGCTGCGGATAGCGCCATGGCCTCCGCCATGCGCGCCTCGTACGCCGCCTCCTCCTCCTCCCTACGCCGCTCTTCCTCCTCACTCTCCCTGAGGACAGCCGCCAGGGCCGCCTGGTCCTCGTCGCGAACGACGAGGGGCGGCGGTGGGGAGCCATGCGAGACGTCGCGGACGCCGCGCCGCCTGGCCTCCTCGTGCTCGAAGGCGAACCAACGCCTCCAATAGGGCGAGTCGACGTCGTAGGCGGGGTCGCAGAGCTGCTCTGCCGTCAGCAGCGCCCGCCGGTGCCGCACCTCCTTCCGCGTGCACCCTGGCCGACCGCGGCGCAGCCGGCACTGGTGTCCTCTCCGAATCCAAGTGCCATACGTGTGGCAGGGTGACGTCGGGGTAGGGGAGAGGGACGAGCTTCTCCCAGTGCCACTTCGCCTGGTGCACCGGGAAGACGTCGGTGGAGGCAGGGGGAGGCGGGGGAGAGGGGTGGTGGGGCCCTTGCTCTTGCCTTTGCCGGAGAAGAAACCCATCCTTCCAGTGGCTAGGGTTGCCGCCGACGGGGGAGCAGAGGGTGGCGAGATGGGGACGGGGGGCTTCTGGAAGCAGATGAGGACCCCCTCCCCCACGCTCGGATTAAAAAAGGCCGACCGCCGTCGCTGACGTGTGGGTCCGAGGTGGACGGTCGTCATAAATTAAGCTGACCGCGGTAGTTGGATGGCTGCCAGGTGGGGACGTGGCAGACACCGAGAAGGCGCGCGAGGCGTCCGTTTCACGTTTGCGCCGACACATTTCTGCCGTAAATTTGGGACGCAAATGTGTTGGCGCGGACGTGAAGCAGACGCGTTTTACGAATTGGTCGATGCGTTGGGCCTCTACTTTTATCCGAGCCGATCCAAATGGACGGCGGTGGACGAAATGGATACCTACATTTGGAGTTGCTCTGATAGCCCGGCTTCCTGCACGGTGCACCAGCCGCAACGTGCCACTCGGACGACTGGCGGTGGCACATCCACATTTGGATCAGCAGCTTGCTAGTATACAATGATTTGACTGAATTGTTTGGTTAATCTTTTGTGACGCTTGGATGAGTTACATTGTTGATGGTCATCCATTACATTTTTTATTTAAGGAGCCCACTCATCAAATTATTTACCTTTGTCAAGAATGGGAGGTGAAGCTCCACCAAAGGTGCACACGCTTCAACTCCACCCATTGTCAAAAGAAGGAAAAACACCATTGATGATATGCATCTACCAAGGCATAAAGCACCCATACCCTCTTTGGCAATGCAGTGGGACGCTTAATTTCTTTGCACTGGACGGTCTCAGCATGCGCACACATGCACATGCGTAGATGGCAGTAAAAGGCTACCTAGCTAGCCAGCTATTTTTCAGTAGTTGCACGATCAGTTTCAACTGGCACAACTTCATTGTTGGTGAGATTCAATTGTTCTTGGACCAACGAAAATTTTCTATTAGTAAATAATCTTTGTAAATCGTTTTTTGAAAGGAAGATTACCCCTGGCCTCTACACAGGGGGTTTGGGAATTGAAAATTTCGAAGTAAAGAATAAATATCTCCTTAGCAAATGGTTATATCGGCTATCCTTAGAGGAGGAAGGGGTGTGGATTCAGCTATTGCACAACAAGTATCGGCAATTCAAAAGTTAAGCACAAGTTACGGTCCAGTCGAATGATTTCCCTTTTGAAATTGGTTAATGAGAACTAAGGTCGCTTTCTTTAACAGAAGTAAATTTATCATTGGGGAATGGACACACAACTAGATTCTGGCAGGACACTTAGAGACGCCTCTAGTTTTGTAGTATCCAACGCTTTAAAATATTGTAGATTCTAAAGACGGACTTGTAAGTACAATATTAGGTTATGTTCCCTTCAATATTCAGGTCAGGTGGGCTTTAGTTGGGGAACGATGGGATAGATGATAGCATTTAGTGCGTAGATTGATGGAGGTCAATCTATCCAGTGAGTCAGATGTATTCCGATGGAAACTCTCAGTTTCAGGCATGTTCTCACTAAAATCTATGCATGTGGACTTGACTAATACTGGACCAATCCCCAGATCTATTGATATTTGGAAAATAAAGGTGGCCTTCAAATAAAAAAGTATGTGGTTTGTCATAAGAGAGTGATTCTGACTAAGGACAATTTGACAAAGCGTAGGTGGGAAGGGAGCAAACGGTGTTGCTTTTGTGATCACGAGGAAATGATTCAACATTTGTTTCTCACATGTCCACTAGTCAGGTTATTGTTGCGAACAATACATGTGTCCTTTAATGTTTCTCCGGTCACTAGTATCTTTCATTTGTTTAGCAATTGGTTAGGTGGGATTGAGCTTAATACAGGATCATGAATTCGTGTGGGAGTTTGTACATTATTTTGGGCTACTTAAAACTGAAGGAATGATGTTGTATTTAACAGGACAAATATCACAAACTTTTTGCAGATTATCTATCAGGCGTCTAGATGGATCCGTGCAAGGTAATTACTGCTACGCCACGCTGAGGAGATGGAGCATATGGCCTTAGGGTGCAACCGATGGAAGACAATAGCACGGGCTATATACAATCAGTTTGGATGGCGGTCCAATAATATGATAGGGGTTGTGTCCTATTTTTTGGCCAATTGTGGCTATTTACATTCTTAATTTTGTTCACATACTTTGATATGTTACTCATACTTTGATACTTCATTCAGTTAAATAAATCATTATGTGCATCTCTTGATGCAGAGGCCAGGGGTAGTCCTCCTTTCAAGAAAAGAACAACTCCGTGATGCCCTTAATATTCAGTTTGGATAGCAGAAAGGTTCTCTGTCTTTTCTCCAAGGACACCTATAGTACTCCAATTGACCGTACGCAAAATATTGACCGAAAAATTGGGCATGACCGTTTCTACAAATTTAAACATAATGAGTGCCAGAAATTTGCCGAAATAAAAATAATCAATGTTTGCCAAAACATTGTCACTCATTTTGATCCCTGCAAATACAAACCAACATTACTCCAATTGACCCTAAACAAAATATCGACGAAAAAATTGGGCACGACATTTGCAAAAAACTGGACATAACGAGTGCTAAAAATTTGGCGAAACATAACTTAATCGATGTTTCACCATGAAAGTGCAACTATCCCTGGGTGGTTTTGGTAATTCCTAACAACATATAGCTCATTGAGCTAATGCTATTTCAAGATAAATATTTCAGGAAAGCTCAATGATTGGCATGGCATGGATTAGAAAGTGGACCCCTCAAAATGCTAAGGATAAAAGGATTGGCTCAAGCTCAAAGCACAGGACTCTACATTTTACTTTTAGTGATCCAAGATCACATTGAGTCCATAGGAAAAGCCAATACTATTAAAAGGGGGTGAGGTGTTGCTTAATGAGGTTCTTGCTCAAAATGCTT
This sequence comes from Triticum aestivum, assembly GCF_018294505.1. NCBI lineage: Eukaryota > Viridiplantae > Streptophyta > Magnoliopsida > Poales > Poaceae > Triticum > Triticum aestivum. The sequence continues at coordinate 418,049,043 of NC_057802.1, read as the reverse complement.
AGTGATATGCTCCAAAAACCCTCAACTACTTTCTCACACCCAAATATGTCCCAAACCAAAAGTCAAACTCGGCCCCACCGAAACTTTCTATCCGGCGCCACCAAGTTCAATTGACATAGCCACTGCCAGAAACCATAGTCTTTTCGGTCTCACCGATAGGGATCTTGGTCTCACCGAGATGGGATTGTAATCTCTCCGTTTCCCTTCGTAACGTTTCGGTTAAACCGAGATGAGCGATTGGTCCCACCGAGATTGCAATGCAAACTCTTTGTTTCCCCTTCATAACGTTTTGGTCTAACCGAGATGAGCGAATCGGCCCCACCGAGTTTGCCTGACCAACTCTCTGGTTAGCTTATTACCAAAATCGGTCTCACCGAGTTTGTGTAATCGGTCTCACCGAGATTACGTTATGCCCTAACCCTAACGAAATCGGTCCCACCGAGTTGACATGTCGGTCCCACCGAAAATCCTAACGTTCACATTTTGAACTAAATCGGTCTGACCGAGTTTTCTGATTCGGTCCCACCGAGTTTGGTGATTTGTGTGTAACGGTTAGATTTTGTGTGGAGGCTATATATACCCCTCCACCCACTCTTCATTCATGGAGAAAGCCATCAGAACATGCCTACACTTCCAACATACATTTTCTGAGAGAGAACCACCTACACTTGTGTTGAGGTCAAGATAATCCATTCCAACCACATAAATCTTGATCTCTAGCCTTCCCCAAGTTGCTTTCCACTCAAATCATCTTTCCACCAAATCCAAATCCTGTGAGAGAGAGTTGAGTGTTGGGGAGACTATCATTTGAAGCACAAAAGCAAGGAGTTCATCATCAACACACCATCTATTACCTTTTGGGGAGTGGTGTCTCCTAGATTGGTTAGGTGTCACTTGGGAGCCTCCGTCAAGATTGTGGAGTTGAACCAAGGAGTTTGTAAGGGCAAGGATATCGCCTACTTTGTGAAGATCTACCCTAGTGAGGCAAGTCCTTCGTGGGCGACGGCCATGGTGGGATAGACAAGGTTGCTTCTTCGTGGACCCTTCGTGGGTGGAGCCCTCCGTGGACTCGCGCAACCGCTACCCTTCGTGGGTTGAAGTCTCCATCAACGTGGATGTACGATAGGACCACCTATCGGAACCACGGATAAAAAATCTCCGTGGCTACATTGCGTTTGCTCCCTCCAAACTCCTCCCTTTACCTTCATGTGCAATTGTTTTACATTCCGCTGCTATACTATTAGAATCGCATGTGTAGGTTTATTCTTGACTTGTGCTAAGTTGCTAAAATCTGCCAAAACTTAAAATTGGGAAAAGGCTAGATTTTTATTTGGTCAAGTAGTCTAATCACCCCGCTCTAGACATACTTTCGATCCTACAAGTGGTATCAGAGCTTTTGTCTCCATTTTCTTTGATTTCCATGTTGGGGATCGTAGCAGAATTTTAAAATTTCCTACGCATCACCAAGATCCATCTATGGAGTATACTAGCAACGAGGGGAAAGGAGTGCATCTACATACCCTTATAGATCACGAGCGGAAGCGTTCTAATGAACGGGGTTGATGGAGTCGTACTCGCCGTGATCCAAATCACCGATGACCGAGTGCCGAACGGACGGCACCTCCGCGTTCAACACACGTACGGAGCAGCGACGTCTCCTCCTTCTTGATCCAGCAAGGGGGAAGGAGAGGTTGATGGAGATCCAGCAGCACGACGGCGTGGTGGCGGAAGTTGCGGGATCCCGGCAGGGCTTCGCCAAGCACAAACGGGACGGAGAGGTGTTGCAGGGGGAGAGGGAGGCGCCAGGGGCTGTGGTGCTGCTGCCCTCCCTCTCCCCCACTATTTATAGGCCCCCTGGAGGGGGGGGGGGCGCCGGCCCTGGAACCCATCTACATGGGGGGGGGGGCGGCCAAGAGGGAAGGGGGGTGGCTTCCCCCCTAAGCCAAGTGGGACGCCCCCACCCCTAGGGTTTCCAACCCTAGGCGCAGGGGGAGGCCCAAGAGGGGGCACCCTAGCCCACTAAGGGCTGGTTCCCTTCCCACTTCAGCCCATGGGGCCCTCCGGGATAGGTGGGACCACCCGGTGGACCCCCGGGACCCTTCCGGTGGTCCCGGTACAATACCGATAACCCCCGAAACTTTCCCGGTGGCCGAAACTGGACTTCCTATATATAATTCTTCACCTCCGGACCATTCCGGAACTCCTCGTGACGTCCGGGATCTCATCCGGGACTCCGAACAACTTTCGGGTTTCCGCATACTAATATCTCTACAACCCTAGCGTCACCGAACCTTAAGTGTGTAGACCCTACGGGTTCGGGAGACATGCAGACATGACCGAGACGCCTCTCCGGTCAATAACCAACAGAGGGATCTGGATACCCATGTTGGCTCCTACATGTTCCACGATGATCTCATCGGATGAACTACGATGTCGAGAATTCAATCAATCCCGTATACAATTCCCTTTGTCAATCGGTATGTTACTTGCCCGAGATTCGATCGTCGGTATCCCAATACCTTGTTCAATCTCGTTACCGGCAAGTCACTTTACTCGTACCGTAATGCATGATCCCGTGGCTAACTCCTTAGTCACATTGAGCTCATTATGATGATGCATTACCGAGTGGGCCCAGAGATACCTCTCCGTCATACGGAGTGACAAATCCCAGTCTCGATCCGTGCCAACTCAACAGACACTTTCGGAGATACCCGTAGTGTACCTTTATAGTCACCCAGTTATGTTGTGACGTTTGGCACACCCAAAGCACTCCTACGGTATCCGGGAGTTGCACGATCTCATGGTCTAAGGAAATGATACTTGACATTGGAAAAGCTCTAGCAAACGAACTACACGATCTTTTATGCTATGCTTAGGATTGGGTCTTGTCCATCACATCATTCTCCTAATGATGTGATCCCGTTATCAATGACATCCAATGTCCATAGTCAGGAAACCATGACTATCTGTTGATCAACGAGCTAGTCAACTAGAGGCTTACTAGGGACACGTTGTGGTCTATGTATTCACACATGTATTACGATTTCCGGATAACACAATTATAGCATGAACAATAGACAATTATCATGAACAAAGAAATATAATAATAACCATTTATTATTGCCTCTAGGGCATATTTCCAACATTCCATAGCTTTTGGTGATCATAGCCTTGGTTTCACAACCTAGGAGAGTATGGCGTCTAGCGAGGGAAATTACCACCATAGAGGTCCTTACTTTGATGGTACTAATTTTGCTATTTGGAAGCATAAGATGAAAATGCATATTCTTGGACATAACCCCGCCGTTTGGGCTATTGTGTGTATTGGCTTGCAAGGTGAATTCTTTGATGGGAGAGAATTGAACCGTGAAGCTACCGCGGAAGAGTTGAAGATGCTGCAATACAATGCTCAAGCTTGCGATATCCTCTTCAACGGATTGTGCCCTGAAGAATTCAACAAAATCAGCCGTCTCGAGAATGCAAAGGAAATTTGGGATACTTTGATTGATATGCATGAAGGTACCGACTCCGTCAAGGAATCCAAGTTGGATGTGCTTCAAAGTCAGCTTGACAAGTTCAAAATGAAGGATGGTGAAGGTGTCGCTGAAATGTACTCTAGGCTTGCTGTCATCACAAATGAGATTGCCGGCTTAGGAAGTGAAGAGATGACCGATAGATTCATCATCAAGAAGATCCTAAGAGCCTTGGATGGAAAATATGATACCGTGCGCACATTGATCCAAATGATGCCCAATTACAAAGATCTCAAGCCGACGGAAGTCATTGGAAGAATTGTTGCTCATGAGATGTCACTTAAGGATAAGGAAGAGCTACACAACAAGTCAAGTGGTGCTTACAAAGCCTCATGTGATGCTCCCACATCATCAAGTGAGAAACAAACCTTCAATGAAGAATCGAGCCTAATGGTGAAGAATTTCAACAAGTTCTACAAGAGTAGAAGCAAGGAAAGAAGTTCCAAGTCAAGGTCCTACAATGACAAAAGATCTTCTAGTCATGAGCGTAATTCCTACAATTGTGGAAGACCCGGACACTATTCCAATGAGTGTACGGCTCCCTACAAAGGAAGAGAAGATTCTCCCAAAAGAAGAAGTAGGAGAGAAGAATCACCACCAAGAGAGAGAAGGAGTAGAGATGATCGTTATGAACGAAGATCCTCTCGGAGAAGCAAGGATTCGGAAAGGAAGGACAAATCATCAAAGAGCTACACAAAAAGAAGACATCAAGCTCATGTTGGTGAATGGGTATCTGGCTCCGACTCCGACCATCACTCCAAAATAAGTTATCACTCTGACTCCGAATATACTCAAGATGAAGGTGTTGCCGGTCTAGCGCTTGTGTCAACCAACTCCTATGACATATTTGACTCACCGAATGAAGGAATTGGAAGATGCTTCATGGCTAAAGGTCCAAAGGTAACACACCTCGAGTATGTTGATTTCAATAGTGATGAAGATGATTTGCTAGGAGATGATGATTTACTTGTTGACAACTCTAGTTATGAAAACTATGATGAACTTGCTATTAATCATGCTAATCAAGATAAAACGAATGACGATGATAAGAAGGAGATTGAGCGTCTAACTAAAGAACTAAACACTCTTAAGTTAGCTCATGAAACTACCTTGGAAGATCATCGGGAACTTTTAAAGACTCATGAAAAGCTATGCTTTGAAAAGCTCAACCTTGAGCAAGAGCATGAGTTCTTAAAAGCAATCAATGATGATCTTCGTAAGAAAAGTTCTTCTTACATTGCCAAGTGTTTACTCTTATCTACTTACATGCCACAAGTTAAATCTAGCAACAAGAGTAAGAAATATTCTTCTTTTAGTAGTAACATTAATCATGCTAAATCCAATAATGTTGCTTCTAGTAGTTCTCTTGATTCCACTAATGATTCTCTTAGCCAAGTTACACTTGAGCAAGAAAATAGCTTATTGAAGGGAATTATAGAGAAAGGTGTTTACAAGAGTCTTGTCGGAAGTAAGCAATTTGAGGAAATTGTATGCAAGCAAGGAAGACACCGGAAGAATCAAGGTGTTGGTTTTGAACGAAAGTTCAATGCCAATGGAGTTGAGTGGGAAGAAGATCAATACCCCAAGACGAAGTTTGTTCCTCAACAAGAGAAGTATGATCCCACTTCTTTCAAAGGAACACAAGTTCAAGATGATCTTCCACCACAAGACCACAAGCAAAAAGGCAAGGATAAGCTTCAAGAGGAGATTGATGCATTTGAAGAAGCTCCCAAGGCCTTGGTCAAGTGGGTTCCCAAGACTACATCAAGTTCTACTTCATCAAGTACGACTACAACTCTAAGGATTCCCATCAAGATGGTGTGGATCCCGAAGAAGAAGAACTAGAGAGTTCTTGAGGGTGACTCCGCCAACAAACTTCACTCATATCATTTTGGCAAGGACAAGTGCAAACAACTTCCATATCTTGCACTAGTTCAAGGAGTCACAAACCCTCTTGTTGGTAAGACAAGGGACAAGGTAACCTAATGCTTTCATGGACATCATCATGTGTGAACATCAATCTATGTCTATGGATATCCTTGTTTGTTCCTTGTGACTAACCCGTGTAGGTATTGAAAGTGCAACTCACTCCAACGGATTGCTCCGAATGATCTACATCAACATTGAGCATCCATATCTTCAACACCTACATGAAGTCATCATCGACAAAACCCAAGGTTAGTTCATCCCTCTTAGGGGGGATATCACATCTAGGGGGAGCTTTACTCTAATGAATTGAGCTAAAGCAACTCTAATGATGTGAACACAACAATGCTTTATGTAAAAGTGGCAACCCCACTTGTGCTTAAACGATGAGTATGACCTATGATCAAATGTTCTCATTTGACTCCTAACTCAATATACTCATATATAGATGACCTAGTCATCGCCAAATTGCTTGATAGATGCTAGAGTGTTTGTGCATGCTTTGCCACATATTTCATTTGTCATTTTATTGTGTGAGCATGTTGATTGCATATTTTACTCATTCGAGGACATCCATTTGTTGCTTTCATTGTTTGGATTTTTCTTTTTTCCAAATGGATGGACAAGAATGCCTAAGAACTCCCTCTAGCTATCTATGCTTTTCTAGTCTCAAACTCTATTCATGCTACATCACAAAGTTTGATCAAGTCAGATTCGAACCACTTGTGTGAGGAGCACTCGGAGTCCCCGATTCTTCATAGACTTAAACTTCCAAAACCTCTTTGTGCATTTCGGTATGACCGAGTCATCCAATTTGGTCACACCGAGATCACTAAGTTGATCTAGGTTTTCAATCTCGGTGCAACCGATTTGAACTTTTCGGTCACATCGAGTTGCAGTAACCGCTTGCGATTCTGCATCTCGGTGCCACCGAGTTGTTCCACTCGGTCACACCGACAGGGTCGGGATATATATACCCACGGGTGAGATTTTGGAAATTCCTTCAAAACCTCTCAGCCCGTGCGTATCCTGCTTTGCCGCCTCGGGTCTCCGGATCGTCTTCTCGCCGCTAGTGACCTCCCGCCGCTGGTTTCCATCACCGTTAACGGAATTTTGCCCCTCCGTTGCCGCCGTAGCGAACACTCGCCGCTCTAGGGTAAGTGTTCGACCCCTTGTGCTGTCTTTTTCACTCCGATTCCTAGCACAAGGACAATGCCATGTTTCTTGCCACGAATGTGATTAATCTATCCAGCTAAAACTTCCTTAGGTCTAGATTGATTCGAAAATTTTAGGGTTAGGTCTCCGCCGAACTCATCTCGGACCGACCGAATTGTAGAAATCGGTCTCACCGATTTGGCCTAGGCCATTGCACTTGCACTTTCGGTCTGACGAAAACTGCAAATCGGTGTGAGCGAGTTTGATTCTTTGTGAAACCCTAGCAATCTTGGTGCCACCGAATTGTGACTCGGCCCAACCGAGTTCACTAGTTTAGGTTCCAAGTGTTGCTTCGGTATCACCAAGTTTGTCAATTCGGTAGCTCCGAGATCACTTCTGTAGAGAACTAAAACTAAGCTTTTTGACTCAATTTGTTTTGCAAAACCTCTGTACTTTGTGATGCTCATCTACTCTACCTCATCTACATCTATTCACATGGTCTGCTGTCAGTAAGTTTGCAGAGATGTCTGATCAAAGTGACAGTCAGAACAGGTCAGAGGAACAGGTGCAGATGAGTGAGAGATCAGATCCCTCTAGCACTTCAGATGATGGCAGCAGGAGCACACCAAGTAACTTGCCAAAGGCAGCAACCAGATCTAGGAAGAAGAGAACTTCAGAATCTGAGGATGAGGATTATGTTGCCACCAAGGAGGAAGTAAGATCCAAGAAGAAGGTGCTGAAAAAGGAGTATGGCACAGCTGCTGCAAGTAAGCCAGGTCTGAATAAGAAAGCACCAGCAAGGAGAATTCCCATGTCAAAAGCTAGAGCATCAACTGTTGAAGCTCCAAAATCAGCTGCTGAAGAAGTTGAAGAAGGGAAGAAAAGGAAAGAGAAGGTCAAGAAAACCATGGCAAGAGTCATTGGAAAGCCCTCCATGATGCAAGATCCATCTGATAGAGAAGAAGAAGAGGAGGATGCTGCACCAGCACCCAAAGCTCAGAAGCTTATGGGAGATGCCATTAGGACAGGGGCTGCTCCATCAAAGCCCAAGGCTGCTGCTCCAGCTCAAAAGCCAAATTCCAACAGGAACACTAGAAGTATACCCGCTGAGGAAAAGAACAAGGCCCTAGTGCCTGAGACTGAAGAAGAGGAAGCTGAAGCCCAAGTGCTAAGGAAGCTAAAGCCAAACATCCCTGACCATAATGATGCGCATCCTGTTGCAGAAGATATGAGGATCAGGAAAGATGCAGGACTGAGATTGTGGAGGCAGTCTGATCCTTATGCTCCGAGGAGGAGGACAACAGTTGATTATAGGTTCCACACAAAGGAACAACAAGACTTCTATGAAACTATTTTGCTTGACAAGAAGCCCATTGTATGTGACATGAGATGGGTAGATTGGGAATACATCAAGGAAAATGGAGATCACTTTTTTGAAAGCTTCAAGGCATGTGGAGTTGACAAATTTGTTGGACAGAAGCTCACTAAATGGAATGATGAGCTGATCATGCAGTTTTACTCCACTGCTCACTTTTACCCAGATGGGAAGATCGTATGGATGTCAGAGGGTACTAGGTACCAATCTACAGTTAATGAATGGGCCAAGCTGATAAATGCCCCTGAAGAGCATGAGGATGACTTGGATGTTTATGCCAAAAAGAAGAAAGACCACAACTCCATGGCACACATGTACAAGGAGATCTCAGATAAGGCCTTGGAAACTCACAAGCTTGGATCTGTACACTTCTTGTTGTCTGGTCTGCCTACCATCAACTGGATCCTTAGGCACACATTACTACCCAAGTATGGAGATCACAAGATGATAAGAGGACATGCTATCAATTTGCTACATTTGTTTGATGTGCCTCAGAAGTTCAAAGTCATGAGTTTGATTGTAGAGACAATCAAGAGGACAGCTGCCGGTCAGAAGAGAAGCTGTGGGTATGCTCCACACATTCAGGAGCTCATCAATTCTAAGATGGGCACAGGTACATACTTGTTGGACAAGGAGCACCTTCCTCTGCATCCTGATTTTGAAGATAATACTGTTGTGATGAATGAGGAATACCCCACATCTGTGCAAGCACATGAGAAGAGAGAAGGCAAAGGCTGAGAAAGCTGCCAAGATGCCAAGTGTTGAAGAGGCATCTCAAGTTTTCCTGAAGAGCAAGCAAGATCAACTTGCATATCTGATCCAATCTACACTGAGGATTGAGAAGGGCTTGGCCACCCTGACTCAAAACCAGGAGAGCTTGGAGAAGATCATTGAGCAGAAATTTTATGATCTTGATCTAAAGGTAACTGAGATTCAAACAGCAGTTGAGCAGCTTCACGAGGAAGCAGAAGAGAAGAGAGGCAAGGCAACTACTGATGCATTTGAGCGAGTGCCTAGAGGACAGAGGTCTGCTGCAGTGCCGGTGAGAGATTCTAGAGCTACCACATCAGCACCAGCAGCTACATCACCAGTGCCACCTCCCGCAGCCACTCCACCAGCTCCAGCTACTTCAACTGATGCCTTCATCCTTGGAGTTCTCTCTACACCACCTCCCGAAGACCAAGCCTGAGAGACGTTTAGCACTATGCATTTTCGAACTTTTTGGTAACTTGTTGCCAAAGGGGGAGAAAAATGTATAGATATAGGCTTCGAGAGAGAGTGTTGCTTTTTATCTCTCTTGCTATTTTGGTTGAACTTTATTGTGTGTTTGCTTGCTACATTATGTCCTTATGTGAGATACTTGGTTGATCATGTGTTTGATCATATGCTACCTTAATGCTTGTTGGATGATATTATCTTTCATATCTCATATATGATCATTCACTTGCTTGGTGATGAGTGCATGCTTTTAAATTATATCATTTTGAGCGCTCCACCAAGATGTATGTGACATGGAAGAGTAACCCATGATCCTAATCGATTGTGCATTTGCATTCTAAAGCAAATTCTAAATAATGCACAAATTTAGGGGGAGTTCTTGCTTATCACATACTTCTCAAAGCGACGATGTTTTTCAATCTTATTATCATTTGTCGAAGCTTTGATCTATATGTTGTCATCAATTACTAAAAAGGGGGAGATTGAAAGTGCAACTATCCCTGGATGGTTTTGGTAATTCCTAACAACATATAGCTCATTGAGCTAATGCTAGTTCAAGATAAATATTTTAGGAAAGCTCAATGATTGGCATGGCATGGATTAGAAAGTGGATCCCTCAAAATGCTAAGGACAAAAGGATTGGCTCAAGCTCAAAGCACAAGACTCTACATTTTACTTTTAGTGATCCAAGATCACATTGAGTCCATAGGAAAAGCCAATACTATTAAAAAGGGGTGAGGTGTTGCTTAATGAGGTTCTTGCTCAAAATGCTTAGTGATATGCTCCAAAAACCCTCAACTACTTTCTCCTTAGTAACGTTTCGGTCTAACCGAGATGAGCGAATCGGTCCCACCGAGTTTGCCTGACCAACTCTCTGGTTAGCTTATTACCAAAATCGGTCTCACCGAGTTTGTGTAATCGGTCTCACCGAGATTACGTTATGCCCTAACCCTAACGAAATCGGTCCCACCGAGTTGACATGTTGGTCCCACCAAAAATCCTAACGTTCACATTTGGAACTAAATTGGTCTGACCGAGTTTTCTGATTCGGTCCCACCGAGTTTGGTGATTTGTGTGTAACGGTTAGATTTTGTGTGGAGGCTATACATACCCCTCCACCCACTCTTCATTCGTGGAGAAAGCCATCAGAACATGCCTACACCTCCAACATACATTTTCTGAGAGAGAACCACCTACACTTGTGTTGAGGTCAAGATCATCCATTCCAACCACATAAATCTTGATCTCTAGCCTTCCCCAAGTTGCTTTCCACTCAAATCATGTTTCCACCAAATCCAAATCCTGTGAGAGAGAGTTGAGTGTTGGGGAGACTATTATTTGAAGCACAAGAGCAAGGAGTTCATCATCAACACACCATCTATTCCATTTTGGGGAGTGGTGTCTGCTAGATTGGTTAGGTGTCACTTGGGAGCCTCCGTCAAGATTGTGGAGTTGAACCAAGGAGTTTGTAAGGGCAAGGAGATCGCCTACTTTGTGAAGATCTACCCTAGTGAGGCAAGTCCTTCGTGGGCAACGACCATGGTGGGATAGACAAGGTTGCTTCTTCGTGGACCCTTCGTGGGTGGAGCCCTCCGTGGACTCGGGCAACCGTTACCCTTCGTGGGTTGAAGTCTCCATCAACGTGGATGTACGATAACACCACCTATCGGAACCACGGATAAAAAATCTCCGTGCCTACATTGCGTTTGCTCCCTCCAAACTCCTCCCTTTACCTTCATGTGCAATTGTTTTACATTCCGCTGCTATACTCTTAGAATTGCATGTGTAGGTTGATTGCTTGACTTGTGCTAAGTTGCTAAAATCTGCCAAAACTGAAAATTGGGAAAAGGCTAGATTTTTATTTGGTCAAGTAGTCTAATCACCCCCCTCTAGACATACTTTCGATCCTACACACCAAAACATTGGCACTCGTCCTGATACCTGCAAATTTGAAAAGAAAAATCGTGAATCCATCGCGAGCAACACAGGCACTCATTTTAGTCAACTTTTATTTGTGTCTATTGTTTAATGAACTTAGCTCATTAAGTGTATTCCTAGAACAGAGAATGTGAGTAAGCAATGTACAATGTACCATACCTGCGCTATTTATTCAAAAGGGTCAATTAAGGAATTTTATACATTTTGAAGGCAAAGCTAGTGCATGCCTAGAACATGCTCATCTAGATAGTCTTATAATCCACAAGACCATCTAAACATGTCAAATCAAACCATCCACAAATTAAACTAGTAGAGTATCACAAATTGGTATGGTGGTGCGGAACCCTAGTTGATAGCTTGCTATTGATTACCGAAGTGAATAGAGAGAGGGAGAGGGTGCTCTTCTCACTAGAGAGAATAGGCTCACGGGCATGACAACGGCGCGGTGGAGGAGGCGGCGTGGGCATGCACGACGGTGCTGGAGGCGCACTTCCATGACAACACGGTGAAGGAGGCGATAGGGATGGGCACAGGGGTAGTGCGATGGAGGAGGCGACGGCGGCAGGGATACAGACCATTGGAAGTCTCATGCTTAAATTTAAAACTTTTTGAGTTGGTTTGCTATTTTTGAAGCATCAACTCTTTTTTTAGGCACTAAAAATGGCAGAGCGCATTTTCGTTCAACATAACATACAAATGATCTCACAAATGGATGAAACTTGGCACAACGTTTGCTACTTGTGAGTTGTGTTGGGTTTTTCCCCGAAGAGGAGGGGATGATGCAATATAGTAGAGATAAGTATTTCCCTTAGTTATGAAGCCAAGGTTATCGATCCAGTAGGAGAATCACGCAATAACTCATTAGCAGTACCTGCACACAAAATAACAAATCCTTGCACCCAACGCGAACAAGGGGTTGTCAATCCCTTGGCGGTTAATTGCAAGATTAAACTGTATGGTGATAGATAGATAGATCAAACAAAAATAGAAAATAAAATAAATAAAGTAAAATTGTAGCAAGGTATTTTTAGGATTTTTAATATGTGACGGAAGTAGACCCGAGGGCCATAGTTTTCACTAGAGGCTTCTCTCTTCAAAATAGCATACGATGGGTAAACAAAATACTATTGGACAATTGATAGAAAAACAAATAATCATGACGATATCCAAGGCAATGATCATGTATATAGTCATCAAGTCTGAGACAATTAGACATAAACGATTCTGCATCTAGTACTATTACTCCACACATCGACTGCTATCCAGCATGCATCTAGAGTATTAAGTTCATAAAGAACGGAGTAACGCCTTAAACAAGATGACATGATGTAGACAAAGTAAACTCACGCATGAATAAACCCCAACTTTTTATCCTTAACAGCAACGATACATACATGTCATGCCCCTCTCTGTCACTGGGATTGAGCACCACAAAATCAAACCATTACAAAGCACCTCTCCCATAGCAATATAAATCAATCTACTTGGCCAAACCAAATCAATAGATTAGAGAGAAATACGAAGCTATACCAATCAAGCATAAAAGAGTTCAGAGAAAACCACTGTTCAAAAAATCTTCCGATTCAGCTTTTAATCTTCTGATTTATTGCTAATCGGGGGATGACCGATAAGATTATGCCTTATCTTTACCGTTTATCTTTTGGACCGATTTATCGCTCTGACAAGCGATTTATCGGGAATCTGCCGATAAATCAGACCTATTCATAGCACTATGTTTGCAAAAACTATGTTTATTTATGTTTTGTGGACCTTGTTACGAAATATGTATTGTTGTCCTATTTATTTGTCATTATACGAGGATTCAAAGGCTAGGAATCAAGGTAACACTTCTATCCAATATTATTTTGGTGTTGAATATAACATATTTTAGTGTTGGGAACCTGAGATTTGCAAAAATATCCAATTAATAGTCGGCCGATAAAATCGACTAATCAGCCATTTTCCGATAAATCTCTAATCCCTAGCTTACTGAGACGATAACGATAAACGATATCGTCAACATTGGAAAAAACTCAAATAATATTCATGGATAATCTGATCATAAACTCACAATTCATCGGATCCCAACAAACACACCGCAAAAAGTCATGACATCGGATAGGACTCCAAGAACATCGAGGATAACATTGTATTGAAGATCAAATAGAGAGAAGAAGCCATCTAGCTACTAACTATGGACTATGGACTCGTAGGTCCGTGGTGAACTACTCACACATCATCAGAAGGGCAGCAAGGTTGATCTAGAGCCCCTCCGTGATTGACTCCCCCCGGTAGAGTGCCGGAAAAGGCCTCCAAATGGGATCCCACGAGAACAGAGACTTGCGGCAGCGGAAAAAGTATTTTGTGGACTCCTCTGTTGGTTTCCCGATTTAGAGAATTTATACAGGCGGAGTTAGGTCAAACGGAGCCACGTGGGCCCCATGAGCCACCAGGGCGTGCCCTACCCCCTAGGCGCGCCCTAGTGCCTCGTGGGCCATTGCTCCATCTTCTTGTCCCCTCATGAAGCTTCCAGGGTCTCTTATGTCCCGAAAAAAATCTCCAAAAAGTTTCGTGGCATTTGGACTTCTTTTGGTACTGATATTCTGAGAAATAAAAAACAAGCAAAAAATAGCAACTGACACTGGGCACTAAGTTAATAGGTTAGTCACAAAAAATGTTATATAATTGCTTGTAAATGTATATAAAACATCCAAGATTGATAATATAATAGCATGGAACAATCAAAAATTATAGATACTTTGGAGACGTATCAGTGTTTTATAGGACCCCTGTAGGGTGTGTGGTAAGTATTTGAGAGCGATACGACAAAAACTTGATGCACTTCGTGTACAAGTTGAACACTCTCCTACGAAGTATCAGCGTTTCAAATGAAAACCACCGCCTTCCACAGACAACTCAATTTTTCTACCTCATTTTGACTTAATTCTTTTACTATATTTAATGCTCACATTGGAAGTCCCATCCTCAAATTCTAGAACTTTATGAGTTGTTTGCTATTTTTGAAGCATTAACTGATTTTTTGGCCACTAAAAAGGACTAAACACATTTTCGTTTGACATAATGTGCAAACGAGCTCGGAAAGGGGTGAAACTTGGCATACGGTATCTTCATAGGACACATGAAGGGTGTGGTAAAAATTTGAGAGTGTTTTCACAAAAATTAGATGCATTTCATGTACAAACTAAACACTCTCTGGTGAAGTATTAGGTTTCGAACAGAAATCATCGTCTTTCATACAAATCTAAATTTTCCACATCATTTCAACTTCAAAGTTTTAATATGTTTAAGACACACCATTGGGAGTCCAATTCTCAAAATTTAGAACTTTTTGAGTTGGTTTGCTATTTTTTGAAGCATTACTTGATTTCTCGGCCCCTAAAAAGGGCATAACGCATTTCCTTTCAATATAATGTGCAAAAGAGTCCAGAAAGGGTGTCTTCATAGGACCCTTGTAGGGCATGGTGTCTTCACAGGACCCTTGTAGGGTGTTGTAAAAATTTGAGAGCATTACGGCAAAAACTTGATGCACTTTGTGTACAAACTGAACGCTCTTGAACGAAGTATCAAAGTTTCAAATGGGAACCACCCCCACCCAAAGACAACTCAATTTTTCAACATCATTTCAATTATTCTATGTTTAGTAAATATTATTTCTTTCAACCATATTTCTTACTTACTATATCTGTGGCAGGCTTCCTTGGGCGCCCACCACTGCTAAATTTTGAAACATTTGATGTGGGCTAGTAAAAATATTGCTGCGGCAGCCAAACTTTTCGCCCGCCACTAGTAGATGACAAACTAGTGGCGGGCTAAAGTTTGTTGCCTGTCACTGCTTCTTTTATGCCATGGCTAAATTTGTACAAATTTATGAGTGGCGGCTAGCTTTTCTTGCCCGCCGCTATTGTCCAACGACATTTTTACCCACCACTAATTTGAGCCCACTTATAAGACTTTTTCCAGTAGTGTTAGTGGTGCACTGAACATGTCACACAAATTACTTTGACGCTACTATCAGCTGGTGCTACTTCTTGAGCTTGCGTTGGATTTTCCCTTGAAGAGGAAATGGTGATGCAGCAAAGTAGAGATAAGTATTTTCCTTAGTTACGAACCAAGGTATCAATCCAGTAGGAGGAACACACAAGTCCCCAATGGTTGCACCTACACAAACAAACAAATACTTGCACACAACAGGAAAAAGGGGTTGTCAATCCCTTCACTGTTACTGGCAAGGATGAGATCTGATAGAGATAGGTATAAAAGATAGGTATAAAAGGTAAATAAATTGTAGCAAGATATTTTTGTGTTTTTTATTTTATAGATCTGAAAATAATATGATAAAAATAGACCCGAGGGCCATAGTTTTCACTAGAGGCTTCTCTCTTGAAAGAACGCATACGATGGGTAAACAAATTAATGTGGAGCAATTGATAGAAAAGCGCAAAGTTATGAAGATATCCAAGGCAATGATCATGAATATATGCATCACATCCATGACTGTTGGGGAGCGTAGCAATTCAAAAAATTTCCTACGATCATGCAAGATCTATCTAGAAGATGCATAGCAATGAGAGGGAAGAGTGTGTCCACGTACCCTCGTAGACTGAAAGCGGAAGCGTTTAGTAACACGGTTGATGTAGTCGAACGTCTTCACGATCCAACCGATCCAAGTACCGAACGTACGACACCTCCGTGTTCAGCGCACGTTCAACACGATGACGTCCCTCGAGATCTTGATCCAGTAGAGGGTCGAGGGAGAGTTCCGTCAGCACGACGGCGTGGCGACAGTGATGACGAAGTTACCGGCGCAGGGCTTCGCCTAAGCACTACGACGATATGACCGAGGTGTTAAACTGTGGAGGGGGGCACCGCACACGGCTAAGAGATTGTCTGTTGTCCTTTGGGGTGCCCCCTACCCACGTATATAAAGGAGGGGGGAGGAGGAGGCCGACCAACGGGGGCGCACCATGGAGGGAGTCCTACTAGGACTCCAAACCTAGTAGGATTCGGCCCCCTCCTTCCATCTTACGGAGAGGGGAAAGGGGAAAGAAGGGAGAGGGAGAAGGAAAAGTGGGGGGCCGCGCCCCCACCCCTTGTCCAATTCGGTTTGGGCAGGGGGGAGGCACGCGCCACCTTGTGGCCCTTCTTCCCTCTATGCACTAAAGCCCAATAAGGCCCATTAACTTCCCCGGAGGTTCCGATAGCCTCCCGCTACTCCGATAAATCCCCGAACCTTATCGGAACCATTCCGATGTCCGTATATAACCTTACAATATATGAATCTTTACCTCTCGACCATTTCGAGACTCCTCGTCATGTCTATGATCTCATCCGGGACTCCGAACAAACTTCGGTCATCAAAACAAAAAACTCATAATACAAATCGTCATCGAACGTTAAGCCTACGGACCCTACGGGTTCGAGAACTATGTAAACATGACCAAGACACATTCCCGGTCAATAACCAATAGCGGAACCTGGATGCTCATATTGGCTCCTACATATTCTGCGAAGATCTTTATCGGTCAAACCGCATAACAACATACGTTATTCCCTTTGTCATCGGTATGTTACTTGCCCGAGATTCGATCGTCGGTATCATCATACTTAGTTCAATCTTGTTACCAGGCAAGTCTCTTTACTCGTTCCGTAATGCATCATCCAGCAACTAACTCATTAGTCACATTGCTTGCAAGGCTTATAGTGATGTGCATTACCGAGAGGGCCCAGAGATACCTCTCCGATACACGGAGTGACAAATCCTAATCTTGATGTGTGCCAACTCAACAAACACCTTTGGAGACACCTGTAGAGCATCTTTATAATCACCCAGTTACGTTGTGATGTTTGATAGCACACAAGTTGTTCCTCCGGTATTCGGGAGTTGCATAATCTCATAGTCAGAGGAACATGTATAAGTCATGAAGAAAGCAATAGCAATAAAACTAAATGATCATTATGCTAAGCTAACGGATGGGTCTTGTCCATCACGTCATCCTCTAATGATGTGATCCCGTTCATCAAATGACAACACATGTCTATGGTCAGGAAACATAGCCATCTTTGATCAACGAGCTAGTCAAGTAGATGCATACTAGGGACACTCTGTTTTGTCTATGTATTCACACATGTACTAAGTTTCCAGTTAATACAATTCTAGCATGAATAATAAACATTTATCATGATATAAGGAAATATGAATAACAACTTTATTATTGCCTCTAGGGCATATTTCCTTCAGTCTCCCACTTGCACTGGAGTCAATAATCTTGTTCACATCTTTATGTGATTAGTTCACATCGGCATGTGACTAACACCAAAAGGGTTTACTAGAGTCAATAATCTTGTTCACATCGCTATGTGATTAACACCCAAAGAGTACTAAGGTGTGATCATGTTTTATTTGTGAGAGAAGTTTAGTCAACAGGTCTGTCACATTCAGAGCCTTATGTATTTTGCAGATTTTCTATGTCTACAATGCTCTGCATGGAGCTACTCTAGCTAATTGTTCCCACTTTTAATATGTATCAAGATTGTGACTCGGAGTCATCCGGATCCGTGTAAAAGCTTGCATCGACGTAACTCTTTACGATGAACTCTTTATCACCTCCATAACCGAGAAATATTTCCTTAGTCCTCTTAGGTAATAAGGATAACTTTGATCGCTGTCCAGTGATCCACTCCTGGATCACTATCGTACTCCCTTGCCAAACTCATGGCAAGGTACACAATAGGTCTGGTATACATCATAGCATACTTTATAGAACCTATGGCTGAGGCATAGGGAATGCTTTTCATTCTTTTTTTTCTATTTTCTGCCGTGGTCGGGTTTTGAGTCTTACTCAACTTTACACCTTGCAATATAGGCAAGAACTCCTTCTTTGACTGTTCCATTTTGATCTACTTCAAAATCTTGTCAAGGTATGTACTTATTGAAAAATCTTATCAAGCGTCTTGATCTATCTCTATAGATCTTGATGCCCAATATGTAAGCAGCTTCACTAAGGTCTTTCTTCGAAAAAACTCCTTTCAAATACTCATTTATGCATTCCAGAAAATTCTACATCATTTCCGATCAACAATATGTCATTCACATATACTCATCAGAAAGGCGGTAGTGCTCCCACTCACTTTCTTGTAAATACAGGCTTCACCGCAAGTCTGTATAAAACTATATGTTTTGATCAACTCATCAAAGCGTATATTCCAACTCCGAGATGCTTGCACCAGCCCATAGATGGATCGCTGGAGCTTGCATATTTTGTTAGCACCTTTAGGGTTGAAAAAACCTTCTGGTTGCATCATATACAACTCTTCTTTAATAAATCCATTAAGGAATGCAATTTTGTTATCCATTTGCCAGATTTCATAAAATGCGGCAATTGCTAACATGATTCGGACAAACTTAAGCATCGCTACGAGTGAGAAAATATCATCGTAGTCAACACCTTGAACTTGTCGAAAACCTTTCGTGACAAGTCGACCTTTGTAGATAGTAACACTGTTGGGGAACGCAGCAATTTCAAAAAAATTCCTACTATCACGCAAGATCTATCTAGGAGATGCATTGCAACGAGAGGGGAGAGTGTGTCCACGTACCAGTGATGCCCGGATAATTAAGCTACAGCAAGCCTCTGCTAATGATGCCACGTCACTTCAATTACTGTTGCTAATCTCGCGTTAGTTCGAAACTGATTGAAATTCAAAATCCGGCAAACATCAAAAGGTTTCAAATATTAAAACTAAAATGTTCGTAGTGTGCCAATTAATGCCTAGGTATTTATGATGAAGGAACCATGCTTTTACAGAAGGCCTAAATATTTTAAAATGAATTAAAACAGAAAAGAGGAAAATAAATAAAGAGAAAAGGTAAATCAGGGGGGGGACCCCCCACTCGCTGGGCAATTCTGGCCCAACTCGGCCCAACCACATGCCAGACTGGCCCATCTCCACTCCTTTAACCCCCCCACTACCGAAACCC
This sequence comes from Triticum aestivum, assembly GCF_018294505.1. Classification (NCBI taxonomy): domain Eukaryota; kingdom Viridiplantae; phylum Streptophyta; class Magnoliopsida; order Poales; family Poaceae; genus Triticum; species Triticum aestivum. The sequence continues at coordinate 418,029,899 of NC_057802.1, read as the reverse complement.
TAACCCACCGGTCGCCCCACTTCCCCCACTCCCTCGATCCACCTGTCCCCTCCTCTGCCCCCGATTGGATCTGGGGCATCGACCAGCCGCCGCCGCCGGAACCACGTCGCCACGCCCCACCGTCGTTGCCGTTGCCTCCTCATCCCTGCCGTCTAGCTCCATGGCCGGATCGACCAAGGCCGCCCCAACGCCGCGCCCCGACCCCGTCGCCGCTCGACACCGGCCGCCGCCCGATGCTACCTCGCCGCAGCTACGTCGCCGGCGACCGACCTCGACTCCTCCCCGAGCCCACCTCGCTCAACTACAGGGCTCGGTGAGCCTTGACTTCCTCTCCCCCTTCTCTGCTCTGCTGCGCCCCTGTCGTACTCACTCCGGCCAGGCCACACCCTGACCGCGCACGCCGCGAGCGCTCCCGTCGCGTCCTGCTAGCCCTGCCGCCACGCAAACCCCCGTTCTCCCCTGGCCGCAACCAATCCTGCGTCGGCCGCACCCCTGGGCTCCCTTGCCGCACGTCCATCGCGCCCTGGCCTCGCATGCCCGCTATCGCCGCACCCTGCGCCAGCCGGGCCCCTGCCGCTATTCATGTCCTCTTCGGACAGCGCCTCCCCGCACTGTGCGCGTTCGACCCACCGCCGCTGCCGCGTCTACTCCGGCCTCCCGTGGCCCCCCTGCTACGGGCCTCGCCTCTTGCGCCGGCTCGCCTGAGCTGCTGCCGTCGCCCGCCCGGCCTCATCAGCCGCGGCGCCCCTGGGTCACCGCACCGACGCTCGCGTGCTCACGGGGCTCTGCCCTGGCACCCCCATGCCCGTTAGCCTGCGCGCCCATGCCCGCTAGGACCCCCCTTGCCTGTGACACAGGGGCCCCACCCTTAGAACGTTTAAAAAAAGAGGATATACAAAAAAGAATTTAAAATAAATAAATGAAAATATTAATTAATTAATTAAATTAATTAAAATCTATTACCCTAATAACCTAGTTAGACTAAATTAACTAGTTAGTTAATGTAACAGTCAATGACAGGGGGCCCCCACCCCCTGTTGACCAGGCAAACGTTGACTGGTCAACTGGGACCCCCTGGCCCACCTATCAGCCTCTGGTACACTTCTGTGTACGCAGAGCTGGGTGCACCTAGCATTTAGCTATTTAAATTCGAATTAATAATGATTCTAGAATATTTTAAAACTTTAAAAATTAATAGTAAATAAACCGTAGCTCGGATGGAAAAACTTTGTACATGAAAGTTGCTCAGAACGACGAGACGAATCCGGATACGCAACCCGTTCGTCCGCCACACATCCCTAGCATAGCAAACTCACAACTTTCCCCCTCCGGTTCATCTATCCAAAAAACGCGAAACACCGGGAATACTTTCCCGGATGTTTTCCCCCTTTGCCGGTATCACCTACTACCGCGTTGGGGCACATCTAGCACCGCTCATTGTCATGTCATGCACCGTCCTGCTTATGTTTGCATTATATTTATTGTTTCTCCCCCCTCTTCTCTCGTTAGACACCGAGACCGACGCCGCTGCTACCCAGTACGACTACGGTGTTGACGACCCCTTCTCGGCTGAGCTTCCAGGCAAGCCCCCGCCTTGATCACCAGATATCGCCTATTCCTTCTCTCTACTGCTTGCATTAGAGTAGTGTAGCATGTTACTGCTTTCACTTAATCCTATTCTGCTGCATAGCCTGTTATTGTTGCTACAGTTGTTACCCTTGCCTGCAATCCTAAATGCTTAGTATATGATGCTAGTATTCCATCAGTGGCCCTACACTCTTGTCCGTCTGCCATGCTATACTACTTGGCCGTGATCACTTCGGGAGGTGATCACGGGCATATGCTATATACTTTATACTGTTACATTACTTATGATACTGTTCGAAGATGGGGGCTGAAGGGGCAGGTGGCTCCATCCCGGTAGAGGTGGGCCTGGGTTCCCGACGGCCCTCGACTGTTACTTTGTGGCGGAGCGACAGGGCAGGTTGAGACCACCTAGGAGAGAGGTGGGCCTGGCCCTGGTCGGCGTTCGCGGATACTTTAATTAACACGCTTAACGAGATCTTGGTATTTGATCTGAGTCTGGCCACTGCCTATACGCACTAACCAACTACGCGGGAACAGTTATGGGCACTCGACGTCGTGGTATCAGCCGAAGCCTTTGTGATGTCAGCAACTGAGCGGCACGCGCCGCATCGGACTGGAACGCCTGCTCTTGTATTAGGGAGGCTAGGTCTGCTTTCGGCCGCCCTCGCAACGCGCAGGTGTGCAATGGGCGATGGGCCCAGACCCCTGCGCCATAGGATTTTGGCCGGCGTGCTGACCTCTCTGTTGTGCCTAGGTAGGGCTGCGATGTGTTGATATTCCGAGGCCGGGCATGACTCAGGAAAGTGTGTCCGGCCAAATGGGATCGAGCGTGTTGGGTAATGTGGTGCACCCCTGCAGGGAAGTTTATCTATTCGAATAGCCGTGATCTTCGTGAACAGGATGACCCGGAGTTGTACCTTGACCTTATGACTACTAGAACTGGATACTTAATAAAACACACCCTTCCAAGTGCCAGATATAACCCGGTGATCGCTCTCACACAGGGCGACGAGGGGAGGATCGCCGGGTAGGATTATGCTATGCGATGCTACTTGGTGAACTTACCATCTACTCTCTTCTACATGCTGCAAGATGGAGGCTGCTAGAAGCGTAGTCTCCGACAGGATTAGCTATCCCCCTCTTATTCTGGCATTCTGCAGTTCAGTCCATCGATATTGCCCCCTTACACAGATACCCATGCATAAGTAGTGTAGATCCTTGCTTGCGAGTACTTTGGATGAGTACTCGCGGTTGCTTTTCTCCCCCTTTCCCCCCTTTCCATTTCTTCCTGGTTGTCGCAACCAGATGCTGGAGCCCAGGAGCTAGACGCCAACGTCGACGACGACTCCTCCTACACTGGAGATGCCTACTACTACGTGCAGGCCGCTCACGACGACCAGGAGTAGTTTAGGAGGATCCCAGGCAGGAGGCCTGCGCCTCTTTCGATCTGTATCCCAGTTTGTGCGAGCTATCTTATGGCAACTTGTTTAACTTATGTCTGTACTCAGATATTGTTGCTTCCGTTGACTCGTCTATGATCGAGCACTTGTATTCGAGCCCTCGAGTCCCCTGGCTTGTATTATGATGCTTGTATGACTTATTTTATTTTTAGAGTTGTGTTGTGATATCTTCCCGTGAGTCCCTGATCTTGATCGTACATGTTTGCGTGTATGGTTAGTGTACGATTGAATCGGGGGCGTCACAGTACCCTCGTAGACCGAAAGCGGAAGTGTTTTATCAACGCGGTCTTCACGATCCGACCGATCCTAGCACCGAACGTACGGCACCTCCGTGTTCAGCACATGTTCAGCTCGATGACGTCCCTTGTACTCTTGATCCAGCTGAGGCCGAAGGAGAGTTTCGTCAGCACGACGGCGTGGTGACGGTGATGATGAAGTTACCGGCGCAGGGCTTCGCCTAAGCACTACGACGATATGACCAAGGTGTTAACTGTGGAGGGGGGCGCCGCATACGGCTAGCAACAATTGATGTGTGTTCTAGGGGTGCCCTCCCCATGTATATAAAGGAGGGAGAGGGAGGGAGGCAGCCTAGGGCGCGCCCAAGTAGGAGGAATCCTACTTGGGCCCCTAGTCCAATTCGGCCTCCCTTCCTACCATATTTGGACAAGGGGGAAAGGAAGGAGGGGGAGGAGAAGGAAGTAGGAGTCCTACTTCATACTTTCCTTTTCCTCCTCTCCTTTCCCTTTCTCCCCACGTGGCTGGCCCTATAGGGGGCGCCCCAGCCCCTTGTGGGCTGGTGTGTTCCCTTACTTGGCCCATTAAGCCCATATCTTTGCCGGGGGTTGCCCGGAACCCCTTCCGGTGACCCGGTATCACCCGGAACACTTCCGGTCTCCGAATATAGCCTTCCAATATATGAATCTTTACCTCTTGACCATTTCGAGACTCCTCATCATGTCCTTCATCTCATCCGGGACTCCGAACAAAATTCGGTCATCAAATCACATAACTCATAATACAAATCGTCATCGAACGTTAAGCGTGCGGACCCTACGGGTTCGAGAACTATGTAGACATGACCGAGACACATCTCCGGTCAATAACCAACAACGGAACCTGGATGCTCATATTGGCTCCTACATATTCTATGAAGATCTTTATCGGTCAAACCGCATAACAACATACGTTGTTCCCTTTTCATCGGTATGTTACTTGCCCGAGATTCGATCGTCGGTATCCTCATACCTAGTTCAATCTCGTTACCGACAAGTCTCTTTACTCGTTCCGTAATGCATCATCCCGCAACTAACTCATTAGTCACATTGCTTGCAAGGCTTATAGTGATGTGCATTACCGAGAGGGCCCAGAGATACCTCTCCGATACACAGAGTGACAAATCCAAATCTCGATCTATGCCAACCCAACAAACACCTCGGAGACACCTGTAGAGCATCTTTATAATCACCCAGTTACATTTGATAGCACACAAGGTGTTCCTTCGGTATTCAGGAGTTGCATAATCTCATAATTAGAGGAACATGTATAAGTCATGAAGAAAGCAATAGCAATAAAACTTAACAATCATAATGCTAAGCAAACAGATGGGTCTTTTCCATCACATCATTCTCCTAATGATGTGACCCCGTTCATCAAAGGACAACACATGTCTATGGTTAGGAAACATAACCATCTTTGATAAACGAGCTAGTCAAGTAGAGGCATACTAGGGGCACTTATGTTTTGTCTATGTATTCACACATGTACTAAGTTTCCGGTTAATACATTCTAGCATGAATAATAAACATTTATCATGAAATAAGGAAATAAATAATAACTTTATTATTGCCTCTAGGGCACATTTCCTTCAGTCTCCCACTTGCACTAGAGTTAATAATCTAGTTCACATCGCCATGTGATTTAACACCAATAGTTCACATCACCATGTGATTAACACCCATAGTTCACATCACCATGTGACCAACACTCAAAGGGTTTACTAGAGTCAATAATCTAGTTCACATCGCTATGTGATTAACACCCAAGAGCACTAAGGTGTGATCATGTTTTGCTTGTGAGATAAATTGTAGTCTACGGGACCGCAACATTCAGATCCGTATGTATTTTGCAAATTTCTATGTCTACACTGCTTTGCATGGAGCTACTCTAGCTAATTGCTCCCATTTTCAATATGTATCTAGATCGAGACTCAGAGTCATCTAGATCGGTGTCAAAGCTTGCATCGACGTAACTCTTTACGACAAACTCTTTATTACCTCCATAACCGAGAAATATTTCCTTAGTTCTCTAAGGATAATTTTGACCGCTGTCCAGTGATCTACTCCTAGATCACTATTGTACTCCCTTGCCAAACTCGGGGTAGGGTATACAATAGGTTTGGTACATAGCATGGCATACTTTATAGAACCTATGGCTGAGGCATAGGGAATGACTTTCATTATCTCTCCATCTTTTGTCATGGTCGGGCTTTGACTCTTACTCAACTTCACACCTTGCAATACAGGCAAGAACTCCTTCTTTGATTGTTCCATTTTGAACTACATCAAAATCTTGTCAAGGTATGTACTCATTGAAAAAACTTTTCAAGCGTTTTGATCTGTCTCTTATAGATCTTGATGCTCAATATGTAAGCAGCTTTACCGAGGTCTTTCTTTGAAAAACTCCTTTGAAACACTCCTTTATGCTTTCCAGAAAATTCTACATCATTTCCGATCAACAATATGTCTTTCACATATACTTATCAGAAAAATGTAGTGCTCCCACTCACATTCTTGTAAATACAGGCTTCACCGCAAGTCTGTATAAATCTATATGCTTTGATCAACTCATCAAAGCGTATATTCGAACTCCGAGATGCTTGCACACTTTGTTAGCACCTTTAGGACTGACAAAACCTTCTTGTTGTATCATATACAACTCTTCTTTAAGAAACCCATTAAGGAATGCAGTTTTGACATCCATTTGCCAGATTTCATCAAATGTGGCAATTGCTAACATGATTCGGACAGACTTAAGCATCACTACGAGTGAGAAAATATTATCGTAGTGAACACCTTGAACTTGTCAAAAACTTTTTGTGACAATTCGAGCTTTGTAGATAGTAACACTACTATCAGCGTCCGTCTTCCTCTTGAAGATCCATTTATTCTTACTGGCTTGCCGATCATCGGGAAAGTCAATCAAAGTCCATACTTTGTTCTCATACATGGATCCCATCTCATATTTTGTGGCCTCAAGCCATTTCGCGGAATCTGGGTTCATCATCACTTCCTCATAGTTCGTAGGTTCATCATGGTCTATAAAATGACTTCCAAAACAGGATTACCGTACCACTCTGGTGCGGATCATACTCTAGTTGACCTACGAGGTTCAGTAGTAACTTGATCTGAAGTTTCATGATCATCATCATTAACTTCCTCACTAATTCATGTAGGCATCATTGGAATTGATTTCAGTGATGAGCTACTTTCCAATTCGAGAGAAGGTACAATTACCTCATCAAGTTCTACTTTCCTCCCACTCACTTCTTTCGAGAGAAACTCCTTCTCTAGAAAGGACCCATTCTCAGCAACGAATATCTTGCCTTCGGATCTGTGATAGAAGGTGTACCCAACAGTCTCCTTTGGGTATCCTATGAAGACACATTTTTCTGACTTGGGTTCGAGCTTATCAGGTTGAAGCTTTTTCACATAAGCATCGTAGCCCCATACTTTAAGAAACGACAGCTTAGGTTTCTTGCTAAACCACAATTCATACGGTGTGGCCTCAACGGATTTAGATGGTGCCCTATTTAACGTGAATGCAGCTGTCTCTAATGCATAACCCCAAAACGATAATGGTAAATAGGTAAGAGACATCATAGATCGCACCATATCCAATAAAGTACGGTTACGACGTTCGGACACACCATTATGCTATGGTGTTCCAGGTGGCGTGAGTTGTGAAACTATTCCACATTGTTTCAAATGAAGACCAAACTCGTAACTCAAATATTCACCTCCAGATTCAGATCGTAGAAAGTTTATTTTCCTGTTACGATGATTTTCCACTTCACTATGAAATTCTTTGAACTTTTCAAATGTTTCAGACTTATGCTTCATTAAGTAGATATAACCATAACTGCTCAAGTCATCTGTGAATGTAAGAAAATAACGATACCCACCACGAGCCTCAATACTCATTGGACCATATACATCGGTATGTATTATTTCCAATAAGTCAGTAGCTCGTTCCATTGTTCCGGAGAATGGAGTTTTAGTCATCTTGCCCATGAGGCACAGTTCGCAAGCACCAGGGGATTCATAATCAAGTGATTCCAAAAGCCCATCAGCATGGAGTTTCTTAATGCGCTTTATACCGATATGACCTAAATGGCAGTGCCACAAATAAGTTGCACTATCATTATTAACTTTGCATCTTTTGGCTTCAATATTATGAATATGTGTATTACTACGATCGAGATCGAACAAACTATTTTCATTGGGTGTATGACCATAGAGGGTTTTATTCATGTAAATAGAACAACAATTAATATCTGACTTTAAATGAATAATCGTATTGCAATAAACATGATCAAATCATATTCATGCTCAACGCAAACACCAAATAACATTTATTTAGGTTTCAACACTAATCCCGAAAGTATAGGGAGTGTGCGATGATGATCAAATCAATCTTGGAACCACTTCCAACACACATCGTCACTTCACCCTTAACTAGTCTCAGTTCATTTTGCAACTCCCGTTTCGAGTTACTAATCTTAGCAACTGAACTGGTATCAAATACCCAGGGGTTGCTATGAACACTAGTAAAGTACACAACAATAATCTGTATATCAAATATACCTTTGTTCACTTTGCCATCCTTCTTATCCGCCAAATATTTGGGGTAGTTCCGCTTCTAGTGTACATTCCCTTTGTAGTAGAAGCACTCAGTTTCAGGCTTAGGTCTAGCTTTGAGCTTCTTCATGGGAGTGGCAACTTGCTTGCCATTCTTCTTGAAGTTCCCTTTCTATCCCTATGCCCTTTTACTTGAAACTAGTGGTCTTGTCAACCATCAATACTTGATGCTTTTTCTTGATTTCCACCTTCGCCGATTTCAGCATCGCAAAGAGCTCGGGAATCGTTTTCATCATCCCTTGCATATTATAGTTCATCACGAAGTTCTATTAGCTTGGTGATAGTGACTAGAGAACACTATCAATCACTATATTATCTGGAAGATTAACTCCCAGTTGATTCAAGCGATTGTAGTACCCAGACAATCTGAGCACATGCTCACTTGTTGAGCTATTCTCCTCCATCTTGTAGGCAAAGTACTATCAGAGGTCTCATACCTATTGACACGGGCATGAGTCTGAAATACTAATTTCAACTCTTGGAACATCTTATATGCTCCATGATGTTCAAAACGTTTTGAAATCCCGGTTTCAAGCCATAAAGCATGGTGCACTAAACTTTCAAGTAGTCATCATATCGAGCTTGCCAAACGTTCATAATGTTTGCATATAGTCCTGCAATAGGCCTGTCACCTAGCGGTGCATCAAGGACATAATTCTTCTGTGCAGCAATGAGGATAATCCTCAGATCATGGATCCAGTCTGTATCATTGCTACTATCATCTTTCAACTTAGTATTCTCTAGGAACATATCAAAAATAAAACAGGGGAGCTATACGCGAGCTATTGATCTAAACCATAGATATGAAAATACTATCAGGACTAAGTTCATGATAAATTAAAGTTCAATTAATCATATTACTTAGAACCCCCACTTAGATAGACATCCCTCTAGTCATCTAAATGTTCACGTGATCCAAATCAACTAAACCATGTCCGATCATCACGTGAGATGGAGTAGTTTTCTATGGTGAACATCACTATGTTGATCATATCTACTATATGATTCACGCTCGACCTTTCGGTCTTAGTGTTCCGAGGCCATATCTGCATATGCTAGGCTCGTCAAGTTTAACTCGAGTATTCCGCATGCGCAAAACTAGCTTGCACCCGTTGTATGTGAACGTAGAGCTTATCACACCCGATCATCACGTGGTGTATCGGCACGACGAACTGTCGCAACGGTGCATACTCAGGGAGAACACTTGTACCTTGAAATTTATTAAGGGATCATCCTATAATGCTACCGCCGTACTAAGCAAAATAAGATGCATAAAGGATAAACATCACATGCAATCAATATAAGTGATATGATATGGCCATCATCATCTTGTGCCTTTGATCTCCATCTCCAAAGCACCGTCATGATCACCATCGTAACCGTCTTGACACCTTGATCTCCATCGAAGCATCGTTGTCATCCCGCCAACTATTGCTTCTACTTCTATCGCTACCGCTTAGTGATAAAGTAAAGCAATTACATGGCGATAGCATTTCATACAATAAAGCGACAACCATAAGGCTCCTGCCAGTTGCCGATAACTTTTAAAAAACATGATCATCTCATACAACAAATTATATATCATCACGTCTTGACCATATCACATCACAACATGCCCTGCAAAAACAGGTTAGACGTCCTGTACTTTGTTGTTGCAAGTTTTACGTGGCTGCTACGGGCTTAGCAAGAACCGTTCTTACCTACGGATCGAAAACACAACGATTTTTCGTCAAGTGTGTTGTTTTAACCTTCAACAAGGACCGGGCATAGTCACACTCGATTCAACTAAAGTTGGAGAAACAGATACCCACTAGCCACCTATGTGCGAAGCACGTCGGTATAACCAGTCTCATAAACGCGGTCATGTAATGTCGGTCTGGGCCGCTTCATCCAACAATACCGCCGAATCAAAGTATGACATGCTGGTAAGCAGTATGACTATTATCGCCCACAACTCTTCGTGTTCTACTCATGCATATAACATCTACGCATAGACCTGGCTCGGATGCCACTGTTGGGGAACGCATTAGTTTCAAAAAAATTCCTACGATCACGCAAGATCTATCTAGGAGATGCATAGCAACGAGAGGGGAGAGTGTGTCCACGTACCCTCGTAGACCGAATGCAGATGCGTTTTATCAACGCGGTTGATGTAGTCGTACGTCTTCACGATCCGATAGATCCTAGCACCGAACGTACGGCACCTCTGTGTTTAGCACACGTTCAGCTCGATGACGTCCCTCGTACTCTTGATCCAGTTGAGGCCGAAGGAGAGTTTCGTCAGCACGACGACGTGGTGACGGTGATGATGAAGTTACCGGTGCAGGGCTTCGCCTAAGCACTACGATGATATGACCGAGGTGTTAACTGTGGAGGGGGGGGCGCCGCATACGGCTAGGAACAATTGTTGTGTGTTGTAGGGGTGCCCTCCCCACGTATATAAAGGAGGGTGAGGGAGGGAGGCAGCCTATGGCGCGCCCAAGTAGGAGGAATCCTACTTGGGCCCCTAGTCCCATTCGGCCCCCCTCCTACCATATTTGGACAAGGGGGAAAGGAAGGAGGGGGGAGGAGAAGGAAGTAGGAGTCCTACTTCATACTTTCCTTTTTCCTCCTCTCCTTTCCCTTTCTCCCCACGTGGCTGGCCCTATAGGGGGGGGGGCCACCAGCCCCTTGTGGGCTGGTCTGTTCCCTTACTTGGCCCATTAATCCCATATCTTTGCCGGGGGTTGCCCGGAACCCCTTCCGGTGACCCGGTATCATCCGGAACACTTCCGGTGTCCGAATATAGCCTTCCAATATATGAATATTTACCTCTCGACCATTTCGAGACTCGTCGTCATGTCCGTGATCTCATCTGGGACTCCGAACAAACTTCGGTTATCAAATCACATAACTCACAATACAAATCGTCATCGAACGTTAAGCGTGCTGACCCTACGGGTTCAAGAACTATGTAGACATGACCGAGACACATCTCCTGTGAATAACCAATAGCGGAACCTGGATGCTCATATTGGCTCCTACATATTCTACGAAGATCTTTATCAGTGAAACCGCATAACAACATACGTTGTTCCCTTTGTCATCGGTATGTTACTTGCCCGAGATTCGATCGTCGGTATCCTCATACCTAGTTCAATCTCGTTACCGGAAAGTCTCTTTACTCATTCCGTAATGTATCATCACGCAACTAACTCATTAGTCACATTGCTTGCAAGGCTAATAGTGATGTGCATTACCAAGAGGGCCCAGAGATATGATACGTCCATTTTGCATCATGCTTTGATATTGATATTTATTGCATTATGGGCTGTTATTACACATTATGTGACAATACTTATGCCTTTTCTCTCTTATTTTACAAGGTTTACACGAAGAGGGAGAATGCCGGCAGCTGGAATTCTGGGCTGGAAAAGGAGCAAATATTAGAGACCTATTCTGCACAACTCCAAAAGTCCTGAAACTCCACGTAAGTTATTTTTGGAATTAATAAAAAATACCGAGCGAAGAAAGTACCAGAGGGGGGCCACCCACCATCCATGAGGGTGGGGGCGGGCCCTACCCCCTTGGGCGCGCCCCCCTGTCTCATGGGCCCCCTGGCAGGCCTCCGGTGCCCATCTTTGGCTATATGGTGTCTTTCACCCTTGAAAAAATCAGAAGCAAGCTTTCGGTACGAAGCGCCGCCGTCTCGAGGCGGAACCTTGGCGGAACCAATCTAGGGCTCCGATGGAGCTGTTCTGCTGGGTAAACATCCCTCCGGGAGGGGGAAAGCGTCACCATCGTCATCACCATCGATCCTCTCATCGGGAGGGGGTCAATCTCCATCAACATCTTCACCAGCACTATCTCCTCTCAAACCCTAGTTCATCTCTTGTATCCAATCTTTGTCTCAAAACCTTAGATTGGTACCTGGGGGTTGCTAGTAGTTTTGATTACTCCTTGTAGTTGATGCTAGTTGGTTTATTCGGTGGAAGATCATATGTTCAGATCCTTAATGCATATTAATACCTGATAACCCACAAGTATAGGGGCTCAATTGTAGCCTCTTTCGATAAGTAAGAGTGTTGAACCCAACGAGGAGCTAAAGGTAGACTAAATATTCCCTCAAGTTCTATCGACCAACCATACAACTCTACGCACGCTTGATGTTCGCTTTACCTAGAACAAGAATGAAACTAGAAGTACTTTATAGGTGTTTTTGGATATGTTTGCAAGATAATAAAGAGCACGTAAATAAAAAGTAGGGGCTGTTTATATAAAGACACAATAAAGTTAATATAGCGAGTCTTTAAAAGTGGTGGTAGGAGTTGCGAAATTGTCCCTAAGCAATGGACTACTTTACTAGACCGATAGCAAGTTTTATGTGGGAGAGGCCACTGCTAGCATGTCATCCCTGACTTGGAATTCTATGCACTTATGATTGGAACTATTAGCAAGCATCCGCAACTACTAACGTTCATTAAGGTAAAACCCAACCATAGCATTAAGTTATATTGGTCCCCCTTCAATCCCGTATGCATCAATTTCTATGCTAGGTTGAAGCTTCTGTCACTCTTGCCCTCCAATACATAGTCCTATCAACATACAACTAACCCTATGGTGTGATCCACGCGCGCGCTCATATGATGGGCACCAAAGGACAGCAACATAACCACAAGCAAATTAAACCAATCAGAGCAATTCATCAATCAGCAATAGGACAACGAAAATCTACTCAGACATCATAGGATGGCAACACATCATTGGATGATAATATGAAGCATAAAGCACCATGTTCAAGTACATGGTACAGAGGGTTGCGGGAGAGTGGACCGCTGAATATAGATGGGGGAAGGTGATGGAGATGTTGGTGAAGATGGCGGAGGTGTTGGTGAAGATCGTGGTGATGATGATGGCCCCGGCGGCGTTCCGGCGCCACCGGAAGCAAGGGGGAGAGAGCCCCCCTTCTTCTTCTTCTTCCTTGAGCTCCTCCCTAGATGGGAGAAGGGTTTCCCCTCTGGTCCTTGGCTCCCATGGCATGGGAGGGGCGAGAGCCCCTCCGAGATTGGATTTGTCTCTCTGTCTCTCTCTATTTCTGCGTTCTTGTCCTCTGCCCTTTCACTGTTTCGTATATATATGGAGATCCGTAACTCCGATTGGATTGAAACTTTTGCCCAGATTTTTCTCTGAAAATTAGCTTTCTTGCGTCAAAAGAAGAGCGTCAACCGCCTTACGGGTGGCCCACGAGGGTCAGGGGCGCGCCCAGGTGGGCAGGCGCTCCCCCCTTCCTCGTGGCCACCTCGGGCACCGTCTTGTGTTGATTCTTCTTCCAATATTCTCCAAATATTCAAAAAATATTCTCCATCCGTTTTTATCCCGTTTGGACTCCGTTTGATATGGGGTTTCTGCGAAACATAAAACATGCCACAAACAGGAACTGGCACTGGGCACTGGATCAATATGTTAGTCCCAAAAATAGTATAAAAAGTTGCCAAAAAGTATATGAAAGTTGTATAACATTGGCATGGAACAATCAAAAATTATAGATACGAGAGAGACGTATCAGCATCCCCAAGCTTAATTCCTGCTCGTCCTCGAGTAGGTAAATGATAAAAAATATAATTTTTGATGTGGAATGCTACCTAGCATAATCTTGATCATATGTCTAATCATGGCATGAATATTAAGACACGACTGATTGAAGGCAATAGTCTATCATTTGACATAAAAACAATAATACTTCGAGTGTACTAATAAAGCAATCATGTCTTTTCAAAATAACATGGACAAAGAAAGTTATCCCTACAAAATCATATAGTCTGGCTATGCTCCATCTTCACCACACAAAATATTCACATCATGCACAACCCCGATGACAAGCCAAGCAATTGGTTCATACTTTTTAACGCGCTTCAGCTTTTTCAACCCTCACGCAATACATGAGCGCAAGCCATGGACATAGAACTATAGGTGGAATAGAATATGATGATGGGGGTTATGTGGAGAAGACAAAAAAGGAGAAAGTCTCACATCGACGCGGCTAATCAACGGGCTATGGAGATGCCCATCAATTGATGTCAATGTGAGGAGTAGGGATTGCCATGCAACGGATGCACTAGAGCTATAAGTGTATGAAAGCTCAACAAAAGAAACTAAGTGGGTGTGCATCCAACTTTGTTGCTCACGAAGACCTAGGGCATTTTGAGGAAGCCCATCGTTGGAATATACAAGCCAAGTTCTATAATGAAAATTCCCACTAGTATATGAAAGTGATAACTCAAGAGACTCTCTATATTAAGAGCATGGTGCTACTTTGAAGCACAAGTGGGGAAAAAGAGGATAGTAGCAGTGTCCCTTTTTTTGCGGGCTTCTTTGGTCCCCTTTTTTTATTTAGGCTTCTTTGGCCTTTTTTTGGGACAATGCTCTATTAATGATGATCATCACACTTCTATTTACTTACAACTCAATATTACAACTCGATACTAGAACAAAGATATGACTCTATATGAATGCCTCCGGCGGTGTACCGGGATGTGCAATGATCTAGCATAGCAATGACATCAAAAAAACGGACAAGTCATGAAAACATCATGCTAGCTATCTTACGATCATGCAAAGCAATATGACAATAAATGCTCAACTCATGTATATGATGATGATGAAAGTTGCATGGCAATATATCTCGGAATGGCTATGGAAATGCCATGATAGGTAGGTATGATGGCTGTTTTGAGGAAGATATAAGGAGGCTTATGTGTGATAGAGCGTATCGTATCACGGGGTTTGGATGCACCGGCGAAGTTCGCACCAACTCTCGAGGAGAGAAAGGGCAATGCACGGTACCGAAGAGGCTAGCAATGATGGAAGGGTGAGAGTGCGTATAATCCATGGACTCACATTAGTCATAAAGAACTCATATACTTATTGCAAAAGTTTATTAGCCCTCGAAGCAAAGTACTACTACGCATGCTCCTAGGGGGATAGATTGGTAGGAAAAGACCATCGCTCGTCCCCGACCGCCACTCATAAGGAAGACAATCAATAAATACCTCATGCTCCAACTTCATTACATAACGGTTCACCATACGTGCATGCTACGGGAATCAAAAACTCCAACACAAGTATTTCTACAATTCACAACTACCCACTAGCATGACTCTAATATCAGCATCTTTATATTGCAAAACTATTGCAAGGAATCAAACATATCATATTCAGTGATCTACAAGTTTTATGTAGGATTTTATGACTAACCATGTGAATGACCAGTTCCTGTCATCTCTCTAAATAGATATAAGTGAAGCAAGAGAGTTTAATTCTTTCTACAAAAGATATGCCCACGCTCTAACAATTAAAAGTGAAGCAAAAGAGCATTCTACAAATGGCGGTTTTCGATGTGAAGAGAAACAGGCAATCCAAACTTCAAATGATATAAGTGAAGCACATGAAGCATTCTATAAAGCCATACTCAAAAGATTTAAGTGAAGTGCGATGAGCATTCTATAAATCAACCAAGGACTATCTCATACCAGCATGGTGCATAGAATAAAAGTGAAAACTAAATGCAAAAGACGCTCCAAGACTTGCACATATCGCATGAACGAAACGAATCTGAAAACATACCGATACTTGTTGAAGAAAGAGGGGATGCCTTATGGGGCATCCCCAAGCTTAGACGCTTGAGTCTCCTTGAATATTTACTTGGGGTGCCTTGGTCATCCCCAAGCTTGAGCTCTTGCCTCTCCACCTTTTCCTCATATCGAGACCTTCTCGATCAAACACTTCATCCACACAAAACTTCAACAGAAAACTCGGTAAGATCCGTTAGTATAATAAAGCAAATCACTACTCTAAGTACTGTTGCAAACCAATTCATATTTTGTTTCTGTATTGTGTCTACTGTAATATAAATTTTCCATGGCTTAATCCACTGATATAAATTGATAGTTTCATCGAAACAAGCAAACTATGCATCAAAAACAGAATCTGTAAAAAACAGAACAGTCTGTAGCAATCTGAACATTCACTATAATTATGGTACCCCAGAAATTCTACCAAAATTAGGAAAAATAAAAAATTTGTATAGCAAGACAGTGAAAAAAGAATCAGAACCGTTTGGCGTTCCAGTAGAAAATGTAAAATCACGCACTACAGCCAAAGTTTCTGTCCTGCACCGTACAAACCAACAAGCATTGTAAACATCCTAAAGGCAAACCTTGGCACATTATTTTTATAATACAATGGAATTTTACAAGGGGATAATTATTTTTGTTGAAATTTTTTTGTAATCAAGATTCACAAAGCTTCCGTGAGCATGAACAAAGTTCAAGGCTAGCTCCCACTTCAACAATGCTTGTCTTTCTCACGTTCACTTTCCTTTTTGAAAAGTTTTGGGTTCCCCTCTTTATTTTTTTGTTTTTAGACTATATAAAAGCACTCAACAGAAATAAATGACTCTCTAAAACTTCCGGGTTGTCTCCCTGGCAGCGCTTTCTTTAAAGCCATTAAGCTAGGCATATAGTGCTCAAGTAATGGATCCACCCGGATCCCAAGGTATATCAAAGCCAATTTTAATTAACAATGATTTGTAATTTAGTAGTGAGCACAAAGTAACATATATCAAGCAATGACGAAGTCTAACTCTCTTCCTATGCATCGGCATGTCATAAAATAACAATTCATGCACACATAGTAAAGGCCAATGCATAGTATAAACATTTTCTTGCAATTTTATCATGTTGGAAACATAGAGAGGTGGAGATATAGTTCCTCTCTCATAATAATTGCAAGTAGGAGCAGCAAGAACATGCATATTATATCTATCAAAATCATCATGTGCAATGGTAAAAGGCAACCCATTAATATAATCCTTAATAAGAGCAAACTTCTCCGATATAGTGTAGTTTGGAGAATTCAAAAAGATAGTAGGACTATCATGTGTGGGTGCAATAGCAACAATTTCATGTTTAACATAAGGAACTATAGCAAGTTCATCTCCATAAGCATCATTCATATTGGCATCTTGGCCACAAGCATAGCAAGCATTGTCAAAAAGGGATATTTCAAGAGAATCAACGGGATCATAACAGTCATCATAGCAACCATCCTTCGGTAAGCATGAAGGGAAATGAAACAATGTATGAGTTGAAGAGTTACTCTCATTAGAAGGTGGGTACGGGTAGATAATCCGCTCTTCCTCCTTTTGTTCTTCGCTCTCCTCATCATCTTTTTCATCCAATGAGCTCACAGTTTCATCAATAGACTCCTGCAAAATATTAGTCTCTTCTTGGACAGCGGAGACTTTCTCAATAAATGCATCAATATCGGAATTGAATTCATAATTGGCATAGCAATATTTAAGGATAGCTAAATTTTCAGGTCGATAACCAGCATCATAAAGATTTTCAAACTCTCTGAACATAGATTCAATTTCATAAGCACCCATAAAAGCAACAAATTCTTCTATTTGTTCCACATCATAGTAATCATATATACCTCTAGCATAAGAAGCCAAGGTTTCATTACCATTAAATTTGCATGAAAAGGGGAGGTGTGGAGCCTTCATCCTAGAGCAACAAGTATAATCATATCTCAAGCATAGTTGCCTAGCATACCACTTCAATATATGAATTTGATCCCATAATAGCTTCCCTTTCTGAGTCAAGCGATAATCCCTAAAGTATTCACGTTGATCCAACATGTCTCCCATTACATAGTTGAATGGGGATTTCTCAGGATTATCAAAGTAGTACATATATCTTTCACATAACCAGCATCGAGGGTTTTATGAGGTTCCGCATCTCCATGAGTAGCAAGAACCACTAATTTTTTTGGTATTTCGTGTTCCATATACATAACTAAAGATAGAGAACAACTAAGAACAGCAAATAAAAATTACTTAGTGATAAAGCAAACAAGCACACACGAGAATATTCACCCCATGCTATGACTCCCCGGCAACGGTGCCAGAAAAAGGTCTTGATAACCCACAAGTATAGGGGATCAATTGTAGCCTCTTTCGATAAGTAAGAGTGTCGAACCCAATGAGGAGCTAAAGGTAGAATAAATATTCCCTCAAGTTCTATCGAGCACCGATACAACTCTACGCACGCTTGACGTTCGCTTTACCTAGAACAAGTATGAAACTAGAAGTACTTTATAGGTGTTTTTGGATAGGTTTGCAAGATAATAAAGAGCACGTAAATAAAAAGTAGGGGCTATTTATATAAAGACACAATAAAGTAAATATAGCGAGTGTGGAAAAGTGGTGGTAGGAGTTGCGAAATTGTCCCTAAGCAATTGACTACTTTACTAGACCGATAGCAAGTTTTATGTGGGAGAGGCCACTGCTAGCATGTCATCCCTGACTTGGAATTCTATGCACTTATGATTGGAACTATTAGCAAGCATCCGCAACTACTAACGTTCATTAAGGTAAAACCCAACCATAGCATTAAGTTATATTGGTCCCCCTTCAATCCCGTATGCATCAATTTCTATGCTAGGTTGAAGCTTCTGTCACTCTTGCCCTCCAATACATAGTCCTATCAACATACAACTAACCCTATGGTGTGATCCACGCGCGCGCTCATATGATGGGCACCAAAGGACAGCAACATAACCACAAGCAAATTAAACCAATCAGAGCAATTCATCAATCAGCAATAGGACAACGAAAATCTACTCAGACATCATAGGATGGCAACACATCATTGGATGATAATATGAAGCATAAAGCACCATGTTCAAGTACATGGTACAGAGGGTTGCGGGAGAGTGGACCGCTGAATATAGATGGGGGAAGGTGATGGAGATGTTGGTGAAGATGGCGGAGGTATTGGTGAAGATCGTGGTTGTCGGAGGAAATGGCCACGGGTAGCCTAACCGACTGCCCCTGGTTCTTCTAAAAAATTATCAGGCCTTTGGGCCTTCAAGCACTCCAAGCATTGGACCACCTCCCTTGGCCGGCTACCTCTGAAGCCGACTCACGGAAGGCGGCCCAGCCTCAGCAACCTCCCCCCCGGGATAACCGCGGGGTGGCCGACTCCAGGAAGCCGGCCTCGAAGAAGCGCTGACTCCTAGAAGCCGGCCAAGACCGCAACCACCAAAGCTACGCCACATAACGGTGACAAGACGGGTGTGGCCACAGTGCAGCCCACTACCCCCGAAGCCCGAGGCAGGCATGGCCACAGGAGGCCGTACGGGACGGCCATCTCCCGTCCGGCTCGGCACTGTAGCCATGCTAGCCTCAACGTCATCCACGACGGACGCCCGTACGGCCCACGGGCGGCGGGTCCCTTCAGCTAGAGAGAGGCGCGGAGGCGGCCCGGCCTCCCCCAGTCGGCCAAGGGCGTAGCCGGCTACCCCCTCCCTCAAAGCATGCGCCACATTAAGGAGACAAGACGAGGTAAGGCTACAGTGAGGGCCCTCGAGGCGGCCCACTGTAGCCACGATTACCTCAACGAAGCCCTCATCATCAGGGGTGAGGCTACAGTAAGCAGACGCCGACAAGATCCTAGGCGGTGGGGCCGGCTTGTCGACCAAGAGGCCGGCAGCCGGCGGGACCCACTGGTCGGCGGGCCCCAATAGCCGGCGGAGAAGCCGGCGAGCGTAGACACTGACGGCTGGGACCAGTGCCCAGCCGGATTACAATTGTACCCCCGGGGGGTAGGCCTATATAAACCCCCCGGGGCACCCATGCAAAGGGTTGGCTTCTGAGCATAGCACACACACCATAGAGAGAGAAGTGAGAGCTAGGCTTGTTCTTCTTCTCCCTTGAACCCAACAGCTCTAGGAGCGATTGTAGCTACTTTTCCCGATCTAGTGATCATGCGGAGACCCCGCAGAGCAGGACTAGGGGTGTTATCTCCTCGGAGAGCCCCGAACCTGGGTAAGATCCGCCGGCGTGCATGTCTACGCCTCATCCAGTTTCCGGGCACCGGCGACGTCTTATTGGCACCCACAATGATAAGCCACCCATTGGCATATGTCGCACCAACCACCCGACATTTGGCGCCCACCGTGGGGCCAGGTGCACCGTCGTCCGGAGACCTGTTCTGGACGGGAACCCTCTTCCTCCCCCGCGAGCGCAGCCAACCTGCTGCGCCCGATGGCGTTTGCCTCGACGCGCTGCAAGGCGTCGACGACGCTTGCGCAGTGAGCTGCCTCGGCGATCTGCTCGGCGAGACTCGCATCTCTGATGAGCCTACGTCCGACGCAGGCACGGACTACCCCGAGAGCCGCCTCATCAGCCTCCTCGACCAGCTTCACGTCTCCAGCGAGCCTGCTGCAGATGTGGAGTCGGTCGGCTCCACCGACCCGATGCTTGTCGACTCCGACACGGCATCGCTCGACGCTTACCCCTCCGACGTGGTGGTCTTCGACGATCCTCTCCCTCGAGCTAACAGCGGCAGCAGCGCTGTCACCGAAGTGCTGGTCATCAGCCACGTCGCCAACTCAAGCGAGAATGCCCACGACGCCCTGCAAGCGGTGATGCACGACCTCTCTGTCCCCATCCCGGCCCACGCCGACGCCGAGACCCTGGAGGCACGCCGCCTCGCCCTCATCGCGGAAGGCCAGAAGATAGCCTCCATCAGACGCCTCACCGAGGCCCACCAGCACGAAGTCGACCGCGCCGCCTTCGGTACGCCGCCGCCTAGCGGCCCGAGCCGAGCCGGCTTCGTCCAGAAGCGCGGCGCGGCCGTCGCCAGCATGCTGGGGGCAGATCGCCCCGTCTACGCCACCCCGCTCGAGAATCTGTGAGCCGCTCAGGTGGCCGCAGAAGAGCTCAATGGGCTGGGAGCCGATGAGCTCCCCTACATGACAAGACGGATCCAGCAGCTGCTCGACGCGGCTACCGAACGACACGAAGCCGGCGCCCGTGCTGATAGTCATCCCCCGCGCCGGGAGCATGCTGCGACGTCCCGCTCGCCGACTGCGAGCGGCACATGCTAGAAGAAAGACAAGGAGCCGGCTGCCAGCCGCAGCCGGACTCGCATCACCATCGAGCGCGACGCGGAAGGCCGCCCACGAGCGGTAGAGCACCAAGGAAATCTGCCTCCGCCCCCGCCTCGAAGAGAAAGACGTCTCACCCCGTCGCCTATCACGCACCCGACTCTTGGCGACCGACTCGGCCGCCGAGAAGGAGTCGGCGAGAACGACGCCCGCCACCGGATCGACCGCCTTGCTCGATCTTTGGCGTTAGAAGAAGAAGACGATGTCGGCCCGCCATGTTTTGGCCCCCGCATCCGCGACGAGCCCTTCCCCAAAGGGTTCTCGCTCCCCAGAGACACGCCCAAGTACAACGGCTCAGCGAAGCCGGAAGATTGGCTCGTCGACTACTCCACGGCCGTCAGCATAGCCAACGGCAATCGGCGCGTCGCCGTGAAGTACGTCCCCCTCATGCTGTAGGGCATGGCGCGCACATGGCTCAACAGCCTCAAGCCCTACAGCATCAACAGTTGGCTGGACTTCACGGAAGTCTTCGTCCGCAACTTCACCAACACCTACAAGCGGCCTCCAAAGCCTCGCCAGCTCTCCCTCTGCGTCCAAGGGCCCAACGAGTCGACCCACGACTACCTCACGCGG